>NC_139526.1:3408242-3785742 GCF_947247035.1 Vipera ursinii | reverse complement strand
TGACAGCACAGGGTTGGGGTTGGGGACTATCTTTATCTCTGGTTGTTTTGGCATGCAATGCTGTATAGCAGTGCCATGAGGGGAGAATTTTGAAGGGTTTATGTCTGATGTGAGGGGTCTGTATATATTTTATAACAACAACAACAACAACAACAACAACAACAACAACAACAACAATAATAATAATAATAATAATAATAATAATAATAAGTTGGAAGGGACCTTGGAGGTTGTCAAGTCCAACACCCTGCTCAGGCAGGAAACCTTATACCATTTCAGGCAAATGGCTGTCCAGTCTCTTCTTAAAAACCTCCAGTGTTGGAGCATTCACCACCTCTGGAGGCAGGTTGTTCCACTGGTTAATTGTTCTAACTGTCAGGAAGTTTCTCCTTAGTTCTAGGTTGCTTCTCTCCTTGACTAGTTTCCATCCGTTGCTTCTTGTCCTGCTTTCAGGTGCTTTGGAGAATAGCTTGACTCCCTCTTCTTTGTGGTAGCCCCTGAGATATTGGAACACTGCTATCATGTCACCCCTCACCCTTCTCTTCATTAAACTACACATACCCAATTCCAGCAACCGTTCCCTATATGTTTTAGCCTCCAGCCCCCTAATCATCTTGGTTGCTCTTCTCTGTACCCTTTCTAGAGTCTTGACATCTTTTTTACATCGTGGTGACCAAAACTGGATGCAGTATTCCAGGTGTGGCCTTACCAAAGCATTGTAAAGTGGTATTAGTACTTCACTTGATCTTGATTCTATCCCTCTGTTAATGCAGCCTAGCACTGTGTTGGCTTTTTTGGCAGCTGCAGCACACTGCTGGCTCATATTGAAGTGATTGTCTACTAAGACTCCGAGATCCCTCTCACAGTTACCACTATTGAGCAAGGTACCACCTATACAATACCTATGCATTTGATTTTTCCTGCCTAAATGTAGAACCTTACTTTTTTCACCATTGAATTTCATTTTGTTAGATAGCGCCCAGTGTTCGAGTCTGTCCAGATCCTTCTGTATCTTAAGCCTATCTTCTGGAGTATTGGCTATTCTTGCCAGCTTGGTGTCGTCTGCAAATTTGATGAGTTCCCCATCTATCCCCTCATCCAAATCATTAATGAAGATATTGAAGAGCACTGGGCCCAGAACAGAGCCCTGGGGCACCCCACTACACACATCCTTCCATGTAGATGCAGTTCCATTGAGGACCACACGCTGAGTACGGCCTGTCAGCCAGTTACGAATCCATCTGGTGGTGATGCCATCTAACCCACATTTTTCTATCTTATCAAGTAGTAGGTTGTGATCTACTTTATCAAATGCCTTACTGAAGTCCAATTAAATTATATCTACAGCATTCCTCTGGTCCACTAATTTGTCACTTGGTCAAAGAATGTAATAAGATTTGTCTGGCATGATTTGTTTTTGACAAACCCATGTTGACTTTTAGTGATGACTTTGTTTGCATCAAGGTGTTCGCTGATTTGTTGTTTGATTATCTTTTCCAGAATCTTCCCAGGTATTGAGGTCAGGCTGATAGGTCTGCAGTTTCCTGGATCTGTTTTTCCCCCTTTTTCTCAGCCCTCTTTCTGATTGTAATTAGGTCAATGCAAAAATATCACACTTGGCTCATGAAAAGCTTTCTAAAACCCTCTTCCATTGAGAAGAATGTCAAAAATATTATATTCTCCCATTAAGTGAAGGTGAATAGCAAAAGCCAAATGCAAAGACGATTTTTGGGTGTTGCAGTACTTAAGAAAAACAGCACGGAATGCTGAGCATCTGTAATAGCCAGACTTTTAACATATGACTAATCAGTCTTCAGGAGGAAAATGAGACTGTCTAGAATGGGGACAGCAAGATATTCCATCAGACAAAGCCACCACGGAGTTGGAGACCACTGACGCAAAGAGCACTATGTTCCAGCATCAATCAAGTTGCTATTTGGCATAATATGGAGAACACGTCAATCAACCGATGTCTGATATATCCTATACCAGAGGTCCCCAACCTTGACAACTTTAAGACTTGTGGACTTCAACTCCCAGAATTCCTCAGCCAGCCAAGCTTAAAGTTACCAAGTTTGGAGACCCCTGTCCTATACAATTTCTGATTAAGGGCAATGGCACATTTAGAGGAAAGATTAATCTTACAGAATGAGTTGAGTGGACACTTTCTGCCAAGAAGGAAAACCAAGAGAGACCCTGGACATCCCATGGCCGAGCTGTTCCAATATTTGAGGGGCTGTCACAGAGAGGAGGGGGTCAACCTATTTTGCAAAGATCCTGAAGGCCAGACAAGGAAGAATGGATGGAAACTGATCAAGAAGAGATTCAACCTAGAAATAAGGAGAAATGTTCTGACAGTAAGAACAATCAACCAGTGGAACAGCAGTTGCCTTCAGATGTTGTGGGAGCTTCATCACTGGAAGCTTTCAATAGAGTGGACTGCCATCTGTCAGAAATGATGTAAGGTCTCCTGCTTGGTTGGGGGACTGGACTAGATGACCTACAAGGTTCCTTCCAACTTCTATTCTATTCTATTCTATTCTATTCTATTCTATTCTATTCTATTCTATTCTATTCTATTCTATTCTATTCTTCTATTTTGATGAAACCTCTATAGAATACATATACTAGAATAACAGAGTTGGAAGGGACCTTGGAACTAGCCCAGCCCTCTTCTCAAGCAGGAGAGTCTATATCATTTCAAACAAATGGCTCTCCAGTCTCTTCTTAAAAGTGATGGGCACCCACAACTTCTGAAGGCCAGCCCTTCCATCCAAATGTGCATTTTGTTTCTCTGCCACAAATGTGAATGTTCAGCTTCAGTGTTCTCCATTCCCAGTCTTATAACCCCCAGATATGTCTAACATTAAATGTAGGTAACCAGGTGACCTTCAAGTCCTACTGTTTGGGCTTTGGACCCGCCACAATTGCAGAGTTGAATTTTGGCAGCGAAATCCAAAAGGAGGGATTTTTCCTCCCCCCCCCCACACACATTGTGAATAACAATAATGTAGGAATTCTAAAACTCTTACTCTGCCTTGGATTTCATCTGGAAGAACTGAGAAAGCAACAAAGATGATTAGGGGGCTGGAGGCTAAAGCATCCCCTTCATGGATTACTGCCTTGTCGTGGCGAAGGGGCTTGCGTAATTCAATGAAGCTATGAGCTATGCCGTGCAGGGCCACCCAAGACGGAAAGGTCATAGCAGAGAGTTCTGACAAAACGTGATCCACTGGAGAAGGAAATGGCAACCCACTCCAGTATCTTTGCCATGAAAACCCTATGGACAGTACCAAAAGGCAAAACGATATGACGCTGGAAGATGAGCCCCTCAGGTCGGAAGGCGTCCAATATGCTACTGGGGAAGAGCAGAGGGCTAGTACTAGTAGCACCAGAAAGAATGAAGCGACTGGGCCAAAGCCGAAAGGACGCTCAGCTGTGGATATGTCTGGTGGTGAAAGGAAAGTCCGATGCTGTAAAGATTCTTTCTCCATAGGAACCTGGAATGTAAGATCCATGAATCAAGGAAAGCTGGACGTGGTCAAACAAGAGATGACAAGACTAAACATCGACATCTTAGGTATCAGCGAACTAAAATGGACAGGAATGGGTGAATTTAATTCAGATGACCATCAGGTATACTACTGCGGGCAAGAATCCCTCAGAAGAAATGGAGTAGCCTTCATAGTCAATAAAAAAGTAGGAAAAGCAATACTGGGATACAACCCTCAAAATGACAGAATGATCTCAGTTCGAATCCAAGGCAAACCATTCAATATCACAGTAGTCCAAGTCTATGCCCCAACCACCAGTGCTGAAGAGGATGAAATTGACCGGTTCTATGAAGCCCTACAGCACCTTATAGAACTAACACCCAAAAATGATGTCCTTATCATCATGGGAGATTGGAATGCTAAAGTAGGAAGCCAAAAGATAACTGGAATAACAGGCAAGTTTGGCCTTGGAGTACAAAATGAAGCAGGGCACAGGCTGATAGAATTTTGTCAAGAGAATATGATGGTCATAGCAAACACTCTTTTCCAACAACCCAAGAGACGGCTTTACACATGGACATCACCAGACGGTCAACACAGAAATCAGATTGACTATATGCTCTGCAGCCAAAGATGGAGAAGCTCTATACAGTCAGTAAAAACAAGACCAGGAGCTGACTGTGGCTCAGACCATGAGCTTCTTGTTGCAAAGTTTAGGCTTAAATTAAAGAAAGTAGGGAAAAGTGCTAGGCCAGTCAGGTATGAATTAAATCATATCCCTGTTCAATATAGAGTAGAGGTGACAAATAGATTCAAGGAATTAGATCTGATAGACAGAGTGCCTGAAGAATTATGGACAGAGGTTCGCAACATTGTACAACAGGTAGCAACCAAAACCATCCCAAAGAAAAAGAAATGCAAGAAAGCAAAATGGCTGTCTGAGGAAGCTTTGCAAATAGCTGAGGAAAGGAGGGAAGCGAAAGGCAAGGGAGAAAAAGAAAGATATGCCCAATTAAATGCAGAATTCCAAAGAATAGCTAGAAGAGATAAGAATGCCTTCTTAAATGAACAATGCAAAGAAATAGAAAAAAACAATAGAATAGGGAGGACCAGAGATCTTTTCAAGAAAATTGGAGAGATGAAGAGAACGTTTAATGCAAAAATGGGCATGATAAAGGACCAAAATGGCAGGGACCTAACAGAGGCAGAAGAGATTAAGAAGAGGTGGCAAAATTACACAGAAGAACTATACAAGAATGAGCTTAATGTCCCTGATAATCACAATGAGGTGGTCACTGACCTCGAGCCAGACATCCTAGAATGTGAAGTGAAGTGGGCCTTAGAAAAGCTGAGCAACAACAAAGCTAGTGGAGGTGACAGTATTCCAGCTGAGCTATTCAAAATCTTAAAAGACGATGCAGTAAAAGTGCTACACTCAATTTGCCAGCAAATTTGGAAAACTCAACAGTGGCCACAGGATTGGAAAAGATCAGTTTACATTCCAATTCCAAAGAAAGGCAGTGCCAAAGAATGTTCAAACTATCGCACCATTGCACTCATTTCTCATGCTAGTAAAGTTATGCTTAAAATTCTACAAGCTAGACTCCAGCAGTATGTGGATCGAGAACTACCAGAAGTACAGGCAGGATTTCGAAGAGGCAGAGGAACTAGAGATCAAATTGCTAACATACGCTGGATCATGGAGAAAGCTAGAGAGTTCCAGAAAAACATCTACTTCTGCTTCATTGACTATGCTAAAGCCTTTGATTGTGTGGATCATAACAAACTCTGGCAAGTCCTTAAAGAGATGGGCATACCAGACCATCTTATTTGTCTCTTGAGAAATCTATATGCGGGCCAAGAAGCAACAGTGAGAACTGGACACGGAAGCACTGATTGGTTCAAAATTGGGAAAGGAGTCCGGCAAGGCTGTATACTGTCGCCTTGCCTATTTAACTTATATGCAGAGCACATCATGAGAAAGGCAGGGCTAGATGAATCAAAAGTTGGAATTAAGATTGCCGGAAGAAACATCAACAACCTAAGATATGCAGATGATACCACTCTAATGGCAGAAAGTGAAGAGGAACTAAAGAGCCTCTTGTTGCGAGTGAAGAAGGAGAGTGCAAAAGTTGGGTTGAAACTAAACATTAAGAAAACCAAGATCATGGCATCTGGCCCTCTCAATTCCTGGCAAATAGATGGGGAAGAAATGGAGGTAGTGACAGATTTTATTTTCCTGGGCTCCAAGATCACTGCAGATGGGGACTGTAGTCAAGAAATTAAAAGACGCTTGCTCCTGGGGAGGAAAGCCATGGCAAATCTAGACAGCACACTAAAAAGCAGAGATATCACCCTGTCAACAAAAGTGCGTATAGTCAAGGCCATGGTCTTCCCAGTTGCAATGTATGGCAGTGAAAGCTGGACCATAAGAAAGGCTGAGCGCCAAAGAATTGAAGCCTTTGAACTATGGTGCTGGAGAAGACTCCTGCGAGTCCCTTGGACTGCAAGGCGATCAAACCGGTCAGTCCTAGAGGAGATCAACCCTGACTGCTCTTTAGAAGGTCAGATCCTGAAGCTAAAACTCAAATACTTTGGCCACCTAATGAGAAGGAATGACTCACTGGAGAAGTGCCTAATGCTGGGAAAGATTGAGGGCAATAGAAGAAGGGGACGACAGAGAATGAGGTGGCTGGATGGAGTCACTGAAGCAGTAGGCATGAGCTTAAATGGACTCCAGAAGATGGTAGAGGACAGAAAGGCCTGGAGGAACATTGTCCATAGGGTCGCGATGGGTCGGACACGACTTCGCAACTAACAACAACAAAAGGCTAAAGCATATAAAGAACGGTTGCAAGAACTGGGTATATCTAGTCTAGTTACTGTAAGAGAAGGACCAGGGCAGACATGATAGCAGAGTTCCAATATTTGAGGGGCTGCCACAGAGAAGAGGGGGTCAATCTGTTTTCCAAAACACAGGACAAGAAGCAATTGATGGAAACTAATAAAAGAGAGAAACAACTGAGAACTAAGGAAAAAATTCCTAATGGTGAGAACAATTAATCAGTGGAAATTGTGGATGCTCCACCACTGGAGGCTTTTAGGAAGAGTTTGGATAGCCATTTAATTCTGGCAGAAATACAAAATGTCAGGAGCCCTCAGTTTTCATTTACAAAACATCACATGCAGGGATACACAGCAGGGGAAATTCTGCTGATGCAGTATTGTAAATGAGGAATCCACACCATTGGGATCCCTGTCAGAGAGAATATAAGACGTCATGCATCAGAACATAAATTAGAGCATAGAAAGGTCAGAGAATGCATTGTTTAAAAATACCAAGTACAATGTGGGATTTGGGAGGATTGGAAGCAGGGATTGAGGCAAGATGGGAAGATGGCAAGATGGGAAGAGGTTTACCTGCATTACATCTTAATGCCACAGTCCCCAACCTTTCTGGCACCAGGGATTGTTTTCAGAAGAAAAGTTGTCTTCCACGGACCAGGCAGGGTGGTTTTGCTGGCAACCTGTGCATGTTTGAACCAAGCTCCACTTGTGCAGCCCAGTTCCTAACAGGCTATGGACCACTACCGGTCCATGGCCTGGGAGTTGAGCTCCCCTGTCTTAATGTATTTACTTTCTCATTTTTGAGAAAAGAGGGAAGGGAAGGGAAGGGAAGGGAAGGGAAGGAAAGGAAAGGAAAGGAAAGGAAAGGAAAGGAAAGGAAAGGAAAGGAAAGGAAAGGAAAGGAAAGGAAAGGAAAGGAAAGGAAAGGAAAGGAAAGGAAAGGAAAGGAAAGGAAAAGGAGTTGTCTTTTATCAGATGGAATGAAAATTGGCTGGCAAGAGAAATGCAGAATTTTTCTGTAGCCATACACACAATTTCACTTGTTGCTATTTATTATTTCACTGACTTTATTATTATACTTCCCTTGATTTATATCATGCTTTTCCTCCAGCTGCTTAGGATGGTGTAGATGAAGTTCTTCTGCATTTTATCCTAGCAATAACTATCTTTTCAGGTAGACTGGGCTGGGCGATTTTAACTCAAAATCTTCTTTAAATCTCTTTCAGTTACTATCAATGTTCAAATGAGTTTGACAATATTTTCAGTCTATAAATATACTCAATTGAGGACCATCGTTAAGATGAATATGGGTTATTTACAAGAGTTGGAATATTAAATATTAACAAATCAATGATTAAGAGTCTTAAAGAAGATTAAGTATGCTTCTTAAGATCTGAAGATGAGACTAATTTAACAAAAGATTTTCTTGTCATTCACTCAGCAAATCCAGGTAATATATCAGAAGTCTTGGCTGTCACCTTTATTATACTGGAAAGATAAAATGGCAGAGGGGACAACTGCCCATATGTTACAGAAATGGCAGATGCTCAGTAGAATTTCAAACAAAAATGTAGATGATTGGAGAAATGTATGCTAGACAGACAATTTTTTTTTAATTTTTTATTAAATTTATTATTTAAAAACATTGGACACAGTACCAGCGAGCTGACAAACCTTTTTGTCTACAATGTTTAAATATATATATATACATGTATATATGTACATCAAAAATACACTTAAATACACTTAGATTACAAATCGGTGAAATACCACAATATTTAAAACAGTGAGCTAGTTTGTAAAACCTAATAGAGACCTTTCTTTTTATCCATCCAAAGATACAATTTGTTCCAAATTCTATAATAGTCTGATTGATCTTTATTCTTTAATTCCAAAGTTAATTTGTCCATTTCAGCGCAATCCCAAATTTTCCTAATAACCTCTTTTTGTCCTGGGATCTCATTCTTTTTCCATTTTTGCGCAAATGATATTCTAGCTGCTGTGATAATATGGATCGTTAAGTATAGCACATCTTTAGGATATTTCTCTTTCGTGATTCCCAACAAGAAAAGTTCTGGACTAAACTCCAGATCTTGTTTCAAAATTTCTTTCAGCCAAATCCAAATCATTCTCCAAAATTTTTGTGTTCTACTGCAAGACCACCACGTGTGGAAGTATGTGCCTATCTCTTCAGAACACTTCCAACATTTGGGAGATGCTGTTGTGTACATTTTTGCTAAGCGGGCTGGGGGAAGATGCCATCGGTAAAACATTTTAAATAAATTTTCTTTATACGATGAGGCCAGTGTTATCCTTTTATTCCTATCCCAGATTGTTTGCCAAGTATCTAGGTCGATGTTATATCCTAAATTGTTAGCCCAGGTCAACATAGGGTCTTTCACTTGCTCTTCAAACAGCTTATATCCCAAAAGTAATTTATAAAAATTCCTTATTTGTTTAGAGTCCGGTCCCAATAATATTTTGTCCAATGCTGTTTCAGAGGTATATATCCCCCATTCATTTTTATCCTTCCTAAATCTCGATTGGATTTGTAAGTAGGCCCACCAATCGAGTTTTATACCTTGTAATTCTAGTTCATTCCTAAGTTTCAATTCCCCCTCCTCATTCAGAATATCCTTGTATGAGATTATGTTACCCAAATCAAACAGATTTGGGTAAACTATCGCTTCAAGGGTGGATAGCCAGACCGGTATTTTGGTGTAATTGTGAGATCTAATTTTTTTCCAAGTATTGAGTAGCGCTTGCCTGATCCGGTGTCTTTGAAAATGCGAGAGAAGACCTTGTTTCTCCGTCCATAGGAAAGCATGCCAGCCATATTGCAAATCGTGACCCTCTAAAGTTAATAGTCTTCTATTTCTCAAGATTACCCATTCTCTAATCCAGCTCAGGGCCGCGGCGTGGTAATATAATTCCCAGTCTGGCAATCCAAAACCCCCATTTTCCTTCGTGTCTTGTAAATATTTCAATTTAATTCTTGGTTTTTTCCCCTGCCAAATAAAATTTAGTGATAATTTATCCAAATTTCGAAAAAATTTAGAGTCGAGTTGAATTGGGATATTCTGAAACAGAAACAGGATTTTAGGCAGAATATTCATCTTAATGACAGCGATTCTTCCCAATAATGAGAGTTTTAGGTTTCCCCATCTTTCCAGGTCACCTTTTATTTGGTTCACTACATTATCATAATTATCCTTTTTGAGTGAAGTGCATCTAGCCGTAATGTTAATCCCTAGATATTTTATTTTCTTGACTATTTCTATATCCGTGATTTCGGCCAGATTACCTTTTTGTTTATTGGTCATATTTTTAACAATCATCTTGGTCTTATTTCTATTTATTCGCAGTCCGGCAACCTCACCATATTTAGATAATTCTTCCAATAGCTTTGGTCCCGTCTGACATGGATCCTCCATAATAAAAACTAGATCGTCCGCGAAAGCTTGCAATTTAAAGGTTTCCTTTTTAATGGTTAATCCTTTTATCTTTGGGTCGTTTCTTATAGTTCTCGTTAATACTTCAAGAGTCAATATAAACAGCAACGGTGATAAGGGGCAGCCTTGCCGTGTTCCTTTTTGAATTTGAAACTTGCTAGATGCTTCCCCATTAAAAATTATTTTTGCTTCCTGATTGTCATAAATTGCCCTAATTATATTTATAAATTTTTCTCCCATATTCATAAAGCTAAGCTGTTGGCACAAAAAAGACCATTTAACATTGTCAAATGCCTTTTGGGCGTCTAAGAAAAGTAATGCCATCTGTTGTTCGCTATGTAATTCATAGTACTCCAATGTATCTAATATTATTCTAATGTTGTGCTTAGTGTGTCTCTTAGCGAGAAAACCATTTTGATCTGCGTGTATGAAATCATTCAGAAATCGTTTCAATCGTTCCGCTATAATTGATGTAAATATCTTGTAGTCCGAGTTAAGAAGTGATATGGGTCTGTAATTTTGGATTAATGTATGGTCTGTGTTATCTTTCGGAATAAGGGTTATGTTTGCCTCTAGCCAAGATTTAGGCGTCCTTGCGCCTTCTAATACTGCGTTAAATACCTCCACTAGGGGTTGAGCTAGGATATTTTGTAATTCTTTATAAATCTCTGATGGAAGACCGTCGGGTCCCGATGCTTTATTATTCTTTTGTGCATTAATAGCTTTTATCACCTCAGATAGTCGAATTTCCTCGTTTAACATATTTCTGGTATCTTCTGTGACCTTAGGTAGTTTGGCTCTTTGAAAATATTCCTCCATTTTCTCCACACTTGCCTGGCTATCTTCTTTATATAAACGTTCATAAAATTCCTGGGCTATAATTTTTTTTTTTTTCCTCCTGGTGGAATATTCTCCCTTCCTCATCTCGTAGTTCGTGAATCCAGTTTTTCCCCTTTTGTTTTCCCAATTTGTATGCGAGCCACCGGCCCGGTTTATTTGCATTTTCAAAAAAATTTTGTTTCGTGTTTCTCAATTGTTGTGCCAATTTCTCTTTGTCTAGGATGTTAAGTTTGTGTTTAATCAGATCCATAGATTGCTTGATATTCTCTTTTTGTGGATCTTGTTGGAGTGTAACTTCTAAGCTCTTATATTCCTCTTCTAATCTTTCCCGTTGTTGTCTTTTCCCCTTATTTTTATATACCATATATGCCCTCGCTACCCCTCTCATCATTGCCTTAGCTGTATCCCAATTGTTTTGTACTGAGGTGTCTATAGCTTTATTTTCCTTAAAGAAAAAACTTAGTTCTCTCTCCATCTTAGATTTGAATTCGTCTTCTTTTAAAATTGCTCTTTGAAGCGTCCATCTAGGTATTTTTTTGGAACCTTTCCAGATAAGTTTAATAGGATTGTGATCTGCCCAAGTACCTGTCGCTATATGTACCTCGTCTATTTCTGAACTAATTTCTTTCGTCATCCATACCATGTCTATTCTAGACCATGAGTTATGTCGGTTGGAGTAATATGTATATTGTCTAGCCTTACGATTTCTTTCCCTCCAGACATCTTGGATATTTAGTTCCTCAGCCAAGTTAAGAAAAGATCTCGGTAGAGTTCTTCTCTTCTTTTTCCTAAGCGTCTTTCCCATATAATCCAAATTTATATCTAGGATAGCATTAAAATCTCCTATTAAACAAATCTCCTCATAATCAATGCTACATATCTTATTGTGAAGTGTTTTGAAAAATTGTTCTTGGTTATGGTTTGGGGCATATATCTCTACCATCATGACCTTCCTGTGATTTATTATAACCTCGACTATCAGTATTCTACCCTCTTTATCGTTATAAATTTGTTTTGCAGTCAATTTTGGGTTCACATATAGTGCCACTCCTCTCTTTTTCTTGTGTCGATCTAAGGAAACGAATAGGTTCCCTATTCTTGGTTGTACTAACAAATATTTTTGTTGTTCCTTTATATGGACTTCTTGTATTGCCACGATATCCAATTGTTGGTGAATAAGCTTATTAAAAAATTTCCGCCTTTTCACTGGCGAATTCAATCCATTAATATTCACAGACATAATACTACACTCACCTCCCTTCATCTTACTTATTTCTGGTTTTTGTGGATCTCGTGATTCGGGGCTCTCTCTCTTCCTTGTCTCTAGTTCCATGTTTCTCTGTTAACTCACCGGATTTGTTCCTTCTATCCTCTGTAGCTAAGATCTTCCCATCCATTGCCACACGTATTGTATCTCTTTCTTTTACCTCCCTTCCATCTTGATCTTCTAAATCTACTTCCTCTTGGCTATGGAAGTGGCGTTTGTAAAAATCTTCTGCCTTCTCTATCGTGTCCAGTCTATGCCTTCTATCCTGCCACGTAACTAGAATACCCTCTGGAGTTAGCCATCTAAAGTTTACATTTTCTCTTATTAGTTTGGATGTTAAGAATTGATAGCCGCGTCTCAGATCCCTCATCCTTTTAGGTATCTGTTTAAGGATGGTGATTGGTTGGCCCCGAAATTCTAATGGTTCCTCTCTAGATCTATGCAGAAGCTCATCCCGAATTGATTTTTTAACTAACCTTACATGTACTTCTTTTGGGAGGTTGTGCCTTCTCGCATAATTAGTTTGGACCCTGTATGTTTCATCAATTTCCGCCAGCATTTCCTCCTTCCCTACACCGAGTGCCTTTGCCATCAGTTCTGCCATCATGACCAACAGATCTTCCCCTCTTTTTTCTTGAACGTTCTGGAAGCGTAGATAATGAGCAGCCTTTTCTGCTTCCAGAAAAATGACTGTTGTTTCTAATTCCTTATTAGCCTGAAGGAGTGTTTCATTTAAATCATCTACTCTCTTTTCCTCTTTTTCCATTCTAGCTTCCATATCTTGAAGTCTTTGTTCATTTTTGACTAATTGCTGTTGAATCCCTTCAAATTTATCATCTATCGCTTGGATTTTCCCCTTTAATTCACCAGTGTCGTTTCTTATTTGGCCTATTTCTCTCTTCATCTCCTCGTGGTTTTTGGCCATTGCCTCGTGTAGGTTTTGCAAAAGGGCATGTAAATCTTTAAAGGAATTCGAGTTAGATCTTTCCCTTTGCAGCATATCCTCTATAGATTTCTGATTGGAGGGACTTGAGGCCATCCCCTGTCCCTGTGCTGCTGCCTTTTTGCCAGCGCTAGGCTTAGTTGCTCCCGAGATACTTGTCATGTTTCCCCAATTATAACAGCGTTTTATCAATGTATAATACCCTGAGTCTTATATAAACCTTTTAACTCTATGACAAAAGATATATAAAACAGTTACCACCAGATACTTATTACCAACTAAGCAATTTATATAATAGAATTCTATAGTATGAATATATTCAAAGTCACGTTCTTCTTCTTTTTTTTTTTCCCCCCGTTTCCGGCGCAGAAATTGGCACCTTTTCCGTCTTCCTCTGCTGTCAAAGACCAGTAGGTGTCCCACTAAACAAACCTCCAGTTACTAAATTGCTATATCAAATGGCCGCCCTTGACAAGTAGAGTAGAATTTCAAAAGTTTCAAAAGTTCACAAATTCAAAATTTACCAGGATAGACCAGACTAGACCAAGCTGGTCGCTTTCCACGCCCGACAATCCAGAGTTCCAAAGCTCAGACTTTGACCTGTTGTAGCTTTTCTCCAGCTAGAATACAGTCATATAGTCTTCGACTTTCTGTCCCTTGCTGTTTTTGCCAAATGCCTCCCTCAAGACTTCTATCGCCGCTTATTCCCTCTCCGTGAGGCTCCCACTTCGAACCAGTACCTCTTTCACAAGCGCTTCCTATTTAATATTCGGATACACTCTCCGTCAGCTCCGCTCTACCGTTGTCCCGCTGCTTACGTGCTAGCTCCGTCCCTCTGTCAGATCTTCATGTCGGCCATTACTGGCCTCCTTCTCCCCGGTTCGCTCGCATCAGACTTTCTCCGGATCTTCAACACGAACTGCCGCTCATGAAGGTTCTCCGGGCTGCCTGCAACTTCGGATGTCCCTACAGGACCTCCTGAAGCTCCGAAAAGCCCCCGCGAACACTGGGTGAGAGGTTGTGCGAGGAGAGAGCTCCGTTCACACAGCCGCCCGCTCTGACAGTTGGCTCCGCCCCCCCGACAGACAATTTTTTGTGTGCTAACTTCTCAAGGCTGACAAACCAAACTTGACAACTAATGATCACATGCAACAGAGGAGACCACTTTGCAGAATCACAAAAACAGAGAAAAACCCCAAACTGACAGATTCACATATCCTTATTTTATAGGATGGAACAACTTTGATGGACTTTCCTAAGTGAATATACACAGGTTTTCAGCATTAATAGAATGTTGATTGATGTTGCTTCCTTTCAAGGATGCACGTAGCCCATAGTTACCTGCCCATTGTAACAAAACTTAATTAGCATGTAAATAAAACAGTCCCAATGTGGGAGAAATAAACACGGCACATAATGCAATTTCATCACTATTAATTGGATATATTTTCTCGACTGATCTGTTCATTAACAGAATGACACCCGGACTCAGTCAGAGATTGTGTGTTCGTGCATGTGGGTGTGCGTGATGAAACAAAGACAATAAAAGTGTAGAAAAATATGTAAATAGGCTTTTTTTGTGGAATAAATCATAATTATTTGCAACAAAGATGTCTGCAAACAGACCTGATTTCTGAAATCTTTGGTCTTCACAGAATGTGGAGAAGAAGGGAGAAATCATGTCGGTTGTGTTCTTTTGTTTGTATGTGTGTGTGTGTGCATGTGTTGAAAAAACAAGGTGGTAGTCATAATCCTGCCACTGAAGTCCTGTTCCTTTTTTACATAGTGAAGACAGAGATACTTAATGAATTAAAAGAATTAACTGAATAATAGAATTGGAAGCGACCTTGGAAGTCTTCTAGTCCAACCTTTGCTCAAGCAGGAGACCCTATCCCATTCTGGACAATCAATTGTCCAGTCTCTTCTTGAAAACCTCCAATGATGGAGCACCCATAACTTTTGAAGGCAAGTTGTTCCATGGGCTAATTGTTCTCACTGTTAAGAAATTTCTCCATAGTTCTAAGTTGCTTCTCTCCTTGATTTGTTCCCGTCCATTGTTTCTTGTCTTGTCTTCTGGCACTTTCGAAAATAGGTCGACCCCCTCTTCTTTGTGGCAGTCTTTCAAATATTGGAACACAACTATCATGTCTCCCCTAGTCCTTTTCAGTAGACTAGACAAACCCAATTCCTGCAACTGTTCTTCATGTGCTTTAGCTCCAGCTCCCTAATCATCTTTGTTGCTTTTTCCTCCACTGTTTCCAGAATCTCAATATCTTTTTTATAATATGGTGAGCAAAAGGACATGTGAGTTTACAAAAGATGCTTTTTACTGCATCTCTTTAGATTTATTATTCTCACCTGACTTTTTTTGAATTAAATTCTGCTAAGAATGATAATTCTAGCTTTACCACCACAGTGAAGGGGAAAAGCAAAGAGGAACATTGTTGAGATGATAAACAGACAGATGCAGAATATACAGATATTCTCATAACAGGAATATTTTACTGGCAGAAGAAATTAATAGATCTTTTTTCTTTTAGCAAGTAAAAAACAACAAGATTTCCAAGGTGGTATTATTGTTTGTGACAGTTTAAATTGGAGGAAGTCAGACAATTAGAAAACAATCAAACAGCCTGTTTGTTCTTATTAGCATCTTTTATAATGTCTCCCTGCACACTAGGAATTTCAAATAATGAAAGATTCTCTAGACTTAGAAAAAAACACAGCAATTGAGCTGAGTGAGGATTGTTGATTAAAACTCAATCTGCTTTAATTTAAGCCTCTGCAGTTAAAAGTATGCACCACTAATTCTAAGAGGGAAAGCTCCTGACTCATTCTGAGTAGGAATTATGCATAGATTTGGAGTATGTGTGTGTACGTATGTGAGCATAGGTCCCCTAACTGGGCCAGTTTGCTACAATTAAAGTGTCCCTGGGAACCCAATAATCTCCTAATTGCTGTGACTTAGAACAGGGGTCCCCAACCCCAGGCCAGAGACCATGGCCTGTTTGGAACTGGGCCATGCAAGCAGTGGGTGAGTGTGCTCACACATGTGGCTCCATTTGTGTAAATGGGGTTGTGTGCATGGAACCATCCCCTCCCCCCTCACCACCACTGTCATTGCTGGTCCACAAAGCTGTAAAGGTTGGGGACTATTGCCTTAGACCTTCTCTCCCCCTGAAGTTCCTAGCATTATTTCTCCCATTCCATACAACACATACAAACACACACAAAAGTTCTATTCTTCTCTTTGTCTACCCTAGACTGTGCTCACTTTCCATGGAATCACACAATTGTAGAGCTGGATGGGGCTACTGAGGTCATCATATCAAACCTCCTGCTTGTTGTAGGAGTCCAACTGACATCCCTGGCTAATGGGTATGCAACTCAACCTTAAAGATGTCCAACATAAGGTAGCCTACAGCATGAGTGGGTGATTGGTCCTGCTGTCCAACTGTTCTTTTCATTAGGAAGGTTTTCTCTAAGCTTTACTCAAAATCCACCTTCTTCTAACTTGAATCCTTCATTCTGTGTCTTGTACACTAAAGCAGGAGAATGACTGGCACTGACCTTCTTATAGGAGGCATCCTTTCAGATGTATAAGGAATGCTGTCCTATTCTTCCTCCACCTCTCCACCCATCCCGCCTTCCCTCCTGATGCAAGGCTAATATTTCTTGGTTCCATTCATAGCTCTTCGTAGGACTTTACTTCTAGCCCCTTCATCATCCCTGTTGCTCTTTGCTGAACCTCTTTGCAAGTGGTGTGGTTTCCTGCATTGGACACGGTTCTTGGGGGACAGCTTGATCTTCCTCCTGGGTGGAATGGAACAATTGATGGTGGCAACATGCTGCTCCCATTTCACCCGTGTATTCATTCACAGCTGGCCCTCCACCAGCACTCCTGCCCTGCCACTTGTTCCCCATCCTCTCCCCCCCCCCCGCCAGCCCATCATGTGGCCACAGGCAATTCACCCAGAGACACTTATCCCTGGCTAATTTGCAGCACAAGACAACTATCCGCCAGCCAATCCATGCTCTGAGGGATGGGCCTCTGTCTTCTCTTTGGATGGCAGCAACCTTGGGCACTGGGGAGGTGGGGGTCTTCTTAGCTCTCTTGAAAAGGATGCTCTTGGAATACGGGAGAGCCTTCATTAGAACATCGAGGTGTTCTCCCCTGATATGAAATCCAAAATAACCAATTGGATTCCCTTTGAAGCATCACTGTTAACCTTATCAGAAAAATCATCTCTTGGCCTCAGTTCTATCTCAATATTTCTCAGACTTCTGATACACTCCGGGGTCTTTCTAATACTGAAATTGGTTCTCAGTTAGAGCTGAGCAAGCCACAGCCACTAGCCAACATAAAGGGGCACATAAAGGGGTGAAATTTTCTACCTGAAAAAGAGGCACACAAGGGCTAGTTGGTCGTCTGACAGAGATGCTGTACCAGATTCTACACTGAGCAAAACTTGGGCGAGATCAGGGTTTTTCCTCAAATTTGCTGAGTAGGGAATTGTGGGAGTGGAAATCCACACATCTTAAAGTTGCCAAGTCTGGAAAACACTGGACTAAGGTCTTCAAGGTGCCTTGCAACTCTACAGTTGTATGAAACCTTTTTTCATTTTTTCAGGTCTCCAGAGACCGTGTCAGCTAAATTTGATAGGAGATCATTAAATCATGGCAGGACAATTTCCCACTGCTTTTCACAAGAGAAACAAAGAAACAATACTGTAAAAATAAAATTTTCCTGCTCTAAAATCTTACCCTGTCCAGGTCTTTTCTGTCATGAGGCTGCCATCTGCTTGAATTTTGTTTCAAAAGTGTATTTCCTGCCCATGGAAAGGTTGCCTATCTCTGTTCTGGAATCCTTATTCAAGTCTACAAGTGATGAAACCAAGAAGTGATTCAGGAGGGCTTCTTCTCAGGCGAGCTGTTTGTAGCTGAAGAAGAGTCTACAAAGAGATTTCTTGCCAAGGAAAGGGTGCTTGAAGTGCTGCGTTTTCCTTCTCCATGTAATGTTTGATATGTGGGAGAGGGGATGCCTCCCCTCCCTCTCCCCCCAAGACCAGAAGATGCATGGGGAGGTCAATCACATCCCAGCCACCCAGAGGCAGCCTCCCTCCCACTCCTCCTTATGAGTTATGACAGGCATCAATCAAGAGAGCTACCAGCTGTGGCATTTGTTACATGCCAAGTTTGCTAATTCTCCTTCTTTCATTTATGTCCCAGAATACAGGAGAGTTAAAATTCCACTGGGTCCAGCTTTTGTCTCCCAGAAATAGAGGTCAGCCAGATATCTGTACAAGGATGCAAGGAAGAGTTGCCCTCATCGACAACATTGTGTTAATATCAATGCTCGGCTGAAAGTTTCTCTCTGTTGTCTTAAGCACTTCATAATACTGTATGAAACAGAACTTGGCATGTGATATTCCAAGATGGCAGCGCAATGGAAAGCCGACAGCCCAGGTTTGAAACCTAAGTGTGGCATCCTAGCTCCCGCTAACCTAGCACTTTGAAAGCATGCAAATGCGAGTAGATCAATAGGTACCATTATGGTGGGAAGGTAACAGCATTCCATGATGTCATTCTGGCCACATGACCATGAATACTGGCTCAATGGCCTTGAAATGGAAATGAGCATCACACCCTAGAGTTGGCAATGACTAGCAGAGTAAAATCTGCAGGGACTCCTTTTCCTTTACCTATTCCGAGATGAGCCAGGGGTGCATGTGTATGTAAATATCCTCTTTACTATCTTCTTTCTAATGGCCTACAAACTCTTTGGCTACTCCTAATTGAGTTTCATCCTAAGAGAAATCATTTGCACAGGACCTTTTTATACTGGGAGATGGGGTGTGCCAGAAAGGGTTCCAAGTAATGGAACATTCCATAGGAAACACTTTGCATTTTCCTGGTGTCTCCCACCCAAATAGTAACCAGGCCTGAATGTGCATAGCTTCTAAACCTAATTAAAGTCAACCAATATGGGAAAAAGTCCTAAAGGTATTTTTTTCAAGAGGCAACTAGACTTTGTTTTTCCTTGAAGACGTTTCGCTTCTCATCCAAGAAGTGTCAGAACTGAAGAAGCTTCTTGTATGAGAAGTGAAACATCTTCAAGGAAACAACAAAGTCCAGTTGCCTCCTGGAAAAGCACCTTTGGGACAACCATGGCCTGGATGACTGAGAATCTCCATAGGTAAGAAGGAAGAAGGGAGAAGGATCTCTTCCTCTGAAAAAGATGCACATGACTGTTAATTAGCTGCAAACCAAACTATGTATTCCTGCAAGTTCTCTTAAAACCTGAGATCCTTCCACCCAACATGGTGAAACTCTAAAAAAGAATCATGGCTTCCTCGTAGGGTGTCAACTCAACCTTGACTAGGGTCATTGAAGGGACTAGGCCTAGGGAGTTGTGTGTTGTACCTAGTGAGGGAAGGCAAAGCCAGTCTGTGTAACTTCTTGGCTAGAGCATCTAAATTCCTCTCCAGTGTAGCTATCACTTCCACATCTATATAATATTCCCAAGAATAAAGCTGCTCAATAAAGCTACTGGCAGCCTCTCTTTTTTCTCGCTCTCTTTCTCTCTCTGAAATGCAAATATAATTGAGTTTTCTTCCAAGTCACATTCAGTTCCTCAGAGCTGTAAATAATGCATGTGGTTTAGCTATCTATTGTGTAGCTGTTTGAAAGGGAAAGTAGTGCCAGCTCGTGAAAGATGCTACCTGTCCCTCTCTTTCAAGGGAAGAAAGTGAGGAGGAGAAGGCTCAGACAGGTTTAAGTGGAGACAAAAAGGCAGGTTATTTTCAGAAATTTCTGCAAGAAAGGGGGGCCCAAAAGTGAAGAAGGCAACCAGAAATCTGTAAACAAAGCTTCACTCTTTTTCACATGCATTGCGGCACACATAAAAAAAGGGTGAGGTTTTGGGTTATGGCCACCATCTTGACTTTTGTGACTTCTCTCCTTGCAGACATCCCTGGTTATTCCAAAAACTGTTTTCAATTGGCCGGCTGGAAGGAGGGCTTGTTCAAGCACCAAACATGGCTTTGGAAGCCTGTCCTACGTTCAAGGAATCTGGATTTAAAACATATTTTTTTACAAAACTATGCATTGCTTCCATGGCACATCATTAAACTGTCCAAAAGGAAGATCACCAACGTGAACAGATCTGAGAGGGGGAGTCTGAAAGATAGCGTTTTGAAGACAGTCCGTGAGTTGTTCTTATGAGAAGGGATGGGTGAGCCAATAAACAATATTGGATCAAAATTGCCATCCCCCAGTTTTTTGAAAACAGATTTGTAGAGGTAGTTTCAACTGCGCTGGATGAACGCTACTTATGACCAATCCTCAAACTTCCGGATGTCCCAGCACCCTGAAGTCACATGGTTGTGATTTGGGTCCTGGGCAACCAACTCATAGAGTCAACAATTGCAGCATCCCATAGTCATCGTGACCTTCCTTGCTGGCTTCCTAGAAGCAAAGTCAATGGGGAAGGTCATAAGTCTCAGGTACATAATCCCACTTGGCAGCTGCCATCGTGTTTATGCTCTACTTCATCCCACAACTTACCTGCCTCCCAGCCTGCTTGTAAATGCCTTAACGGCAGCAACTGGGACTGCCTGTATTGCCATCATTATGCAGTGTGGGTGCATGACATCATGCTGTACAACTGCATCAGTTATTAATTGCCATCGTAACCCAAGGACTACCTGTAATTTTAAAAGTTCAATGCAATTTTTTTAAAAAGGTGCTCTATAGGTGTATTGAAAGGAGGTGGCTGGCATATCTCTATATTGGGATGAGATTTCTGTAGCCCCCAGAATCTTAATGCACAGGAGCAATTTCTAAAATTTCTAAATAATAAATTACATGCAGCATTCCTTGTATTAAGGAAAATTGTGAACAAAAGAGAATACTAGTACTCTCTCCAAAATGAATGCTATCTACATGTAAGTAAAAAACAAAAACCTTAGTAATGCAATCCATATGATCATTTCCTATGTACTTAATACTTTTTCCCCCCCTTTGGTACCTTCAAAAGTGCACTTCAATAGCAATTTATGGAGGAATTACCTGCATTCAATATCTGGTCACAGATATTGCTCTACTATATTATGGGGGCTGATGTATTGTTCCATTTCTCTGAAACCATTTTTTGCTATATACATTTTCCCAGGAAAGACTTTTAGTAACACATTTCAACAGTGTAAGTTTAAAAAATAAACAGAGCTCTCCATTTGTAACATTGTTTTTCAAATTCACATCTTATGAAGAAGTGGATGGATGCGGGTGGGATAAATTTTTGACCAAAGAAAGACGTGATACTTCCAGTGCTTTTTTTGTCATAGAACGCACGAAACGGCGTTCTGGCACCTTTTTTTGAATGGAAGAACCGGTTCCTTCTAAGCTACCAGCGATGCTCCCTGAAGCATTCACTGAATGCTTTCATGCTTCCCCCTCCCTTCCCACCACGCGGGACTCATCTGGAAAAGGTCTGTCTCCTCTCTGCCACGGTTCCTGCTGCCACTCCGATCTGAGGCCAGGGATGCGTACACAGTCCCCCTGCACCCGATCCGGACTCCACAGGCCTGGAAAAGACCTCTGCCACCCAGATCCATGGCTGCAGAGTGGTTTAGTGGCCCCCCTGTAGCCCGATCCGGGCTCCGGAGGCCTTTTCCAAGCCTCTGGAGCCCAGATTGGGCTGCTGGGGAGGCGCAAAATTGGTCCACGGCCATGGATCCAGGTGGCAGAGGTCTTTTCCAGGCCTTTGAAGCCCGGATCGGGCTATTGGGTGTGTGTGCAAAATTGCTCCACAGTCAGCATCCAGGCTTCGGAGGCCTGGAAAAGGCCACTGGAGCCCGAATTGGGCTGCAGGGGGACTGCAAAATCACTCTGCGGCCAAGGATCCGGGTGGCAGAGGTGTTTTCCAGGCCTCCGGAGCCTAGATCAGGCCATGGGAGACTGTGGGCATGTCCCTTGGCCTCAGATCGGAGCAGCAGCAGGAATCGTGGCAAAGAGGAGACAGACCTTTTCCAGGTGAGTCCTGCACAGCAGAAAGGGAGCGAGGGGAAGCATCAGGCATCTTAGTGGGTCAGGGAGGCCTTGGGGGCCTGTTCCATCAATAGACTCTCCAGGCCTTCCCCACACTGAGATACCTCATGTTTACTTAATGAGCCGTGTGCATTTTAATGAAGAAGAGAGTGATCTCACTAAAGGAACAAGATTCACTCTACGAGTTTTCAAGTTATGAGTGGAATAGGCAGGCTCCATTACACTCGTAACTCAAGGACTACCTGTAAAGCTCTGGCTCAGTGAAAGGAAACTGCCCAGGAAAACCGGGGGCATCGAAGGTCGACTCGGAAACACTTCCATGGCCCTGAAAGCAGACCCTCTTCTTTGCCTTGGTTCACAGGGCTCCCTTTGCGGCGGCCACCTGTCCTCACCCCCGTGTTGGCCACCAGGGACCAGGACTGACTCCTGGAGCGAATCTCTTTGAGGGACCAGGCACACTCCCAAAGCAGCAGCTCCGCTGCCACCTTGGTCACTCTGGCTCCGGAGGAAGCCTCTGTGTCATCAGAGGCGGAGGAGGACGAGGTGGCAGAAGACATGCTGGCTCTGAACAAGCACCGTCTCAAAAGCCGCGGCAATGGCGTCCGTCAGCTGATGCTGCTCACGTGATCTGCACCTCAGAAGCTCCCTAAAGTGGTCCCCCCTCCCCCAGCTCTGTAAAGAGCTTTCAACTGGAGCTGGAGCTGGGCATGAATTCTGGCCCTTTTTTCTTTTCTTTTTCTTTCTTTTTTTTTTTTTTTTTTACAAAAAAAGCACTGGATACTTCCATTTGTTTCTTGACAAAGCAGCAGAAGGCAGGACAAGAAACAACAGATGGACGCTAATCAAGGAGAGAAGCAACCAAGAACAAAGGAGAAACGTCCCAACAGTGAGAACAATTAACCAGTGGAACAGCTTGCCTCCAGAAGTTGTGGGTGCTTCATCATTGGAGGCTTTTAAGAAGGAACTGGACATCCACTTGTCTGGAGTGGTATAGGGTCTCCTGCTTGAGCAGGGGGTTGGACTAGAAGACCTCTAAGGTTCCTTCCAGCTCTATTCTGATTGATTGATTTATATTATGCAGAAAACACTAAGCTAGAAGAGAGCCTTTTGACTCAGGAAAAGGCAGTTTCCTTTCTTTTATTTCCTAGCTTGGTGACAGTCGATGCAGGAGAGGGCTAAGCCTCTGCCCTTTTCTCTTCCAAGCTGCTTTTCCCAATAAGACAATAAGAAAATAATGATAAAGTTGAGTCTCTTTGGTTGGCCATTTCGCAGAAATGAAACCTGAAAATAAAAATATTTCACAATGGCCAAAAGCTGTGGAGAAGCAGAAAGAAGCTGACTCAGTGCAGTTGAAGCACTTTAAAGCCGTTGACTAAATGGTTTTGGATTTGATTCAAATTCTAGCAGGACATTGTGGTGATAAGTCAGTCCCTTCTGACTCTCTTCTGCTCATTAAATTGGAAAAAGCTTACCATAGAAGTGGAATCCAAGGATGTTCTTCACTCATCCTCCAAGAGGATGTGAGATCTCTCGCTCTCTGCTCTCTTCCTGCCCCTTCTCACCCCCTTTAAGAAAAGCTCATGGTTGGTTCATAAAAATGATTTACTGATCCCCGTCTGTCTCCTGGGCACCCCAGTCAGTACTGATTGAGACAGGTTGGGGTCAACTCATACCTTCCCCCCAGTTTCTACAGGTTTATTAATCTTCTCCCCCCCCTCCCCCATCCTTGTAGACGGAATGGGACAAGTCGCCATGGGGCAACTTGCTGTGGGACAATTCAACAATTCAATTTAATTATTTAAAGTAATTTTAAAAATATATTTTAATTGTTGTCATTTACATTTCCTTTTCTTCCTCCTTTTGCACTTTGCCTTTAATGGTCCTCTTCCACCAATTCTTCAATGTTAGCGTAACTCTTGTCCTGCAACGAGTTGTCTCTGGCCAGTTGTCCTGCTGTGAACTGACCGTGGTAAGTTAGCCACCGCAATCCCAAAGGTGCTTTTTCTACGAGGCACCTGGACTTACTTGGTTTTTCTTCAAAGATGTTTCGCTTCTCGTCCAAGAAGCTTCTTCAGCTCTGGCTGGACAGTGGGGAATAGCAGGATTTATACTCCTTGCCGACAGCTGGTCGTTTGCATCCTTTTTAGAGAGTCGTTGAGGCCACTTGGAGATTTTCTGTGTCCTCAGGGTCACCTGAGTGCTGCAAATGGGTGTGGAGCCTTCTTGGCTGCAGGATGTTTTCTGCCCTGGGTCCCTTCCCTGTTGAAGGCAGGCGCAGGCTGTTGGGGATGGGTCTGCATTGTCTGGATGAGAAGCAGAACGTCTTCCTCACTTAGAGGTTTACCTCTGTCCTCTCTAAAAAGAGGCAAATGACCAGCTGTTTGCAAGGAGTATAAATCCTGCCATTCCCACCACCCAGTCAGAGCTGAAGAAGCTTCTGGGATGAGAAGGGAAACATCTTCAAAGGAAAAACAAGAAATTCCACGCCTCTTTAAAAAAAGCATCTTTGGGACAACCCTGACCTGGATGACTGAGAATCTCCATAGACCAGGGGTCTTCAAACTTGGCCCTTTTATGACTTGTGGACTTCAAGTCATAAAAGGGCCAAGTTTGAAGACCCCTGCCATAGACATTTTGCTACAGCAAGTTGTCCCAGACCCCCTTGTAGATCAGCTACCCACCTTCCTCTCTAACCTATCATGGAGTTCTTAGGTTATTCATTCAGAGTCGCCTTTTCCTGAGCGGGCGGGGGACCTTCGTGATGTAACTGTGAAGCACCAGTAATGACTAAAACTTCATTTTTTTCTCCTACGCATTCCTGATATAACAGCAATGCCATACAACAGTCCTCGACATACGATCACAACTGAGCTCAAAATTTCTGTTGCTAAGTGAGACACATGTTAAGTTTTGTCCCATTTTACAATCTTTCTTGCTGCAGTTGTTAATTGAATCACATCAGTTGTTAAGTTGGAAACATGGTTGTTAAGTGAATCTCGCTTCCCCCGTTGACTTTGCTTGTTAAAAGGCAGCTAAAGGGGATCACGTGAGCCCGGCGACACTCAACCGTCATAAATAGGAGTCAGTTGCCGAGCGTCCGAATTTTGATCACGTGACCCTGGGGATGCTGCAATGGTTGTGTGAAAAATGGTCATAAGTCACTTTTTTCAGTGCCGTTGTAACTTTGAAAGGTCACTAAACAAACTATTGTATGTCAAGGACTACCTATGCCCTGTCATGTGCAGTAATGGATTGTCAGCCCATTACATTTTTAAAATCAAATGGATAAAGTAGATAAAGATATGCTCTGTTTATACAGTAATATAATTTTCCAAACTTTTTGTTCCCACTTATTTTTTAAAAGTTATTATTCACTTTTTTTGCATTGCATCATTAATATTCTTCTATGAGTTACATAGGTTTGCAGTAATGCTTTTTAAATGATCATTTATTTATTTAGTAGCCATTCATTCTCATTAAGTTATATTAACTTTCAGTAATCAACAAAATATTAAAAACCAAGCAGAGCATAATAGAAGAAAGAATAAAAATGAGAAGCTACACAAAAAGCGTTAAAAAGATACGTACATTGGGAATATACGCTAAGTGCATTTCTACCCTTCCTTAAAATGAACTAAGGTGTTCGGAATATCCATCATGAATAGTTCTCTAGATAGAAATATCCATAAAGCTCTTCGTATTGAGGGAAAAGCAATGTTGTGCAGAAAAGAAGCAAGAAATAATCACACGTACCCCAAAAACATTAAAAGTTTGAAACAAGAGAACTAAAGGAAGTGTTGCTAAATCTAGTTTCCAGCCACAGCATTCACTAAAACTTCCTGCGTGTTTTTTTTTATTTTGAAAATCATCCTCACTTCTGCCACTTTCAATAAACTGCTTCATGCATTGCCTTTGGTTTGGAAAGTTTAGTTCATACGAAGTGTTAATACCACTTTATAATGCCTTGGTAAGCCCACACCTAAATACTGTATCCAGTTTGGGTTACTGTATTATGAAAAAGATGTAGAGACTCTGGAAAGAGTGCAGAAATGAGCAGCAAAGATGATTAGAGGGCTGGAAGCTGAAAACATATGAAGAATGGTTACAGGAATTGGGCATGTCTAGTCTAGTAACAAGTAGGACTAGGGGAGAAATGATAGCAGTGTTCCAATATCTGAGCAGCTGCCACAAAGAAGAGGGAGTCAAGCTATTCTCCAAAGCACCTGAAGGCAGGACAAGAAACAATGGATGGAAACTAATCGAGAGAAGCAACCTAGAACTACAGAGAAATTTCTTAACAGTGAGAGCAATCAACCCGTGGAACTGCTTGCTACCAGAAGTTGTGGGTGCTCCATCACTGAAGGCTTTCAAGAAGGGACTGGAGAGCCATTTTTCCAGAATGGCACAGGGTCTCCTACTTGTGCAGAGAGTTAGACTAGAAGACTTCAAAGAACCCTTCCAACTCTATTATTCTGTTATGCTATTCTGTTACATTGCACATCTAAAAGTGTTTCCTGTTTGTCCACTTCATCCTATCTTTTCCCTATATTAATAAACATTGAGTAAACTATCTTTCTCACCTTATAAATATCTCAATGACATACTAGAGAAAAAAAATTAGTCTGCACACCTCTTCCTTGCCACACAGCACTTCTCTTGACTTACAAACCTAGTTGGGCCCAGAACTTCAATTGCTAAGCAATGCAGTTATTAAGTGAGTCTCACGCCTGATTTTACTCTCTTCTTTTGCATAGTCATTAAGTGAATCTGACTTCCCACATTAACTATTCTTGTTGGAAGCCCTCCAGGAAGGTTGCAAATAGCAATCATGTGACTCTGGGAAGCTACAACTGCCAGTTGACAAGTGGAGACACTCCAACAATCATATGTGTGATGACCAGTCACTTTTTAAGCATCATTGTAACTTCAGACAGTTGTTAAATCTATGGTTGCGTTGAAAGAAAAATCAGATACAATTCCAAGCTGGGAATAAGACACTGGAAATAAAATGGAGGCTGCTTAGGAAAGAAGGTTCCTGTTTATTGATGAACAGAACCAGCAAGAGCATGCAGTTCTGGGACAGCAGACAAAATGGAGTAGAGAGTGGGTGAGTTTTCTTTGGGCTTTGTATTTGAGATGCCTATTCCTTGTGAAATGTACTTTGACCTGTACTTGAGTGTGCCCTTTTGGTATTCTAATTATTGTTACCTGACTGGGAGGTCATGTCCTATCCTTGGAGCTGGTGGGGGAATGTAAATTCTTAATCCCATCAGTTGTGGGGGCTAAAGGCATTTTGCTTATGAATAGGATGGCCCCAGACTTTCTGAAAGGATTGCAAAATCTCCATTTCTAAAGTTTGGCCTCCTCAGGTTTCTGCCTGAAGAAAGGAAGACTGGGGCTGTTTCTGCCTATGATTATTTCCTCCATTTCTCCTTCAGGGGAAATATTCTGTCCTGCATCTTTTAATATTCCCCAAAACATTTCATTCTCTGGGGATGGGTAGATGCTGGCTTCCTACAGTCAGCATCTTTTCTACCCCCAGGGCATTTAGGACTTTCTTTGTCCTAAAAGAGGTTAAATTTGATTCTAAGGTTTTATGGAGCAAACTTTTATATCAATCTGCCCTTTAAAACCTTCTCCAAATTGTCCCACAATTCATTTAAAATCCTAGTTGGGTATTCATTGTTTCTCATATTTTGTTGGTACCCACTGACTCCTTTTCTGCTGTGATTGTGAAAAACTGTTTCCTTCTCTTCTACCTCGGATGAGCTTCCCATATGAAATGTGGGAAAACACTGGAATAAATATTGTATTGGTCCAATGCATTCCAGAATAAGCTCTAGCTTTTGTTCACATATGAGTAACTTTTGCATTCCTCTCTCTCAGAGAGAGAAAGAATTACCGTTATAATTCAGAAGTCAACTTCACCTTTATCCTTTGTGCTCCAAAACTGGAACAAATTCGCATCTTTAGAAACGTGCTTGGGCTTAAAATATGCTTTTCTGGGCAGCATTAAGATATCGCCCTCTCATATTTTTTAATGTAAAGGTTTGTTTTAAAAATGTGTGAAGCCTCATCTACAAAAATCTCAAACCGGAATTAAAAATATCTATGATGCAGTGCTTCAATCATATGTGTGAGAAAGAGAAAGAAATAGATCAACTCACACCTGCAAGTTCTACAGAGACATCAGATCAACGTATATTCTCCCTCTATTAGAGAGATTTTTAGGGAGATCAGATAACCTCTACGTGAACCATCTCCTGCAGGATTCAAATCTAGCTACCACTCATGCAGTAGCAAAATTTTGTGCTGCGGCAATGATAATAAGGAAAAAACACCTAAAGAACTAAAGAGCCTCGTTCATATGATTATTTTGCTTAGTTATTTTCCAATAATTTCTAGAGAATGTATTTATTTTACTGTTTAACTTTTGTGCTGGACAGTGATGGTAATAAAGATTGGTTCTGATTCAACTCACATGAAAGCGAAGTCTGCAGGAAGAGCCGTTTAAGAAAACTCATGAAAGAATCAGCACCTTGGAGAACGTACTCAGGGGGAAAAGAGGGACAGACATAGAGAGAAACTTTTTGTACAGATTTCACAGGTAAACCTAATTCCATTCTATCCTTTATTGCATCAGATCCATCTCAAGATCTTGAGTCCAGTTTTCAGATCTGGGCACCACCCTTAAGAAAGGTCCAGATAAGCAGAGCAGCTACAGATTGAGCCCAGAAGATGCCCAGAAGGTGAGAGTCACATCTTTAAGAGGAGAGGCAGGAGCTGAGCAGGAGCAGCCTTCAAAAAGATGGCTGGATGGGAAATACTTGAAACTCAGAATTGTTTTTATTGGGTATTGTAGATTGTGATGTTAAAGAAACCAATTTGATGTTGAATTTGATAACAGCAGCACGGTTACTGGTGGGACAATACTGGAAGAATGATAGTTTGCCTACTATAGAAGAATGGGTGTTTGAAGTTTCGAATCTTGCAGAAATGTCTAAGATTTCTGCTTATTTGAAGGATCATTCACAAGAAAGATATATTTCAGTTTGGAGGAGATGGATGGATTATATTCAGAATAAATATGGGACTAAAAAGTTCCATTTAGCTTATGAGTAGATTTTAGAGGGATATTGTTATTAATTTTAGTGTTAGTACTTTGTATGTATCTATGTTAAAGGGGAGTTAAAGCACATTATGAATTTGGTTAATTTTATATTATGGATAATCTTTAGTTAGAATATGATTATTATAACTATAACCCTGTATTTAGCTCTGGGAAGTGGGGGGGAAGGGGGTGGTTTGGGGTGGGTGGGATTTGGGGATGTATTGTAAAATCTTGTTTTTGTAAAACTCTTTAATAAAAAAAAAGAAACTCAGAAGGTCCAGACCTAAATTTTTATTGCCCCAGAATGGAAGGCTACAATAGCAGAAACAAAAAAACAGAAAATGACAAAGAACAAGGGACACATAACTAAAGCAGAATACCAGCACATAGCCCGAATCTGTAAAGATGAAGTTCAGGAAAGCTAAGGCTCAGAATGAACTAAGATTTGCAACAAATGCAAAAAATTATTTTAAAAGTTTCTTTTTTTTTAACCCCATTTATATCCCGCCCTTCTCCGAAGACTCAGGATGGCTTACAATCTAAAGCACAAATCAATGTGCTTAGCAATAGCCTTCATTCTATGTATATGCCTGCTTATTAGGGCTTTTGCCCCCCCCAGCGGCATTATTACAAAGTCAGCTTATTGCCCCCAACAATCTGGGTCCTTATTTTACCTACCTCGGAAGGATGGAAGGCTGAGTCAACCTTGAGCCTGGTGGGATGCAAACCTTTGAACTACGGTGCTGAAGAAGACTCCTGTGAGTCCCTTGGACTGCAAGGTATTCAAACTGGTCAGTCCTAGAGGAGATCAACACTGACTGCTCTTTAGAAGGCCAGATCCTGAAGTTGAAACTCAAATACTTTGGCCACCTAATGAGAAGGAAGGACTCACTGGATGGAAAAGAGCCTAATGCTGGGAAAGGTTGAGGGCGGGAGAAAAAGGGGACAACAGAGAATGAGGTGGCTAGATGGAGTCACTGAAGCAGTAGACATGAGCTTAAATGGACTCCATAAGATGGTAGAGAACAGGAAGGCCTGGAGGAACGTTGTCCATAGGGTCGCGATGACTTTGCAACTAACAACAACAACAAGTCTAGTAAAGAGGACTAGGGGTGACCTGCTAGAAGTATTCCAATATTTAAGGGACTGCCACAAAGAAGAGGAGGTCAACCTACTTTCAAAAGTGCCAGAAAACAAGACAAAAAACAATGGATGGAAACTAACCAAGGAGAGAAGCAACCTAGAATTAAGGAGAAATTTCCTAACAATAAGAACAATTAACCAGTGAAACAGCTTGCCTTCAGAAGTTGTGGGTGTTTCATAACTGGAGACTTTTAAGAAGAGACTGGACAGCCACTTGTCCGGAATGGCATAAAGATTCTTATCTTGAGAAGGAGGTTGGGCTTAGAAGACCTCCAAGGTTCCTTCCAACTCTGTTATTCTGGTCGTCTATATGTCACTGCAGCCTTGTTCATCCATCTTCCCTCGCCTACCATCAGTTGCCCACTCATCTTAATGGCTGCTACCACAACTCAATGTCTCAAATCCTAAAATACCTTGACTTTCAGCCCAGCATGGAACAACCTAGTCTGGATTTTCCTGCAGTGACCATGGAAAATCTAATTATTAAGAGTCAAGAACTGAAAAACCCAGTTCCTTTTACAGGTTGTTGACTGTCGTCATTCTTCATCATCCCTTTCAACCAGGCCATTTTGACCTGAAAGCTTCCATTTACATCTCCATAGTGTGACTCAGTCCCCTTCACCTTGCAGTGAAACCCAAGTTAAGCTGCCAGTTAATGGGATGGGAGACTAACATGAGCACTTACAGGCTGCTTGCCTGCACTTGATTTAAATGATTTTAATGGAAAAAGGAATGAAAATTATTGTGAGGACCAGATAGTACTGAAGGGCTGGCTAATTAATTGATTGATTGAATTTCCAGTCAAAGGTCAGTCAAAATGTTACAAAAATAATATTTTTGTGCAACTGATAAGGTTTAGGGGAAAGAGCAAATGCAATAAAATCACAGGTAGAGTAGTTTAAAATCAAATAGGATGAGATAAAATATTTTATACATAAACAGCCATTATAAAATATTAGACAGGAACAGCATTGCACTGCTCTAACTAACTAACTTATGCAGGCTGATGACTGTAATAAAGATTTGATTTGATAACTGGCTAACTAACAACCAAATAACCAGGTATTCCAGTTCTAAGACATCTACTGTAAATCCATTAACTTGGGTAGCAACTGTAATGGGTCATATGTTAACAATTCTCTTAAAGGTTTCTTAGGGACATCTGCTAATGTGGAGTGTTGCAATGTTAGATTCAGACCAATCTATATGACTACAGTCAGAAGTAAACACCAAATTTATTGTGTTTTTTTCAATATAGGAGAAATGTTTGTATTGCAAGTCCATGTATGATATGCCATATGCTAAATAAATAATCAATCAATCAATCAACAGGATGTGTATTCTTGATATAAGGACAACTTTGCAGCATACGCCACACATAGACATAGAATAACAGGATTGGAAAGGACATTGGAGGTCTTTTAGTCCACCCCCCTGCTCGAGCAGGAGAGCCTAACATTTCAGACAAATGCTGTCCAATCTCTTCTTGAGAACCTCCAGTGATGGAGCACCCACAACTTCTGAAGGCAAGCCATTGCACTGATTGGTTGTTCTCACTGTTAAGAAGGTTGCTTCTCTCCTCAATTAGTTTCCATCCATTATTTCTTCTCCTGCCTTCAGGTGCTTTGGAGAATAGGTTGAACCCCCTCTTCTTTATGACAGCTTCTCAAATATTGGAAGACTGCTAGCAGGTCACCTCTAGTTCGTCTTTTCACTAGAGTAGACATTCCCAATTCTTGCAACTATTCTTCATATGTTTTAGCCTCCAGCCCGCTAAGGATTCCTGTTTCTCTTCTTCCCACTTTTTCCAGAGTCTCAACATCTTTTTTATATTGTGATGATCAAAACTGGATGCAATATTCCAAATGTGGTCTTACTAAGGCTTTGTAAAGCAGTACTATTAAACCATCCTCTCATAAAGTTTGTTGATTGGCCACAAAACCTTGCAAGCAGAACACCTTTCTGTTTAAGAGAGGAAAGACACTTTTAAAAAATAATGGCAAACACCCAAAAACATATCTTAAAATATAATTTGAGACTTTCAATGCAGCCAACTGTAAACTGAGAACAAAAGCACTTTATCTTGGAAATAGCTGTCTCCCCTATCAGTGCTTGTTGCTTCCCAGAACAGCTGAATTTTTCTGTGAGAACAAGTTGGACTAAGAACTCACTCCTAACATTCAATTTTAACCAATATCTCAGCCAGGCAAGGCAGAATTGACAAATGATGGAGATTAGCACTGCAACCAGCAAAGGAAAATTGCAAGCATTATTTCAGAACACAGTTATCCTTGCTTCATTACCTGACATCATTGAAAAAGTGGACTGAACCCAGCCAAGCTAAGCAGCAGATCTTGAGAAGAGAGTCTGTAAACAAATCAGTCATTTCCAACCAGATTGGCCCTGCATCTTTTTTCAATTTGCTTCCTTCACACCAAGGGTAAGTAAGTGGAGGCGCCCTTGCTGGGAATAAACAGGACAGAAATATATTTCCAATGTGCATACAAGTGAGATACTCCATAGAGTTTCTGAGGCATAATTGCACATAATGCACAACCCACTTGAGAAAAACAGTATCTGTAGACAATTAGGAAGATTTGTTGACTATCAAAATACTTTTCCGTCCTATGGGGAAAAAGCAGGATAAAGAAAATGACCTATTTTATATCTGTAGTACAAAATATAGCCCTTGCACTCCCAACTTATAGGGTACTTTTCTCCTTTGGGGAGACCATCAAACTATCTGGATGGGGGGAGAAAAAGGCTATTTCTACCAGAGGTGTATGGCCCAAGCCACCATCTTGATTTTTTTGGGCCGCCACCTACCCAAATGACATGAGGAAACCAAAACTGAATCTGAAGGATAAAATTTACTTTCATTCTTGTCACCAGGACAAATAGCAACAGCACATTTACAAAGGGGAAAACATAAACATAAAAGCACTGTTAAACTTGCTTCTGATTACACAGCTTTCTTGTTGAGAGGGAACAAAATGTTTTTCCCTTGATCGGAATTGGTGAACAGAGAAATTCCTCTTGATTTTTCTTGTTATCGGCTCTCATTCAGCTTAATCTCTTCTAAATTCAGTTCCAAAGAGAACAGAATCCCAGAAACTCTGACAGGCGGGTAGGTGGGCAAGTCTATTGCTTGATGTCAGGGTACCACTAGGTGGGGTATTTATTTGGTCATTTATTTATTTATATTTATATGGCCACCCATCTCATAAGAACATGACTTTGAGTGGTGTACAACAGCGAATTAAAAACAGAAATCAATAAATATATAAAAACAATTATCATTAGAAATTATAAAAGACTATAAAAAAGCACATGACCAAAGAGGATGAGGTTCGCCACAGTAAGGAAGCCATCGCAAGATCTCCAGGGTCCCCTGAAAACCCCAGGCCTGATGGCAGAGCCAGCTCTTGAGGGACCTGCAGAACATTGAAAGGGATGGAGCTACTTGGAAGACTGCTATCATGTCACCCCTAGTCCTTCTTTTCATTAAACTAGACCTCCCTAATTCCTGCAACCATTCTTCATATGGTTTAACCTCCAGCTCTGTTGCTCTTTTTTGCACTCTTTCCAGAGCCTCTATATATTTTATAATATAGTGACCAAAACTGGATGCAGTATTACAAGTGTGGTCTTACCAAGGCTTTATAAAGTGGGACCAGTACTTCATGTGATCTTGATTTTATCCCTCTGCTAATGCAACCTAGGATTTCATTGGCTTGTTTGGCTGCTGCAGCACACTGCTGGCTCATGTTTAAGTGATGGTCCACTAGGACTGCAAGATCCCTCTCACAGGTCCTGCTATTGAGTTTCTCCATGCTACCCATAAACCTCTCCCAATGAAGTCAATAGGACTGCAGAACTTTAGGTGATTGTCATCATTGTCAATCCTTCCCCATGACTGCAGAGTGGGGTCCAAAAACTCAAGATGAGTTCAAAGTTCTGCCTGTGTTTTTATGTGTTCCTTTGGTTTCCCACAGCAGTTTTTAGATATGGGGCAAGGCCTCTGACTTGTACCCAAGAATCAGCCGAGTTTGCTTCCTTCAGGCAGAAAGATCCTCTTGCGGTCACTGCTGCCTTTCGGTGCGTGGCTTCTGCTGCTAACTTCCCAGCTTGTATTTCATGGTGATGGCTGCCGTTGTCATAAGTGCCATCCATTAAGGATACTCCGTGCCAAACCTTGCTCATCTTTCATATCATGACACTAATTCTCTGCTGTCAGGAAGGACTTGTAATTCTGAGAGTTATTTCTACATTGTATCTTTATGCTCTCTCTTTCAAAACTGCTTCAATTTTTCCCTATCTGCTCCAAGAAAAGACATTATAAGAAAGATTTGCAAGATCGAAGAAATTCATTCTTGACCCAACTTCAAGGATTGTCGTTGTAACGAACAAAGAAAACCTCAGATGAAAGTGATGAGTAATGATTTGCAATATTATGAAGAAAAGAACCATCACTCAAATCCTTCAAAACTACATGCCCCATTATGTGGAATTCGAGCTAAAATCCTCCAAGCTGGGAAAAGAGACTTAGAAAGACAGAAGAGAAACCGGGTGAAAATCACCTACGATTTCTATGCCAGCATATTCCTGGAGGGGCAGGAAGTTTTATTTTGTTCCAGCTCAGCTTAAGGATGTTGCTTACAGCTGTTGGAAACATTTGAAGTCCAAGCAGTCCACATTCAGAACAATCCCTTAAGCAGCTGTTCTGAACATGAAGCAGTTGTTTTGTGTGCAAAAACAGCTGTTTTGAGCCCCAAACGCTTCCAAAACAATTGGAACTGTTTAAAATGAGAAAAAGCAGCTTTTGAGTCAGAAGAGGATTTCCTCAAAATGAAATGATTTTACATCACTTGTTTCTGGGGGCCTGGGGGGGGGGCAAGGGCTGGGCTTTTCTGTTGCCTCAAAATGTTAAGTCTGCCAGAAATTCTCTAAATCCATTTTAAGGGGGGAAGGGGAGGAAAGGGAAGGGGAGGGGAGGGGAAGGAGGGGAGTAAAAGGAAGGGGAGGGGAGGGAAGGGAAGGGAAAGGAGGGGTGGGGAAGGGAGGGGAGGGAAGAGAAGGAGAGGAGGGGAGTAAAAGGAAGAGGGGGAAAGGAAAGGGGAGGGGAGGGAAGAGAAGTAGGGAAGGGGAGGAAACGAAAGGGGAGGAAAGGGGTGGGGAAGGGAAGGGAAGGGGAGTGTTAGGAAACAGTAAATCTTGCAGGAGGGAGAGCTCAAGCATGAAATTAGCCTTGAATCCTTGCACAGCCACAAAGGTCCAGAAGTGAACCCCACCCCTCTGAGACAGAACCTTATTTAGCTGTTCCCAGGCTCAGGCTTCCATTCTGGGCAGATTCTTGTGTCATTTACAGAATACACTGAAATTGTTAACTTGAACTTTATACTTGAACTTTGTGTAGGAAGGGATCATAGTACCCACCCAATGTTGTTTTATAACTAAATTCCAGAATATGATTTTAGGAGCTCAAGAGCCAGAAAAACGTAGTTCTGGAGTATATATTATTTATTAGCCATCTCTTTACTAAAATACTTGTTCCAGGGAAAGCTAGATTTGCTTTTCCAGATAAATTAATAATTACAATACATGCTTTATTTTGGTCATGGAGCAGCATAAAATAACATAAAGACGTAAACTTTACAACTTATACCTTTCTGAGTCTTGACAATAAACTGCAAAAAACCCAACAAATCTGAAGTGTTAGGATCACTATTACAGATGTCTAATTAATATTAATGCTAGAAATAAGCAGATGCAACATAAGAAACAAAACAAAGTGTTGGAAATATTAATGCTGTAGATGTGGGAAATAACTCAAAAGAACCCTCCCCGCACACTGAAGCAGTCTAAATTTTTAAATATACGAAATAACCAAAATTCAGCATTATCAGCACAAAACTATGAATATAACTCTGAAAACCATGTAGAAATAATAATTAATATTAATACTAAGGCTGTAATAGAAGATACCAAAGACTGATGGCAGTGAAAATTAAAAATGCAAGTAGAAAAATAGGGACCACTACGGTGGGAAGGTAACAGCGTTCCGTGCGCCTTTGGCGTCTAGTCATGCCGGCCACATGACCACGGAGACGTCCTCGGACAAGCGCTGGCTCTTCGGCTTTGAAACGGAGATGAGCATTGGCCCCTAGAGTCAGAAACGACTAGCATGCATGTGCGGGGGAACCTTTACCTTTACCTAAAAATCTATTACTAATACGTTGTTTCCTACCGATGCTTAGGAGCAGTCAATTTCCAGGAGCTTGTACACGCTACAGCACACAACAGTAAGTTTACATGTTTTAATGCGATGAGCGTCTGAATGTAATCAACAGGGTGCACTTCTGTTATCCCAAAGCAAACAGATTACTGAGCATTTTCCTTCTCTCCTAAAAACCAGTTTTATTTGGCTCGCTGACCATTAAGGGCTTTTCTCCATCTGCTCTTAGAAATAGCCTTGCAAACTTTAAGCCCAGAAACTTGCACGTTCAAAGAAGAAGTGTTTCAGGACTCTGTGCCTTGGCTGAGCATTTGTAAGTCAGATGTATAAAGGATTTGCAGTAAAACCTCTGATACCCATTTGCTTAGTTACCTGGTGCCCAGATCCTTGTACCAGGGCATGAAAAACATGAGTGGTAAATTGATTTAGACAACGACCAGATACAAGTACACACGCCTATGTGCTTATTTCCCATAAATGCCTATTGCTGTGACTTAATGATGGTGCTCTAATTACAAACCCATGGGGCCAGCAGTAAATTAGCCTTGTAAACAATTAAGACATGTTCAATATAACCCTGCAGCTTGATCAGTCAAAGTGGGAACAGAGCAGCAAAAAAGGGCACATTATGAATAACTGAAAAGGAGTGAACTTTTTTAAAAACAAAATTGCAATTGTAGATAGAATCAGAAAAAAAAGCATTCAGTAACCTTCCAGCATTAAAATCCTACACCAGTGCTGCTCTGGAGCTTTGCATCGAGAGGAAGGGACTTTCTCATCAAAACGCTTGTTTCTCAACCTTGAGAATGTTAAGATGTGTGGACTATATGGAAAGAAACAGGGCCTAATGCTGAGTCAAATACAGCAGGATGGGGCGTTTCAGGAGTGGGTAGAAAGAGAAAAGGACTTTCAGTTCCTGGAAAGCTATCTTCTCTTGAACAGGCCAATTAACTTTAGCTCTTCAAGAGCTGCAGGAGAGGTTTTGTGGCTCAGCAAAAATAGGGATGAACAGAACAGAAGAACAGAGTTAGAAGGGACCTTGGAGGTCTTCTAGTCCAACCTTCTGCACAAGCAGGAGAACCTATACCATTCCAGACAAGTGGCTGTCCTGTTTCTTCCTAAAAACCTCCAGTGTTGTAGCACCCATAATTCTGAAGGCCAGCTGTTCCACTGGTTAATTGTTCTCACTGTCAGGAAGTTTCTCAATTCCAGGTTGCTTCTCTCTTTGATTAGTTTCCATCCGTTGCTTCTTGTCCTGCCTTCAGGTGCTTTGGAGAATAGATTGACAAACACCCCCCCTTTCTTTGTGGCAGCCCCTCAAATATTGGAAGACTGCTATAAGTCACCCCTGTTCCTTCTTTTCTCTAGACTAGCCAGACCCAATTCCTGCAACCATTTTTCGTATGTTTTAGTCTCCAGGCCTTTGATCATCTTAGTTGCTCTTTTCTGCACTTACCAGAGTCTCTTCTCTATAATATGGTGACCAAAACTGGATGCAATATTCTAAGTGAGGATTTACTAAGGCTTTTCATAACTTTAGCTTAAACTTTAACTTTAAAACTCTTTAATAGTTTAATAACTAAATTCAGACATAAACCTTAGCCATTTTAATGCCTTTTTTATGTGGGTCATGAAAGGGAAATTCAAATTTTTTATATCTAGACAGGGTATGCCCATGTGGTGTTGCTGCCATCAAATCCACAACTCTTGTCCTCCTTTCCTGTCAACTTATTATGAATACTTTCTGACTTATAGCCCTATTATTAACAAATTATCTGCTCCCAAGAAGCAATCTATCTTTTTAAATGTGGTAAAGGTTTGTTTTCTTACCAAATTAGAGTGGGTCTGAAGAACTAACACAAGAAAGACCTTGTGTTTTATGAGGATTTATTACTTTCATATTTCACACAGATTTGTTACAATGGTCAATGGCTATAATAAACTGGATCTGATTTGAGGGGCATAGTTAATCACATAAACAGTCTGCTCATCACAGTGACCAAGAAAACAGAAAGGTAAAGTAGAACTCAAAACATGTTGGCTCCCATTGTCATCTACAGATTCTTGGAAATAGGATGAAGGAATTGCTGAGCATTGTGCAAACATGTGATATATTCATAGGCTCATTTGTTCAAGTATCTTCTTGAAGAGGTTGAGGATTGTGTGCCTCCACAGTATTGACTGTGGGGCACTATTGACACTATTGTCTCATGACGGACTAAGATAGAAAGATGTGGTCAGGCCCTGATTCCTTTCACATTTCATGCTGAGGTTAACCCTGCAAAATCAACATTTTGGACAGAAAGGACCTCTCAGGACTGTCATCCACCTGCACCAGCCATGTTGTTAACAACCAGCTCGAGAATCCAAATAAATCTCCAGGTTCATTCCATTTCTGTAAATCTTACTGTTTATTGAATACACAGCTTGGTTATGTCAAATAAAAACCAATTCTGAGGTTCCAACACCAATTCATAGACCTTATAAGTTTCCCAGTCAAACCCCCAAGGTCTTACGTACTCCATATTAATGTTCACTTTGTTATGGGAACTGTCTGCTTCAAATCCACACTTGTTCTGGTGTCCTTGAAAAAGTTTCAGTCTCTCATGGTCTTCAGCTGAATTGAAGAAGTTTCTTTCTCCATTTAACTCACTTGAAAGTAACATGTCCCCACTTAATCTAAAGGCAAGTTGAAATGCAGAGGTACGTAGCTGCCAAAGTTTCCTCCTTGACCCATGCTTTGCCAGATGCAAGGGATTGGGATAAGGGGAATCAAAACTACTCATTGTGGGAGACTTCTGGTTTGACGGGATGGGTGGAAGAACCCGGGCCTGATTTCGTTCTGCTCAGTTGGAAAGTTGCCCTGGAGGGGCAACGAAAAAGGAGGGATGCCTCAAGAGTCCAGATCAAAGGGCAGTCGGTCCAGATGGACTGAAGAAACCCTCTAAAAGGAAGAAGGAAAGGCTGCCTGATAATCCCAGAGAGCCCAAGTCGTTGCCAGCCAGAAGAAAAGCGAGGAGCTGCGGCGCTCCACTAAAAAGCGGATTGCCAACAGTGTGCAGAAACTGGGTGAGCCTGCTCTTTTTTCCTTTTCCTTTCGGACCTAAAAATGTTGATTGATTGGGAAGAGCTATAAAGTAAAGACTCAGAAGGACTAGGGGAAAAGAGAGCTAAAAGCAGCGAGCAACTACAGAAGCAACTACAGAAAGGGGAAGGATTTTAAGGAGTATAAAAGAACTCTTAAAAATTAAACATAGACTGACTCAAAGAAAGACTACTTAATCTACAGGATGTGAAAAAATTTTTTAGATATAATTCCTAGGGTGGTTGTTGTTAGCTGCAAAGTCATGTCCGACCCATCGTGACCCCATGGACAACGTTCCTCCAGGCCTTCCTGTCCTCTACCATCTTTTGGAGTCCATTTAGGCTCATGCCTCCTGCTTCAGGGACTCCATCCAGCCACCTCATTCTCTGTTGTCCCCTTTTTCTCCCACCCTCAACCTTTCCCAGCATTAGGCTCTTCTCCAATGAGTCCTTCCATCTCATTAGGTGGCCAGAGTATTTGAGTTTTAGCTTCAGGATCTGGCCTTCTAAAGAGCAGTCAAGGTTAATCTCCTCCACGACTGACCAGTTTGATTGCCTTGCAGTCCAAGGGAATCACAGGAGTCTTCTCCAGCACCATAGTTCAAAGGCTTCAATTCTTTGGCGCTCAGCCTTTCTTATGGTCCAACTTTCACAGCCATACATTGCAACTGGGAAGACCATAGCCTTGACTATACGCACTTTTGTTGACAGGGTGATGTCTCTGCTTTTTAGTGTGCTGTCTAGGTTTGCCATGGCTTTCCTGCCATGGCTTTCCAAGTGTCTTTTAATTTCTTGGCTGCAGTCCCCATTTGTGGTGATCTTGGAGCCCAGGAAAATAAAATCTGTCACTACCTCCATTTCTTCCCCATCTATTTGCCAGGAATTGAGAGGGCCGGATGCCATGATCTTGGTTTTCTTGATGTTAGGTTTCAACCCAACTTTTGCACTCTTCTTCCTCACCCGCAACAAGAGGCTCTTTAGTTCCTCTTCACTTTCTGCCATTAGAGTGGTATCATCTGCATATTTTAGGTTGTTGATATTTCTCCCAGCAATCTTAATTCCAACTTTTGATTCATCTAGCCCTGCCTTTCTCATGATGTGCTCTGCATATAAGTTAAATAGGCAGGGTGACAGTATACAGCCTTGCTAGACTCCTTTCCCAATTTTGAACCAATCAGTGGTTCTGTGTCCAGTTCTCACTGTTGCTTCTTGACCCGCATATAGGTTTCTCAAGAGACAAATAAGATGGTCTGGTACTCCCATCTCTTTAAGAACTGGCCACAGTTTGTCGTGATCCACACAATCAAATGCTTAGCATAGTCAATGAAGCAGAAGTAGATGTTTTTCTGGAACTCCCTAGCTTTCTCCAAAATCCAGTGTATGTTGGCAATTTGATCTCTAGTTCCTCTGCCTCTTCAAAATCCTGCCTGTACTTCTGGTAGTTCTCGATCCACATGCTGGAGTCTAGCTTGTAGGATTTTAAGCATAACTTTACTAGCATGTGAAATGAATACAATGGTGTGATAGTTTGAACATTCTTTGGCACTGCCTTTCTTTGGAATTGGAATGTAAACTGATCTTTTCCAATCCTGTGGCCACTGTTGAGTTTTCCAAATTTGCTGGCAAATTAAGTGTAACACTTTTACTGCATCGTCCTTTAAGATTTTGAATAGCTCAGCTGGAATGCTGTCACCTCCACTAGCGTTGTTGTTGCTCAGCTTTCCTAAGGCCCACTTCACTTCACATTCTAGGATGTCTGGCTCGAGGTCAGTGACCACCTCATTGTGGTTATCAGGGACATTAAACTCTTTCTTGTATAGTTCTTCTGTGTAGTTTTGCCACCTCTTCTTAATCTGCCTCTGTTAGGTCTCTGCCATTTTGGTCTTTTATCATGCCCATTTTTGCATTAAACATTCCCTTCATCTCTCCAATTTTCTTGAAAAGATCTCTGGTCCTCCCTATTCTATTGTTTTCTTCTATTTCTTTGCACTGTTCATTTAAGAAGGCATTCTTATCTCTTCTAGCTATTCTCTGGAACTCTGCATTCAATTGGGTGTATCTTTCTTTTTCTCTCTTGCCTTTCGCTTCCCTCCTGTCCTCAGCTATTTACAAAGCTTCCTCAGGCAGCCATTTTGCTTTCTTGCATTTCTTTTTCTTTGGGATGGTTTTAGTTGCTACCTCTTGTACAATGTTGCAAGCCTCCGTCCATAGTTCTTCAGACACTCTGTCTATCAGATCTAATTCCTTAAATCTATTTGTCACCTCTACTATATATATTCATCAGGGATATGATTTAATTCATACCTGAGTGGCCTAGTGCTTTTCCCTACTTTCTTCAGTTTAAGCCTAAACTTTGCAATGAGAAGCTCATGGTCTGAGCCACAGTCAGCTCCTGGTCTTGTTTTTACTGACTGTATAGAGCTTCTCCATCTTTGGCTGCTGAGCATATAGTCAATCTGATTTCTGTGTTGACCGTCTGGTGATGTCAATGTGTAGAGCCGTCTCTTGGGTTGTTGGAAAAGAGTGTTTGCTATGACCATCGTATTCTCTTGACAAAATTCTATCAGCCTGTGCCCTGCTTCATTTTGTACTCCAAGGCCAAACTTGCCTGTTATTCCGGTTATCTTTTGGCTTCCTGCTTTAGCATTCCAATCCCCCATGATGATAAGGACATCATTTCTGGGTGTTAGTTCTATAAGGTGCTGTAGGGCTTCATAGAACCGGTCAATTTCATCCTCTTCAGCACCGGTGGTTGGGGCATAGACTTGGACTACTGTGATATTGAATGATTTGCCTTGGATTTGAATTGAGATCATTCTGTCATTTGGGGGATTGTATCTCAGTATTGCTTTTCCTACTCTTTTATTGACTATGAAGGCTACTCCATTTCTTCTGAGGGATTCTTGCCCGCAGTAGTATACCTGATGGTCATCTGAATTAAATTCATCCATTCCTGTCCATTTTAGTTCGCTGATTCCTAAGATGTCGATGTTTAGTCTTGTCATCTCTTGTTTGACCACGTCCAGCTTGCCTTGATTCATGGATCTTACATTCCAGGTTCCTATGGAGCAAAAATCTTTACAGCATCGGACTTTCCTTTCACCACCAGACATATCCACAGCTGAGCGTCCTTTCGGCTTTGGCCCAGTCGCTTCATTCTTTCTGGCGCTACTAGTACTAGCCCTCTGCTCTTCCCCAGTAGCATATTGGACGCCTTCCGACCTGAGGGGCTCATCTTCCAGCGTCATATCGTTTTGCCTTTTGGTACTGTGCATAGGGTTTTCATGGCAAAGATACTGGAGTCGGTTGCCATTTCCTTCTCCAGTGGATCACGTTTTGTCAGAACTCTCTGCTATGACCTGTCCATCTTGGGTGGCCCTAAATAACCTATAAAGAACTTTAAAAGAAAAACTTTGTAATAATCTTTTAAAACCAGATATTGACAAACCTGTGTATGAGGACATCTAGTGGTGAAAGAAGATACTACAGTAACACTAAATAATAAACGAATCTGAAAGTGTTTGACCTTGAAACAACACCTGGTGTAAATAAAATGCCTTTGTTTAAGTTTACAAGTGAAAACACTTTCTACAATTATATTTTTTTAACTCTGGATATAACCAAAACAGGAATTACTTGGTAACAGCGGGCATTTTACATCTGAGATTTGACTGGAGGATTTGGATTTGCCTAAAGCAGTTGGCTCGTACTTTTTGGCTGGATTTTAGCCTTTTTTTTCTTTTTTCTTTTGTTTTCTCTCCTTGAGATACTGGATTTAGCCTAAAATAGTTGGCTCCTTTAACAATTTGTATTTTAGCCTAAGATAGTTGGCTGGAAGGGACACGGTGGCTCAGTGGGTTAGGACGCTGAGCTTTTCGATCAGATGGTCAGCAGTTTGGTGGGCTGCGTAGCAGAGTGAGCGCCTGTTACTTGTCCCAGCTTCTGCCAACCTAACAGTTCGAAAGCACGTAAAAATGCAAGTAGAAAAATAGGGACCACTACGGTGGGAAGGTAACAGCATTCTGTGTGCCTTTGGTGTCTAGTCATGCCGGCCACATGACCATGGAGACATCCTCGGACAAGCACTGGCTCTTCGGCTTTGAAACAGAGATGAGCACCGGCCCCTAGAGTTGGAAACAACTAGCACGCATGTGCGGGGGAACCTTTTCCTTTACCTTAGTTGGCTGGAAAAATTACATCAAATCTCACCAGACTTATGAAAAAGACTTCCTCTGCACCCTCTGTTGGAACATCTAGCCCAACACCCCAGGGATCTATTGAAACAATGTTGCAGCATGAGAAAATAAGCACCACTCAAAATGAGATGCAAACTACATTCAAATTAATTCAAGAATCAATACAAAAAAATCATGAAGAGACAACAAGTAACTTTGATAAATTAAACGAACAAATATCGGACATAAAGACACAATTTGAAGCCCACCATCAAATGATTGTTAAAAATGAACAAAGAATTCTGAAAATGGAAAATAAATGAGATGATATTGACAAAAAATGGAAATACTAATACAAGAAAATGAAAATTAGAACAAGCAAACTAAAATCTAGAAGAAGCGGTGGCAATCTTAGAAATGGAGAAAGCGGAACACTACTTAAGATTTCAAAATATTCCTGAAGACAGAGACGAAAATATAGCAGTTTTGATTATTGATCTCCTGGCAGAGGCTTTGAAAGCAGACAGATCAGAGATGCAAATGGAGATAGATGAAATATTTCAAATGAATTCAAGCTACGCAAGGAAATACAAACTACCCAGAGAAGTGCATGTAAGATTTATAAAGAAAACAACAAGAGATTAAATAGTGAGAAAAGTTAGAGATGAGCCATTACAATACAAAAATAAAGAAATTGTGGTCTTAAAGCAGATACCCAAGAGAGTAAGAGATACTCGAAGACAATATCATTTCTTAACTACAAAGGTGATTGCAAAAGGCATAAATTTCAGATGGTTAATGCCAGAAGGGATTTTAATCAACTGGAATAATATAAGATACCGACTGGATTCAGTTTGGAAAGCAGAAGATTTTGATGAAAGAGATTGAGCATTTTTAGATGAAGGAGTGCAATATCAACAAGAGGAGAGAAAAAATCAGAAACAAATAGAAGAAGCAATGGAAGATACAAACAGGAGAACAGAAAGAGAAATCTGATCAAGAGAGTGAAGGAACCACCAGAGAAGAGAGGATCACGAGATCGACTAAACCTAAATATAAACAATTGAAATGGAGAAAGAAAACTGATTTTTTTCAGTGAATATAAATAGACTAAACTCCCCATCAAAAATAAACAAATTTTTAAGAAAACTACAGAAATTAAATATAGATATAATTTGTTTGCAAGAGACACATATAAAAAAACAATATTATAAGGTGTTGGAATACCCAAAAATTGGGAAACTTTATCATGCATCAGCACAACAGAAAAAAGAGGTGTTGTTGTATATATTAAAGAGACAATAAAATGATTTATTCATATGAAGAAGGAAGAATTGTGATGGTAGAAATATACTTACATCAAAAACAAACATTGTTAGTAGTAAATCTACGCACCAAATAATAACCAGGAAGAATTCTATCAAAATCTCCATAGAAAAATAATAGAAATGGAGTACCAAAGTATTTGTTTAGTAGGAGACTTTAATGCGATAGTGGATGGGACATTAGACTATAAAAGTAGTAAAACAGGAAAAACTGGAAGAAGATTACCTAAGACCTTTTTTTAATATGATAGAAGAAATTGGAGTACAAGATGTTTGAACGGAAATTAATCCAGGAAAATTACAATATACATTTTTTTCAAACAGTCAAAAATCCTGTTCCAGAATTGATATTATCTGGATGACATCTGAACTGAGGATAAATATGCAGGAAATAGAGATAGAACCAGGTACATGGGCAGATCACAACCCTTTAAAAGTGATGTGGAGAGGAATACAAAAAAAAATCAAGATGGACTTTGAACCAATCTATATTAAGAGAAAGAGAATTTATAGAACTAGCAAAAAAAAAAAAAAGAAATGGAATTTTTTTCCCAAAGAAAATAAAGAAGAAGTTACAACGTTACAAAATGTATGGGATACAGCCAAAGCATACTTTAGAGGTATAGCTATAACATGCATGGCAAAAAAACAAACAAACAGGAAAGACAGCAATATGTACTATTAAAAGAAAAATTTGAAAAATTAGAATCAGAACTGCAAATGAATCCGCAAAGGAAGATTCTGAAAAGAGAAATGGAAACAATAAAACACAAACTAAATCTGTTGGATTCAGAAAAATTGGCAAGCAAATAAAAAAAGCAAAACAATTTTTTTTGAAAATGCAAATAAACCAGGAAGATGGTTAGCTTATAAACTTTAAAAAACAGGAGAAGAAAATATAAACAATTTAGTAGATGAAAAAGGTTGCCTACAATTTAAAAACGAAGAAATAAAAAAGATAATTAAAGAATATTACAAGAAACTGTATGACATAGAAGAAATTCCAAGAGAGAGAACGATCCAATATATGGAAGAAAATAAGCTTCCAAACATTTCAGAAACCTGTAAGATTATATTAGAGGAAAAAAATAACAATGATGGAAATAACAGAGGCCATTAGATGACAAAAAAAACGAGAAAACATCGGGGCCAGATGGACTACTAGCAGAGTTATACAAAGCTTTACAAGATATACTAAGTGAACCACTGAAAGACGTTTGCAATGAACTTTTGTTGGAGGCTAAACTCCCAAATCCCCTTCATGGATTACTGCCTTGTCGTGGCGAAGGGGCTTGCGTAATTCAATGAAGCTATGAGCTATGCCGTGCAGGGCCACCCAAGACGGAAAGGTCATAGCAGAGAGTTCTGGCAAAACGTGATCCACTGGAGAAGGAAATGGCAATCCACTCCAGTATCTTTGCCATGAAAACCCCATGGACAGTACCAAAAGGCAAAACGATATGATGCTGGAAGAGTCCCTCAGGTCGGAAGGCATCCAATATGCTACTGGGGAAGAGCAGAGGGCTAGTACTAGTAGCGCCAGAAAGAATGAAGCGACTGGGCCAAAGCCGAAAGGACGCTCAGCTGTGGATATGTCTGGTGGTGAAAGGAAAGTCCGATGCTGTAAAGATTTTTGCTCCATAGGAACCTGGAATGTAAGATCCATGAATCAAGGCAAGCTGGACGTGGTCAAACAAGAGATGACAAGACTAAACATCGACATCTTAGGTATCAGCGAACTAAAATGGACAGGAATGGGTGAATTTAATTCAGATTTTTTTTATTTTTTTATTTTTATTTTAATTCCATTTATATCCCGCCCTTCTCCGAAGACTCAGGGCAGCTTACAAGCTTAGCAGTAGCAGATGACCATCAGGTATACTACTGCGGGCAAGAATCCCTCAGAAGAAATGGAGTAGCCTTCATAGTCAATAAAAGAGTAGGAAAAGCAATACTGAGATACAATCCCCCAAATGACAGAATGATCTCAATTCAAATCCAAGGCAAATCATTCAGTATCACAGTAGTCCAAGTCTATGCCCCAACCAGTGCTGAAGAGGATGAAATTGACCAGTTCTATGAAGCCCTACAGCACCTTATAGAACTAACACCAAAAAATGATGTCCTTATCATCATGGGGGATTGGAATGCTAAAGTAGGAAGCCAAAAGATAACCGGAATAACAGGCAAGTTTGGCCTTGGAGTACAAAATGAAGCAGGGCACAGGCTGATAGAATTTTGTCAAGAGAATACGATGGTCATAGCAAACACTCTTTTCCAACAACCCAAGAGACGGCTCTACACATGGACATCATCAGACGGTCAACAGAGAAATCAGATTGACTATGTGCTCTGCATCCAAAGATGGAGAAGCTTTATACAGTCAGTAAAAACAAGACCAGGAGCTGACTCTGGCTCAGAATATGAGCTTCTCATTGCAAAGTTTAGGCTTAAACTGAAGACAGCAGGGAAAAGCACTAGGCCACTCAGGTATGAATTAAATCATATCCCTGATGAATATACAGTAGAGGTGACAAATAGATTTAAGGAATTAGATCTGATAGACAAAGTGCCTGAAGAACTATGGACAGAGGTTCGCAACATTGTACAACAGGTAGCAACTAAAACCATCCCAAAGAAAAAGAAATGCAAGAAAGCAAAATGGCTGTCTGAGGAAGCTTTGTAAATAGCTGAGGACAGGAGGGAAGCGAAAGGCAAGAGAGAAAAAGAAAGATACATCCAACTGATTGCAGAATTCCAGAGAATAGCTAGAAGAGATAAGAATGCCTTCTTAAATGAACAGTGCAAAGAAATAGAAGAAAACAATAGAATAGGGAGGACCAGAGATCTTTTCAAGAAAATTGGAGAGATGAAGGGAACGTTTCATGCAAAAATGAGCATGATAAAGGACTTCCCCCTCCATTTCCCTCTGGTCCGCCAACTGAGAAAGGTTGTAGACCTCTGATTTAGAGATGTTCTTTCACCCCCAAAGTAAGAGACTGCCCTGGAGACTCAGCTGGCACGTTGCTATTCAACATATTTTTTACTTCTTCCAAGTTGTCCTTGATCTTTACAGAGATCTGTCAGCAACCATAATAGCAGAACCATTATGAAAGGCAGGAAGGAACATGGCAAAGATGTGGCCTTGACTTGGCCCCCTTGTAATACAAGCAGAGCATTTAGCTGATCTTGGCTGATCTCAGAAAGATAAGCATATCCTTGTGATTCTCCCAAAGGTGCTTTATCCATGAGGCAAATGAAGTTTCCTCTGACTGTATGGTGGGGAATGGTAGGATTTATATCCCTTGCAGACAGCTGGTAATTTGCATTCTTTTAGAGAGTTGTTGATGCTACCTGGAGGCTTATCTGTGTCCTCAGGGTCACCTGAGTAGTGCAAATGGGTGTGGAGCCTTCTTGGCTACAGGATGTTTTCTGCCCTGGGTCCCTTCACTCTTGAAGACAGGCACAGGCTGTTGGGGATGAGTCTGTGTTGTTGGCATCTCAAACTGAAGCTCAAATGGTTCCTGTAGTCTGCAATGTTTTCTGGAAATCTATTCATACTCCTGCACCATTCGAAGGGTGTTCATCCCAAAATGTATAGCTAAATATCTGTGGGGATTCTCAATCATCCAGGTCATGGTTCTCCCAGAGGTGCTTTTTCAGAAGGAAACTCAACTTTCTTGAAGCGAAACATCTTGAACATCTTTCTTTGAAGTGAAAAAGTCTTCAAAGAAAAAACAAGAACGTCCAGTTGCCTCCTGAAAAAGCACCTTTGGGACAACCCCGACCAGGATGACAGAGAATCTCCATAGACATTCTTGTGATTGATTGTAAAGTGGGAAGATGGAGATGCTGCAGATGGATGGAGAGAGAAGGTTGCCATGCAAAGTGGAGCATTTGCACCCAGCTCCTGACCAGCTTGTCACCAAGGGAGTGCACCCACCAGAATTTCTCCTCCTGTGAAAGTGCGATAAAGCTAATCTGCTTTCAAGCAACTGAATAAAAATGGGAGGAGAAAGATGTTGGTGGCAGGGGAACAGAGGTTTTTTTTCTCCTGCCTTGTACAGTGTCAGTCTACCTCAACTTGAGCCTTTAAGTAAAAACAAACCTTGACTCCATTTGTTGAGAAAGGTGTAGTTTACTAAAGGTCAAGTTGATTTCAGTAAAGCAAAGCCAGCACAGAAATTCATGTGCCAAATCTCTAGGTGTAACCTTCCCCGCTTCCAGGCACTTACCATTGCTGCTTCCCCACCCCCCCTCCCCCATCATCCAATCAGTTTCAAAGAAGATGCTTTTGAAATGGTCTCTCTGAGTGCAAGCTGTCTTGCAGGTGCATTCTTCTCCCAGGGAAACCACCTTGAAGCAACGTCTCTGAGTCACACGCTTATTTCCATCAGTTTCACATTCCCCCAAGCGCTCACCCTCCCTTCCAACCTCCCCCCACAGGGTCCATGGCAGACTGGCAGTGAACGAGGTGGCAGTTCTGACATACTGCTTATAGAGAGCCAATTGGTGTAGTAGTTAAGCAATTAGAAACTGGGAGTGTGAGTTCCAACGCTGCCTTAGACACAAAGTCAACTCATTGTAAGGGTATGTGGGGAAGACCTTGGGAGGCTGGGCAAAGAGATGCTGCCAGGTGAACAGTCAGATAAGTGACAGCACAGTCTCAACTGGATAGCGGTCAGGGAAAGAGGCTCACAAGAGACCTTCCCTAGCTTTTCAGGCTGCAAAGTGGGGAGATGAAGGATTGTACTTTCAGATTTGCAAGATTCTGGCTATGCACTTTACAATAAAGTAGAATTAACTCTGTGATTCCGATCTGGTTTATCTTGTGAGGCCAACAATCTTGCAAGTCTAAAAGTACAATCCCCCTCCCCCCCAATTTTCTTAACAGCTCAAGAAACTGGGAAGGTCTCTTGTGGGCCTTGTACCTGCCCACTCTCTGGTCAGGAGTCTTCAAACCTGGCCCTTTTATGATTTGTGGAGTTTAACTCCCAGAATTCCTCAGCCAGGCACGCTGGCTGAAGAATTCTGTGAGTTGAAGTCCACAAGTCATAAAAGGGCCAAGTCTGAAAACCGCTGCTCTAGGTGAGGGCTATGGGGTCTCTTACTGAACCATTCCCTAGGCAGCATCTCTTTGCCCAGGTTCCCATTCCCACCCGTCCCTCTGTCTCACCTTGAAGAAGAAGAAGGTGAGGACAAAACACTTCTAAAATCTTGCTAAGGTCACTTCAGGGTCTTCTCCAGGCAGCCACCAGGACTCAAAGCAACTTAAAGGCACATACACAATACAATACACAAAACTGCTTGATTACAATCATTGGATGTGAATGGTACTTGTGGGTATTTGCTTCTCCATGGGCCCAGTTTACCCATTTATTGACCCCTGAGGGAAGGAGGAGAAGGATAACTGTCTCCCTAAAAAGGTAAAGGTAAAGGTTCCCCTGCACATGCGTGCTAGTCGTTTCCAACTCTAGGAGCCAGTACTCATCTCCGTTTCAAAGCCGAAGAACCAGCGCTTGTCCGAGGACGTCTCCGTGGTCATGTGGCCGGCATGACTGGACGCCAAAGGCGCACGGAACGCTGTTACCTTCCCACCGGAGTGGTCCCTATTTTTCTACTTGCATTTTTACGTGCTTTCGAACTGCTAGGTTGGCAGAAGCTGGGACGAGTAACAGGCGCTCACTCTGTTATGCGGCACTCAGGATTCGACCCGCCAAACTGCCGACCTTCTGATCGACAAGCTCAGCGTCCTAACTCACTGAGCCACCGCGTCCCTCAAGGAGCCAGTGAACCCTGCTCATATTGTAGGCAAGCAGGAAAGACCCCCGACATAAAATCCACCAGAAAAGCCATGTTTTCACGAACTCTCACCCTTGAAGAGTGGCTGAAAGAAAAGATTTGCCACCCAGGAAGGACGAAGCTGGCATCTGCTGCTACTGATCCAAAAACGCCTCCTGCCTCAGTGTTTTGACTCCCGCACATGTAAATCTTTTGTGATCTTATTTGTTTATTTCATCTCCCCATTGCTTCGCTCAAAAGACTCTAAGCAGTGTGCAAATAAAGCTAAGGGTTTTTGCAACCTAACTCAGAACAGAACAGAATACCAGAGATGGAAAAGACCATGGAGGTCTTCTAGTCCAACCCCTTGCACAAGCAGGAGATACTATACCAGTCTCTTTGTGAAAGCCTCCAGTGATGGGGTACCCACAACTTTTGAAGGCAAGCTGTTCCCCTGGTTAATTTTTCTCACTGTTAGGAAGTTTCTCCTTAATTCCAGGTTGGTTCTTTCCTTGATTAGTTTCCATCCATTTTTAATTGTCCTGCCTTCAGGTGCTTTGGAGAATAGGTTGATCCATTCTTCTTTGTGGCAGCCACTTAGATATTGGGAAACTGCTACAGTATCGTTTCTCTCCTGGTCCTTTTCTTTTAACTAGACTAGACATGCCTAATTCCTGCAACCGTCCTTTGTATGTTTTAACCTCCAGCCCCCTAGTCACCTTTGCTGTTCCTTTCTGCAACCCTTCCAGAGTCCCTGCATCTTTTTAATAATATGCTTCTTCCTGCTTATACCTGCACTGTGATCTTCAACAGGACACACACACACACACACACACACACACACACAACCAGTTTGACTTATTTGTCTTGGAGAGTCTCAGCCATCCAGGTTCTAGTTGTTTCAAAGATGCTTTTGAAAAGGCAACTGGACTGGTTTTCCTCAGGGAGTAAACAGTCCAGTTGCCTTTTGGGGAAAAAAATACACCTTTGAGACTTTGACGGATGTCTTCAAAGTTTTCTGTGGAGAACCGGCAGGAGCGGCTCCCGACAGATGGAGCTACTTCTAATTTTTTAAGGCCGAGAAGTGAGTCCCAAAGGTCTTTCTTTTTCAAAAGGCACCTGGACTTTCCTTCTTCTTTGAAGACGTTTCACTTCTCATCCAAGAAGCTTTTTCAGTTCTGACTGAATGGTGGGGGGGGGATGGCAAGATTTATACTCCTTGAAGACAGCTGGTCCCCTCAGAGCTGAAGAAGCTTCTTGGATGAGAAGCAAAACGTCTTCAAGGAAAAACAAAGTCCAGTTGCCTTTTGAAACAAACACCTTTGGGGTAACCATACCTGGATGACTGAGACTCTCCATAGCCATTTAGTAGAGAAGTGAGGTTTCTCCTCCCGCTCCCCCCTCCGGCTCTCCCCCTTCCGGTCGCCCTCTTTCCCGCAACTGCGCTCGCCCCGCTGCGCCCAGCCTGGAGGCGGACTGGGAGACCAGCAGCGCCTCTTCGTTTTTGATTCCTCCGGGGGGGGGGTCGGGGAGGTGCGCTGGGAGGGAAGGTTGGGGGGCGGGACCGGCCGGGAAACATCCCCACCTCCCTTCTTCTGGGAGGCTGGGGAGACAGGCGCCCATCCAGCTGGACTTCGAGAACTCGGCCGGGGGGGATCGGTGCCCTCCTGCTCTGCTCTCCCCCGCATCCAGGCGCGGCGAGACCCGGAGCGGCTGCAAGCAACCGAGAGACGCGGGTCGCAGACCTGGCGGGTGTGAATTTCCCATTGAAACTGACGGCTGATCGCTGCCCCCCCCTTCTTCCCCTAGGAGACGCGACGGGGGCTCTGGGAACCCCAAGGAGGGAAGCTGCCAACTCATCTTCCTCCTGAGGAAGGAAGGAAGGAAGGAAGGAAGGAAGGAAGGAAGGAAGGAAGGAAGGAAGGAAGGAAGGAAGGAAGGAAGGAAGGAAGGAAGGAAGGAAGGAAGGAAGGAAGGAGAAGGGAGGGGGAAGAAGGAAGGGAGGAAGAAAGGAGAGAGGGAAGGAAGGAGAGTGAAAGAAGAAGGGAGGGAAGAAGGAAGGGAGGAAGGAGGGAGGGAAGAATGAAGGAAGGGAAGGGAAGGGAAGGGAAGGGAAGGGAAGGGAAGGGAAGGGAAGGGAAGGGAAGGAAGGAAGGAAGGCAGGCAGGCAGGCAGGCTGGCTTAGATTGTATAGGTTCACAGAACCCTCTTAAACCAGGGCAGGTAAAAACTTGCTAAGCTCAGTTAATCATCACCTTGGATTATTTTGTGTCTATGAGTGTGCACATATGGCATGAACTCAGGCTGTTTGTCCAGGCTATGGCATAAAACCAGAAGACATGTCACTTCAATAACCAGGTTAGGCAAGCTGTAGGAATGTAGTCAGTGGAGTGCAAAAAGAATCCTGACTTGTTTTCATTGTTCGGGATGCTTCAGTTTTGGAGCTCTTTCAAATGTAAGTCATTTCTTATGGTTGTGTCAAGAAATCACAATTGGTGCCTTTCCTCTACCTTTGCACTAGGAAAGGCAAACGCTTGTGCACACTGTACAAAAAACTATCTTGGAAGAGGGGGAAGAAAGCCCCAACAACATCTGGACTGACTATCATGACAGATAATTTTATTTCAGTTGCATCCTTCTTCCCAGAAAATAATTAAGATAACTTTGATTTGCAGACACATGTCCATCATTGGATGACCCTGCATTCAGACAACCAGTCTTGTGAAAGCAGCCACATTGGAGTGTCATAAGGGGGTGGGTGGGGTGCCATTCCATTCATAGACCTGCTATGGCCAAGTAGTCAACACCCAGTTGTGAACCAGTCCTCTGTGACACAGGTAGCCTGTGTCAGTAGGACCACTGTCCAGATCCTCTGCCTCTGATCCTGCCTTCTCAATGCTGAACAACTGAATCTGTGAACAATTCCTAGGGAAGCCTTTGTACTGTCTGTGAGGAGAAACTTCTGCTTAGAGTAGTTGATGTCTGTCCCGTAATTACTTAGATTCTCCTGTCGCCTGAGTGCTGATTGCAAATGATTCATTTTTCATTTATGTTTGAAAGCCACAAGCTGTTTTTTCCTCCAAGTGCTTCAGTTCAGCTTTGCTGGTCCCTCCTTTGCATTCATAAATCCAGAGTTAGAAGGGTATGACTGTTTTGTGCAAAACTGCACTTTCAGTCCCCACTATGCAGGGCATGTATAAGGAAGCTTTACCGTGCACCAGAGGGGAGGGTTTGGGGGGGGAAGGATTGCGTGTTTGTGTGTGTGTTAATGCTGTGTTCCTTCTCTTGGATAAATCCACAGAAAGACTCCCGAACAAGATGTTGGAATGAGTGTCAAAGGTTCTCCTCAATTTCGCAAGAGAGGCTGCAGCAGGGGAACCTAACGTTTCCCTGGAAAATGCTACATTTATTCAATAGATTCAGTGGGTGGAGCTTAAAAAAATCACCCAGACATTTAAAAATTGCAGAAGGCTTTCAGATGCTCAGCAATCTGCATTTACGATGGAGAGAGGAGGAAGCTAACAAGAAGGGGCCCCCTCCTACTTTTATCCCTGAGAAAAATATGTAAAACCACTACTGTAGAGATCTTAAAAGATCCGAAGGCATTTTGCTCTACTGGTGAGGTGAGTCAGATTTTTTTAAATTATTTTATTTTTACTGGCTTTTACTGTTAGTTTCTCATTCATCTATTTTGGCACTAATTATTTGTGTGTTGGGGAGTGTTTGTGCATGTGTGTGTGGCTGGCTTTGCAACTTGCTTTGCAGTTTATGGACTAAAGAGGTTGACTCTAAAGCAACTAACTCATTAAGAGCCAGGGAAGAAGCACTGCTAAAGAGATGTTTGCAAAATGAATATTTAACTTCCCTATAAGTTTAGTGTGAGTTGCAGCTGCTGTGATTTGTCTTCCAGAAGCAAAGGGACTTAAAGAACTATTTTATTATTATCAGAAGGAGTCTTAGAAAATCTATTTCTTCTTGGATTTTAATCCATTTTATCCTCCTCATTGTTGTCAACCACTCCAATCTCCTGGACTATAAAATTCTTTTTTAAAAAAATCCTTGATTGGGAAGAAAGGGGTCAAATGGGGAAATTCATGCTTGCCTGCACAGGAGTTAATGTCCTAGAGTTAATGTCCTAGATAGAAGAAAGTCTGGTGGGGTCTTAAAAAAACAGCCATGAGCTTAATAATTTTTGAACAGCCTCTGTTTTCAGATGCATTTTTCAGACAGAGAAGGTGAGCAGAGGCTTTACCTCTGAGTAATTGGCAGGATCAGGATGCAGGGAAGAAATTTTTTGGAATCCTGGAGAGTTATTCCAGGAAGTAGCAATAACACAAGTTGGCTGTGACAAGGCAGTGAACTCTTTGAATATATAACAAAGGTAACCCCGCCTTGAGGGATTCTTGCAGCCAGGGAGAACCAGTTTGCTCCTGCTTCTTCTGAGATGATTCCTGGTTGAGCCTGGACTCTCTGGGGGTATCCCAACAAGGAACTGACTTGGATTACCTTTTCACACTTTTTCAAGGTCAAACAAGGTTAGATGAGAATTGTAACCTGTTGCGTTTGTGTGGAAAAGAGAATCAGGGATGGATGGATGGATATTTCTTACCTTAGCCTTGGTGAAGCAGTGGGCTAATGCCTCCTTAAGTAACACCAGCTGCCTGCAATTAGTGCAGGTTCGCGTCCCACCAGGCTCAAGGTTGACTCAGCCTTCCATCCTTCCGAGGTAGGTAAAACGAGGACCCAGATTGTTGGGGGCAATTAAGCTGACTTTGTAATAATGCCGCTTGGGGCGTGTGTGAAAGCCCTAATAAGCAGGCATATACATAGAATGAAGGCTACTGCTAAGCTTGTAAGCCGCCCTGAGTCTTCGGAGAAGGGCAGGATATAAATGGAATTAAAATAAAAATAAAATAAATTTCTTCATTCATCCACCTAGGCAGGACAGTTGTAGCATTCCCCTAACTACTCATGAATCAGTGGACTCACAAGATGCTTCAGGTTTTGCCACCCAGTTTTAATTGGAGAAAGAGTTATGGATTTCCACTCCAGAACCCATGTTCCCTCTCTGCCACACAAAAGGAGAATGAAAACTACACTGTCTAAATCAGGGGTGTCAAACTCAATTTCATTGAGGGCCGCATCAGCATTGTGGTTACCCTCAAGGGGTGGGGTGGGTGTGGCCAGGGTGGGCGTGGCCTACTGGGTGGGTGTGGCTAGAGTGCATATGGCCTACTGGGTGGGCGTGGCCAGCTCTACATCGTTCGCATCAAGGGTGCCTATGGGGGCCTGGGCAGGAGTGGGACAGATCCGAGGGTCTCTGGCAGAAGGAGGGTCTCTGGGCCAGGGCCAAGGCAGTGGGGGCCGTTCCCTCACTGTTTCCAGGATGGCTTTGCGGGCCGCATGAAACCACTTCGAAGGCCGGATCCGGCCCCCGGGCCTTAGGCCAGGGAACTGTTGACCCTCCAAATGTGGCTAGAGTACTACTCCTATCTTCCTTGGCCAATTATGGGAAACTTGGTCCAGTGATGCTGGGGTCATGCATTTTCTTTGCCTATAATCATAAACAGTCATAGATATCATGAAACTTTGGGGTGTCTGCAGGTATGGTCAAAGAAGTCAAGTTGGCCATGACGGTGTAATATAAACCAGGTGAAACTTCCATCGCACCATCTCAATTCATCATTTTGACAAGTGAGTCTATGTCCCAGGGAGCCTGATGGCTGAAAGATCAAAAGACACAATAAGAAGGGATGGGAAGGGAAGAACATACCTGTCTTCTCAATCTAATCTCTGGAATCCCTACAAAGAAATAGAATGCAAAAGCTATCTGCTATCTGGTGGGGAAGGATTCGACTATAACAATTTTCTCATACTACTTGTTCAAGGTAGTGACAGAAAAAATGATTCAAGTTCAACTTCGGTGGACCATGTGAACCTATCTATGCAGTTTTCTTGACAACTGTACAGAGACAGTGGTGGGATTCAGCCGATTTGCACCACTTTGGCAGAACCAGTAGCTAATTTTTTGTTGCCCAGGCCCAGAATGGACATCTGGAAGCGGCATCCACACAGGTTGTTCACCTATTTGAATCCCACCACTGTACAGAGATTCTCAGTCATCCGGGTCACGGTTGTCCCAAAGGTGCTTTTTCAAAAGGCAACTGGACTTTCTTGGTTTTTCCTTGAAGACGTTTCACTTCACATCCAAGAAGCTTCTTCAGTTCTGAACTGAAGAACTGAAGAAGCTTCTTGAATGAGAAGCGAAACGTCTTTGAGAGGGAACAATGAAAGTTCAGAACTACAGAACAGTACTTTATCCTTGCTGTCTTCCATATGTCTATATGGGTGTGCATGTATTTGACCTTCCAGACTAATCCACCCCCTTGGACTTCTTCCAAGCGGACTCTATTTTTGTACTTTAAAAAAAAAATCTGTCAAACTTGGGTAGTGCTGTCAGCTGTTGTGGTGAGGACTTGACTCCTTAGAACAGAAGTGACTCGTGGTCACTTCTTTCTGCTTGTTATTTTTTTCAACCAACTTCGAGGAGGTTTTGCTTCAAAGGAGCAGAACAAAAGTTGGACACAGGTAGGAAGGGATCTGGGGCTGGCTGGAATTCTGGAATTCCCTGGCCAGCCCCAAGAATTGCTAAGCACATTGATTTGTGCTTAGATTGTAAGCCGCCCTGAGTCTTCGGAGAAGGGCGGGATATAAATGGGATTAAAAAAAGGTAGGAAAATCCAACCAAAGTCTGCAGCATAGCAAGAGTGGCAGAATTGTAGAAATCTTTGAATTATTCATTTTCACAAGAGCCAAAGCAGCCATTCATTCTCTGTTCCTGATATTCTGTAGCTTTAAAATTGAAAGGAACTTTAAAATTATTTTTCCGAAGGCACAATTCCTTTGATAGTAATAATTTGATGACATTCTCATGTGCAGGCAGAGTTTAGCTATAGCTCACTTTTTATTAAGACCATCTCTCAAGGATGTAGGCATTGTAGTTTGGCTGATTTCTTTTTAAACCGTTAAGCAAGAATCTTCATCTTCCATTTATGTGTAAAAATCAGCCAATTTTGGTTTTGAGATCCATCAGCAATTTGCCAGAATAAACCTATATGAGAAGGGATGTTTTCTTGGATCAGGTCAATTAATAATCTCCCCCTGCTCCTTTTTTAAAAAAAAAACCACAACCCTTTTTTGTAACACTTTACAAAGCCTTAGTAACGCCACACTTGGAATACTGCATTCAGTCCTGGTCACAACAATATAAAAAAGATGTTGAGACTCTGGAAAGATTGCAGAGGAAAATGACAAAGATAATTGGGGGACTGGAGGCTGAAACATATGATGAATGATTGCAAGAATGTTTAATAAAGAAAAGGACTAGCATGATATGATAGCATCTTCCAATATTTGAGGGTCTGCCACAAAGGGGTCTCTAAAGTGCCTGAAGGCAAGACAAGAAGCAACGGATGGAAACTCATCAAGGAGAGAAGCAACCTAGAATTAAGGAAATAATTCCTAACAGTGAGACAATTAACCAGTGGAACAACGTGCTTCCAGAAATTGTGGAAGCTCCATCCCTGAAGGCTTTTAAGAAGAGACTGGACAACCATTTGTTTGAAATTGTATAGGATCTCCTACTTGAGCAGGGGATTGGACTAGAAGACCTCCAAGGTCCCTTCCAACAGTATTATTCTATGTGCTATGTACCCAGGTTTTTCCACAGATTTTCAGGAAAGACCTTCCTATATCCTGATCTCCCATTTTTTGGCAACAGGTAACCGAAAACAAAGGCAAGGATGAGATTACCTGGGTTGGTAATCACTTAAACACTTGTCCAGTTTAACACACTTTAAAGAGAATTTAGAGAAAGTGGAACAGGTTGAAAGAAAGCTGATGAGAAAAAATGAGCTCTATGAAGAGAAAGGATAGAACTGTCATTTAACCCTTGAGAAAGGTGATGATGGGTTAAGGTGAGTGTAGTGGGGAATATGATAATCCTCTTAAGTACTTCAAAGACCATCACAGCAAATGTCAGACACAGAATAAAATAACAAATTTATGTTACAGAAGGCAGTTTCTGATTAAAATTAAAAGAAAATACTTCATTAGTATTTAAGTTAGTCCTCAGGTTATGATCACAAATAAGCCCAACACTTATGTTGCTAAGAGAGACATTTGTTAAGTGGGTTTTGCCCCATTTTATGACCTTTCTTGCCACAGTTGTTAAGCAAATCACTGCAGTTGTTAACTTAATAACACAATTATTAAGTGAATCTGGCTTCCCCATTGATTTTGATTATCGGAAGGATGCAAAAGGGGATCACATGACCCCGGGACACGGCAAGCAACATAAGTGTCAGTGACTTGACAAGCATCTGAATTTAGATCACTTGACCAATGGGGATGCTGCAATGGTTATAAGTGTGAAAAACGGTCACAAGTCACTTTTTTCAGTACCGTTGTAACTTCGAACGGTCACTAAATGAGCTGTTGTAAATTGAGGACTACCTGTATTTTAAGTATTTAAGTATTTCCCCTTTGCCGGATATGTTCTTGAAGAGGTGAGAAGAGCAGGGTTTCTCAGCCTTGGCGATTTGTAAGATGTGTGGACTTCAACTCCCAGAATTCCCCAGCCAACAACTTAAAATTGCTAAGGTTGAAAAACACTAAGGTGGAGAGACATCTGGAATAGATAAATAGATCTGTGTGTGTGTGTGTGTGTGTGTGTATGTGAGAGAGAGAGAGAGAGAGAGAGAGAGACAGAGACAGAGACACAGAGAGCGAAAGATTCTGAAAGTTGCTTTGTGTGTATGTGTGTGTTTCTGCACTTTAAGTCAGCATGGAAAATTTCCCGCAGTTTTCTTGGCAAGATTTGGGGACTGGGCCTTTCTTTCTTCGTGCCTAATAGCAATAGCAACAGCACGTAGACTTATATACTGCTTCACTGTGCTTTACAGCCCCCTCTAAGCAGTTCACAGAGCCAGCATGTTGCTCCCAACAAGTTGGGTTCTCATTTTACCCACCTTGGAAGGATGGAAGGCTGAGTCAACCTTGAGCTGGCCAGGATCGAACTCCTGGCAGTAGGCAGTGAGTTAGCCTGCAGTGCTGCATTCTAACCACCAAGCCATCACAGCTCTACAGGACTACAACTCCCAGTCTCCCAGTTTCTAGCCTACTATCTTAACTGCTACACCTATCTGCCTTTTGAAGATGCACATTCTTTTCGTAACCATAATTTCCAAGCAGATATTCTGAAAAATGCCCAGCAAGCTTGTCGGCCTGACGTGAAAGTAGAAGCCTCAAACATGGTTGCTTCTTTTGTTCTGGACAAGTACATTAGATTTACGACCGTAATGGAACCTGCCCAGCTGTAACTTATGACAGTCACAAAGCGAGTCAGTCCCATATCCAAGCCAATTTTACAGCCTTTTTTGTGACTGTTGTTAAGCAAATGCTACAATTGTTAAGCAAAGCAATGGATTGCTAATAGTGCGATTTTGCCAAAAACCAGAATGCCGGTTTTTGGCAAACCTATCATAAATCATGGTCACATGACTGTTGGATGCTGCAAACAGCAATATATGCAGCCGGGTTGCACCTGACGTATAATCTCATGACTGTAATGGGGCCGGACCACTGAAACTTCAAATCCAGGTCTTAAGTACTCCCCCAGGTAGGTCTGTCAGAACTTCAAATGGTCACTAAGCGAGAGTGTTGTAAGTCAAGGCCTCCATGTATGCTCATTATTCTGTTGGTACTCTGAAGGTTTACAAAAAGGTAAGGATTAGAGCCATTTTAAGAAGTGAATGGAAGTTAAAAACATCAAAATCTGGTCATAGCCATGTAATCAAAGCTCCCCCCCTTTTGACATGTGGCAGACATGCCATGAATGTTTTAAAAGAGGGGTGGCTTTGGTGGAACAGCTGCAGGAAAGAACAGCCTGAAGCTTTTGGGCTCAAATGCTGGTGACTGTAGGCTGCTCTTTTCCTTGAACGGAGCTTTTTGCGGGGGACCAAGAGGAAGGCTGCTCGGCCCCTGTTTTCAGTCCCGGACGCTGGGCAATTATCCTTCTCTTTTCACCTTTATGCAAATGTGGAATTTGAGCTCTTGGCTCAGAATAATGTTCATTTAAATGGGTATGTTAGATTTAGAAGGCATACAAAAATGCCTGATACATTAGCTACTCATCAAAGAGGGTGTCTGGGATTATTATTTTTTTAAAAAAACTTCATCTCCATTAAAAAATATAAATCAGGATTTTCTATAATAAAAATCTGATTTGGAAATGGAACAGTATTTTATTTAAATAAGTATACCCATGCAACTGATAAGCAATTAGTTAATCTATGCATGGAGATCCTGTCTGTCTGTCTGTCTGTCTGTCTGTCTGTCTGCCTCTCTCTCTCTCTCTCTCTCTCTCTCTCTCTCTCTCTCTCTCTCTCTCTATATATATATATATATATATATATATATATATATATATATATATATATATATATATATATATATATCCGCTTTCGCTATCTATCTGTCATGACATCTATCATTTATTATCTATCATTATCCATATATCATCTATGTGTCATCTAGCTGAAATAGCTGAAATAGCTGAAATCTCTTTCTTTCTTTCTTTCTTTCTTTCTTTCTTTCTTTCTTTCTTTCTTTCTTTCTTTCTTTCTTTCTTTCTTTTTTGAGAAATCCCTCCATAGTTTCTAAACCTTTTGCTCGTTATGTTCTATTTTTTCAGATTGCTGAAAACCAAAGGAGCTGCTTAATAAAATGCAGTTCTGGTCAATTAGCTGCAGCTATTATGGTCCGTTGCTTTGAGCATCTACAGAAAGAATTCCAGGGCTGCTCCTTCGTTAATGCCTTTGACTAAACCTATGTAATTCACATTCCTGCACCACTCAGAGGGCTGGATTCGATGGCCAAAATAAGGGTCAGCAAATAAGGAAGAGCCACCCGTTATTTGACACAGTGGGACTCCAAGTGGTTGTGGTGAAGAGGGCTGGGGGGTTGTGCAGAAGGAGGCAGTGTGTCACTGATCGAAGCAGAGCCAGCCCCAAGAAGATCCATAGGGTAGGGAGTCTAGTACGGGTAGTCCTTGAATTACAACTGTTTGTTTAGTGCCCATTCAAAGTTACGACAGCACTGAAAAAAGTGACTTATGAACATTTTTCACACTTATGAAAAAGTGTGCCGCATCCCCGAGGTCATGTGATCAAAATTCAAATGCTTGGCAGCTGATTTATGTTTACCACAGTTTCAATGTCCTGGGATCACATGATCAACTTTGACAATCAAGCCAGATTCACTTAACAAACAGGGTAACTAATAAAACAACTGCAATGATTCACTTCACAAATGTGGCAAGAAAAGTTGTAAAATGGGGCAAAACCCACTTAAAAAATTTCTCCCTTACCAACATGAATTGTGGGCTCCATTGTGGTTGTAAGTTGAGGACCACCTGTACAGTGGCTTTGAACACGTGGCCCATATGAAAAAATGGGGTATGAGCTTGGCGTTGCAGGGCCCATCTTGACTTTTTTATGCTCATCTCCTTGAACCTTTGGAAGGAAATTTCCAAGGCATCCTATGCCTAGACTAAATTGGTGGGGGGGGAGCTTCCCCACAAAAAGAAATAGCAAATAGTCATTTCTCTATTGCTGCCAAGAAAAGAATTCAGAGGAAGGACCCCACAAAGCAAGCAGACCAGAGCTCAGCATGGGGGAAATTTTGCTTCTGCAATATTGTGTTTTATTTACAGTTGTGTTTGGACTGACTAAACTGCTGTTGTTACCCTGTCGTCTGTAAAATAAGATTTCCGGATAACAATGCACACTTAGAAATGCACATTGGGCACTGATAATTTATAATTTAAGTGCCATGCTTTATTTTCCCAATATCAGCAAGGATCAGGTCATCACAGCTGCTCTGGTAGTGAATATTCTCCATACCAGAATAAACTATCAAGCCATTTTAAGGCAATTTTTGATTAATTCATTGCATGAGTGCTTCTCATAAATCACATCACAAATAACACTGACCTTAATTTTTTCCCCCATCCCCATTATTTTGCTTCCTTCTAAAACAGTGCTTCTCGACCTCAGCAACTTTAAACTGTGTGGACTTCAACTCCCAGAATTCCACAGTCAACATGCATACTGGCTGAGGAATTCCTGAAGTCAAAGTCCACGTATTTCAAAGTGGTCGAGAAGCACTGTTGTAAAGGGTAAATCACAGCCAATAGTAGCATCAAACAAACTTCCCTGAATTCAAGAAGATAAGGAAGGGTGGATCTTTCTAGTAATCCCTGGATAGTTCAGTTCAAGTGTCATTGCCTTCTGGGAGATTAAAGGTCACAGGTCATCACCCTTTGACTCATGGTTGACTACATGGTAGAAAAATGGGGTGAGACCCCAATATTGTCCACAAAATTGCCACTGAGCACATTCTTTGCTTCTTCTGCTATGTTCTCTGTTGATTTGTTAGCATCCATAAGAATAGACCCATTATGGAAGGTCTCAGAGATCTTGATGGGTACATGAACATAACTTGCTCCACCTCTTCCCGAGTGTGCAGATGAAAAAGTTATTCTGGAACAATACAGCAGGAAACCACATCCATCCTATTGTCAAGAAAATGAGATGGAGGCTTCCATAAGATTACCAGGAGTTGAGCTCACCTCTGGTATCTTAGCGGATATAAACTTCATTTCCAATAGTTTTCATTTGTCCTCCCATCTCAAGTTGAGAGCAACTGTGTTATCTGTTTCAGCAATTATTGTGAGAGGGCTAAGGAATCCCTAAATGGTCCTTTCCAACCGTAGAATTCTGAGGTGGGAAAATAATCTTTTAATCAATGTTTCTTTTTTCTTCCAGCATGAAAATGTTGAACAATAGAAACAAAACTGGATATATTCTTTTCTCTAATTAAAACAGTCTAAAATAGCCTATGTCTTTTGTAAAATTGGACAACACCATGGATCCTTTGTATGTATCTACCACATTTCCAGATATTAATGTCTCCTTTTTGATGAATGCAACAGACAATACAACAGTAATGGATTTTTCTGCCTCCTCCAGTATCCGTTCTGTTTTCATACCAATAATTTACCTTCTGGTTTGTGTTATTGGACTGAGTGGGAACACTTTGGTCATCTATGTGGTTTTGCGTTATGCCAAAATGAAGACCGTGACCAACATTTACATTCTGAACTTAGCCATTGCTGATGTTCTCTTCATGTTGGGCTTGCCATTCCTAGCCACCCAAAATGCTATCTCCTATTGGCCCTTTGGAACATTCACCTGTAGGCTAGTGACTGCTTTTGATGGTATTAACCAATTCACCAGCATCTTCTGTCTGACTGTCATGAGCCTGGACCGCTATCTTGCAGTTGTCCATCCTATTAAATCTACCAAGTGGCGCCAGCCAAGAATAGCCAAATTGATCAGCTTGGCTGTCTGGACTTTATCCTTTTTGGTGGTCCTTCCCATGATTATATTTGCTGACGTCCAGGAAGATTTTCATACTTGTAACATGAGCTGGCCTGATCCAATTGAGATATGGTCAGCTGTGTTCATCATCTATACATCAGTGCTGGGTTTCTTTGCTCCGTTGCTGGTGATATGCCTCTGCTATTTGTTGATTGTCATTAAAGTGAAATCCTCTGGGATTCGAGTTGGCTCTACAAGACGCCGGCGGTCAGAGCGAAAAGTGACCAGAATGGTGGTCATCATAGTTGTGGTCTTTGTTTTCTGCTGGCTTCCCTTCTACATTGTGAATATTGTCAATCTGATATTCATCTTGCCAGAGGAACCCATCTTGGTGGGCATTTTCTCCTTTGTGGTGGTTCTCTCTTATGCCAACAGCTGTGCCAATCCCATCCTTTATGGATTTCTTTCGGAAAATTTCAAGCAGAGCTTTCAGAAGGTCCTGTGCCTCCACAAAGGCAATAGTATTGAAGATGGAGACCCCACTGAACTCCGGCAGGAGAAGAGTACCCATCTGAAGGACACGATGCTGCCTCAGAGGAATGATGACTCCAATGGGCACATGCTGACAAGCAAGGTGTAGAAAGTCTGTGACTTCAAGAAAGCTGGATCTTGACTGGAATAGATGATGGTATTTACTGCAAGGGGACTGGGCCAGGAGAAGGTGGTCACTTCACCTTCTAGCTTAATGTGCAGAAGTTTTCTTTCCCAGTCCTTTGTTGCTGTGTTCACCCTAGAATTCTGGGTGTCGTGAAAGGCTTCACAAATAGTAACCAAAAATAACCTATTGTTTTCCTTTCATTCTTGCTCTCTCCTCCATGAAGGTTTCCACAGTTACATAGGTTAGGCTATACCAGGGACAGGCAACCTTGGCTCTTTTATGACTCATGGATTTCAACTCTCAGAATTCCTGAGCCAGCAATGCTGACTCAGGAATTCTGGGAGTTGAAGACCATGAGTCATAAAAGAGCCAAGGTTTCCTACCCCTGGGCTATACTGTGCAAAGGAGGGGACAATTGTTATGACTTCCTTAACAAAAGGCCTTCCCTTTCCAATTTATTAAATTGCAGGTGAAGATTGGAGACTGTGAGGATGATCCATCTCCCCAATCCAGCAAACATGCTACATTACTACACAAAACCATGCAACAAAAGTTCAACAAAGGAATAGGCTTGATTCTCAATGGGTGTAATTGCTAGTTGAGAGCTGGTTAAGGCCAATAGGGCCCTCTTGAAATAAATTGGAGACCTTCAAAGTTTGCCCAAGCTTTCCATTCCTCTGGTTTTCTCCCTCAGTTGTGTGAACTGAAAAATTCCCATAGCTCAGTCACATCCTTGCAAGGTCTGTTGCCCCACAGATCTCTGCTATAGAAGGTGTCAACTGTCCAGTTGGCATTTCCAGAAAAAGAAACTCCTGGGACATGATTTTACCAAGGGTATAATACTTTACTGAAAATTTACATTGGCACAGAAGAAGCAAAACCAGCTCTGGTTTTCCCACTTGAAAGTTTACTTAATTAAACAATAGAATCCCTCGCCCCCACCCACTGGGTGTTCACATTATCTAATGGTAATACTTCTTCTTGTTATGAGAAAAGTCCATTTCTCCATCGAGCACCTGCGTTAGTGACCTTGGTGTTCTTGCAGGCTTTCAAAGATGCCTCGGTTGCCTAGATACCATCCCTCCCACCTTTGCATTCCATTCAACAATCTCTACTCTGTTTTTTGTCAAGTTGTGAGTGAGGGCAAAAATGAAAGTAAAAAGGCAAATCAGTCTTGACACAGGGGTGCAAGCAATGGCTGAGGACCCTCCAAGGGGCCCAGTTGTAAGCGTGGTTGAGGATGGAAATAGGGAACAAAATGCTGTTTTGTTAACTGTCCTTGTGGGTCCGACTTTCTACTTGCCACGGAGAGCTTGATCTTTACCATTCGTTTTTCCTAAAATCTAACAGCCCCCATTGATAGCCTTATGCATCTGAGTTAGGGATCTCACACTTAAATAGTGTTCATTCAAAATGTTCTTAAAATGTTGGGAGGTGCAAAAGTTCACTCCAACATTTCCAAAATGTACGTCTTTGCGATTTAATACAATTCGGGCAGAAGACAAAGCAGCCTGCCTATGTTACAGGTAGTCCTCGGCTTTCAACAGCTCATTTAGTAACCGTTCAAAGTTACAACGGAACTGAAAAAAGTGACAGGATCATTTTTTACACTTACAACTATTGCAGCATCCCCTTGGTCATGTGATCAAAGTTCAGACACTCGGCAACTGACTCATGTTTGTGACAGTTGCAGTGTCCCCGGGGTGATGTGTGATCTTCTGACCAGCAAAGCTTATGGGGAAGCCAGATTCACTGAACAACTGTGTTACTTACTTAACAACTACAGTGATTCAAGTAACAACTGCGACAAGAAAGTTCAGAAATGGGCCAGAACTCACTAAACAACCATCTCACTTAGCAACAGAAAAGGTGGCTCAGTTGTGGTCATAAGTCAAGGACTACCTGTATACCTTTGAAGGGGTCTAGCTTTCTTTTACAGGATGTCTATTTCCCATTCATTCATCAACACACGTTCCTCCAGTAATGTCCATTTGAGGGGTGGGGAATTCAAAGTCAAAAAGACAGCTACAAATGCACGGTTGTTCCCTCCCGACTATTCCTTATAGCAAAATTGGACCTTGGCATTTCAAACTCAGAACATGGCCATTTAGAAAATAAGAAAAACAATAGCTAGAAGAGAAAAACCTCTTCACAGAAATGTGTTTTATTAGTGTGCATTCAAATTGTAAAAAATTGCCTTCAAATTGCCTTCAGGAATTTACATGTCTGGTGTCCACCCAGAATGCCAGGTTCAGAACTTTTCAGTGTGCTCAGATTTATTTTGAAGTCCAGGCCCCATGGAATCTAGAATCCATATCTCTTTCCTACTGGTTGAAAGAGAGACCAGACTTGTACCTCCTCCCATCAAAACGGGCACTAAGAAGCACCAAGAAGGAAGAGGAGTTGGGAGGTTTGCTGACAATGTTGTGCTAACCGCTCAAGATATTATCTAGATGAGTGTTTTTTGGCCTTGGCAGTGTGAAGATGTGTGGACTTCAACTCGCAGAATTCCCTGGCACTGGCCGGGGAATTCTGGGAGTTGAGGTCCACACATCTTCAAGCTACCAAGGTTGATGTCTATGGAGATTCTCAGTCATCGAAGATCAAAAGTGCTTTTTCAGGAGGCAACTGGACTTTCTTGTTTTTCCTTGAAGATGTTTCTCATCCAAGAAGCTTCTTCAGCTCTGAAAAAGCACCTTTGGGACTGCCAAGGTTGAGAAACATTGATCTAGATCAGGGGTTTCCCAACTGGTGATGCGAGACGATATTCCAAGAGGTGCGAAAACTCGGTTTTTCAAAATGGTAGTGTCTATGCATAATTCGTTGCTATTATTTTAAACTTTTGTAAGGGGTGCAAGAATTTATCAGAAGCATTCTAGGGGGGTGGGGTATAGAAAAGATTGGGAGTTGCTGATCTAGATAATGTTTGAACCTATAGCTAGCTGAAGGCAATTTGAAGGCAATTTTTTACAATTTGAATACACACTAATAAAATACATTTCTGTGAAGAGGTTTTTCTCTTCTAGCTATTGTTTTTCTTATTTTCTAAATGGCCATGTTCTGAGTTTGAAATGCCAAGGTCCAATTTTGCTATAAGGAATAGTCAGGAGGGAACAATCCAATGTCCATTAAAATACTTAAGCCAGGTGGATTCAAAGGAGATGGAAAGGCTGCACTCTACTATCAATTACTTATCCCATTTTCAGCTCCATCTCCCTAGCAACAGTGGCCCAAGTGAAGGCACAAAATGTGCCACATGCCGTCTTGCTGTCTCTGCTGCTAGTGAGATGAGAAATTCTGAGCACAATAGAGACGTATCACGCATCCTCCTTAGATCTTAGAGAAGAGGCAACCTCCAAGGTTCATCTCCCTCAGTGCCAGGTAGGACATTTTTTCCCCTTCCATTCAATCATGTCCAGTTCTCAGAAACTTCCTGGACAAATCCTTACAATTTTCTTGGAAAGGTTTTTCAGAGGTGGTTTGCCATTACTTCTTTCCTAGGGCTGAAAGAGAGTGACTGGCTAAAGGTTGCCAAGCTGCCTTTCTAGGACAGGACAGTTGTTTCAATTTAGTCATATCTGACTCTTGACAAGTTTATATGCAAGTGCTCTCCATGGTCTCCACGCTCCCCTGTCAAGCACAGCTTCTTTCAATTGTTGGGTGTTCAACTTTGCATCAGTTCTGATGTCATCGATCCAGCATGTTCTTTGCTTGCCCCTTCTTGTTCCACTAACCCTTCCTAGCATCATTGTCTTCTCCAGGACTAGACTTAGGGCAGGACTAGAACTCCCAAATTCCCAGTTTCTATCCTGATGCCTTAACCACTACACCAAACTGGCTCTTGGGCCGTATTAGGTCTCATAATTAATACTTAAGTCAATTAGAATACTTATTCCAAAACTCCTAAGCAAGGTTGTAATAAAGCACCCCTCCAAAAGTTTCTACCCATATGACAAAGGAGGAACATGACTAAATGCATGGAGAGGGACCTTCTGAATTCTGAGGGAATTGTGTTGGGGCTTCATTAAGCTGTTTTCCTGGTCATATCCAGCTACCATTGAGAGACTGGACCATCAAAGGCCAACCTGGAAAATAGTACAAAGTGTTCCCTGCAATAATTAGCAATGTTAATTTTAAACATGAGAAAATTCCCTCCCAAAAAAACCCCACCCCACATTGGTGGTTGTCATTTTAGAAGTTGGTAATCCATAAATCGCTTCTTCCCCTACCTTGCAGCTTGCATTCATGTCACCAGTACCATTCTTTCTTCTGTGAGGGAGAAAGCCATGTGAAGGTTGAATATGCAGCATGTCTTCTCTGTGGAACTCTTTCCATGTCAAAATAAGATCTCTTTCAACCTTAATGCCATTCAAAAGGCAGCCATGTCTTGGTTGGTCCTCGCACATGTTCCGAAGAGGTGAGAAAATGTTTTGATTAAAACTGCTGGTGGCCCAACAATTTCACCTTCAGAAGCTCATTCTGAAGAAGAGCTGGACTTTCGAAATGTCCCACTCAGTTTTAGGCTAGAGAAACTGTCTAGAGAGTTTTTCTGAATTTCTTTAAGGGAAACAGAAATTATTTATTTTTCAAGGGCACAATAGGACACCTGCTTCGTGATATCAGGAGCAATTGAAAGTGTCCTATAAGTAGAGTTCACTATTGATGGTGTTTTCCCATGGTATTGAATGTTAGCATGGAAAGCCAGGAAGACTGCATACCAACTGGAGGAGTGATTGTGCAATAACAACACTCATACACACCATCTTGTTGCTAGCAGAGCAAGAACACCATCCTGAAATTCTCTTCAAAAGAATAATAATCCCCAAATTAGATTCTCAACTGTTACATTGAATGAGAATTAATTAAAATTGCAGAGAAATTTCTCTGCCTGTCACTGTTTAAAATTGCTTACTTTTGTTTTGCTTAAGCTATGAATTTTTTTAAAGGAGTGCATATTCAATCTATCATCATACCAGGAACCTGAGGCTGTTCATAGCCCTTGTTATATCCTCAACCAAATCAAGAATTCAAGTTACCAATCAGATCAATCTAAAAGTGAGGGTTTACAGATCCAGATCTTTGAATATAGGAACTGGAGTACAAATTTTTCCAAACTATCTAGCACATTTATTTTAAAAAATGATGTCACCTCCCCAAGAAGACATCCAGATGCATCATTTGGCCATCTCAACCCTAAAGACATGACAACACTCCATATTTTATGCAGAAGAATTTACCTGAACTTTTATTTTATTTGACTCTGATTTCAAAAGCAAATTGTTCAATTAAATGAATAAAATGGATATGGAAAAAAATCGGGCAAGTGTGCTAATTGGAAACAAATTTCCTTCAAAAATCTGCTAGGAACTTAAACGAGTTTTGAAGAAGCTAGAAAAGTTTTTTGCTGGAAACTTCATAGAGTTTAAACACAGAAGTTATATGAAGTAATCTTGAAGTGATCCTTTCCTTCATTACATCCTGTATGTTGACATCCAAAGGGATGTTCCTAATGAATCTACATTTACATAAAGCAACAATGCAAGATGTTGTCCTTTCACACAGCCAGTTGCAGTCTTTACATGATTCAGAATTTTAAAAACGTTTTCCAACATTAGAATGTTAGATGGATGTCATATTCTGGAGCCTTCCTGCTCCTTCCTTATGAACTTTGCTTTCATCATATGTGTAATGTATGGGTCTAGTTACAGTACAAGAACTACAGGAGGCGCTGTTGCTGGACAGCTCCGGTAAGGAGCAGCACTGGCGGGAAAACCACGAAAAAACCACGAAAGACTATTGGCTGACCGCCAGGCTGGAAACCAAGGTTTGAACTTATACCTGTCCAGTGCCCACCTGGACAGGTATAAGAGGACCCAGGTAACCCCAGTTCCCCAGTCTTTGTTACTACAACCTGCCATCCAATAAAGGTTCTGTTGCAGCCATCGCCTATGCGTCTTATTCTTCTGTGATTTAACAGTGGCGACGAAGGTGGGATCCTGTTTCAGTAGTCGCTAGACAACCACTGAAGCAGCCACGAGCAACCGGTCAACTCAGCGACCACTGCAGAGGCACCCGCACACAACCGGTCAACCCAGCGGAAGCAGCCACATGCAATCGGGCAACCCAGCGACCGCCGCCGAAGCACCCGCACTCAACCAGTCAACCAAGCGGATGCTCAAAGCAGGATCGGAACCAAGGAGCAGAAAAATGGAAGGATCTGGTGTGATGGCACAAATCGGTCAGATACCTGTGTTCGATATCACGCATCCAGAACGATGGGAGTCGCACGTGGGTCAAGTGGAACTGTTCATGAAAATGAACTGTATCAGGGACGATGAGTTAAAGGTGGCAGCCCTACTCTGCATAAGTGGCACGGATGTTTACAACATAGCAGAAGGGTTGTATGCTCCGATGGCCCCAGACAAAGCCAAATACAGCGATCTCCAGGCCATGTTGGATCAGCATTTTAACTCGCGCATGTCGGCGCTGGCCTGGTGATACCAGTTCAAGAAGCGAGATCATCAGCCCGGCGAGTCAGCCACTAACTTCATTGCTGGGGTCCGGCAAGCAGCTCGGCTGTGCCAGTTCAACAATCTGGAAGAGCAGTTAAGGGACAGAATCCTCTTCGGTCTCTGGGACCGAAAGCTAAGGCAGAAACTTTTCACGTGACCCAAGCTGACGCTACAGGAGCTTCAGGATGAGGTCCTGGCCCGTGACATGGCTGAGCGACCAGAACAGTCAGAACCCCAAACCAGCAGTTTGGGGGGAGCCATACACCAGGCGAACACATTCGGGGGGAGCGGTGACACCAACGACCAGACCGGAGTGGATGCGATTCAGATGAAACCAGGCCAGCCACCAGCATGACGCGACAACCAGAGGGGACAACGGATGGCAGTGATCAACCCAGAGAAGAAGTGCTCCGGATGCACATGCTGCAACACCAAGCCGAAATGCGCAGGGTACGGAGGCAACCACCCCTGGTCTACCTGTAAGTTCCAGATGGCCAAGTGCAGGAGTGTTGTGATTCAGGGTCAGCCTGTGGGTTCGGCAGTTGGGTCGGACGAATCAGAGGAGGAGGGGGGTGTTGAAGACCTTGCTGAGGGGGTTGAAGATCTTGCTGATGATAGCCCTCAGGCAGGCCCCTCCCACTTGGTCACCATGGAGACCCAGCTGTGTGAGCCTGACAGTGTGGATGAAGATGACCCACAGCTGGCCCTGTTCAAGGACGCTCGACGCAGGAGACAGTCAAGTAGGAGTAAACAGAGGAAGGCTGTGGGGCTTCTCGGAAGGAGGCAGAGAGAGGCCACGCCCTGAACTCTTTATAAAGGGAATGTTTGGGGAGGGCTGGTTTGCTGAAAGCAACCACTCAGATAGTGTTTCAAAGCTCCTGTATCTTGGTACGTGTCTTGTTTGTTTTTTGTAGTAATAAATTTGGCAGACGTCATTCCAGCCTCTTGCCGTTTATAAAGGGGTTGCCTTTTCTGCAGGGCCGGTAGCAGGCTGGTACAGAACAAGGGTGTGCAGTAAGGCCGGCCACATCGCAGCCGTCTGCCGCAACTGTAACCACATCAGCCTGCATGACGTGGACGTGGAAGACCAGCAAACAACAGGTACTGTGGTTCCACAACAAATCACGTCGGTTAACTGTTACGAGGGCCAGCAGGCCATCTGTAACACGGGGACTCGCCGGCCGTTAACTCCAAAAATCAGGCTGGACGTGCAGCTCCAGGCCATCCCTTGCAACATGGAACTTGACTCCGGCTCAGCTGTCTCAGTGATCTCACACGAGACTTTTACCCAGATATGCAGCTGGAGCAAGCAAAGGGCCACCTTGAGGCCATCTAGTCTCACCCGAACAGACTTTCAGCAAACGCCCAGCAAAATTAAGGGGGAAGCAACACTTTCAGTGTGGTATGGGGAATTTCAGGGGCAATTGGATGTCCTAGTGGTCGAGGGGCAGAGGACTAGCCTCATAGGATTAAACTGGTTCAAGGCCCTAGGCATCAGTATCACAGGAATACATACGACCCAAGCCCACAACATCGAGTCCGTCTGCAACGCTTTTGCAGACATATTCGATGAGACATTAGGAAAGTACACAGGGCCACCAATCATGTTTAAATTAAACCCCAATGTTTCACCAATAAAAAATCAAACCCTGGAGGGTACCGTTTGCACTTAAACATAAAATAGAGAGGGAGTTGGACAAACTGGTCATGCAAGGAGTCCTGAAACCGGTTGAGGGAGCCGAGTGGGAGACTCCTATAGTCACCCCATTCAAGGCAAACGGTGAGGTGCGGATCTGCGCGGACTATAAATGCACTATAAATAGAGCATTAAATCAGCATGCTTAACCGGTCCCAACGGTCAGCAGCATCCTCGCATCTTTGCAGGGCGGTGCCATCTTTGCCAAACTTGATCTCGCGCAAGTGTATCAGCAGCTACCAGTCGACAGGGAAACAGCCAATGCACAGACCATAGTCACCCACAAGGGGGCATTCTGGGTAGACCGGTAGCAGTTTGGAGTTAGTGTAGCTCCAGGCATCTTTCAGGAGTTCATGGAGCGAATGCTCAAGGGCATCCCAGGAGTATGCCCTTACTTCGATGACATCCTTATTGCAGGGAACAATGAGGAGGCATTGATTGAGCGTTTACAGGCTGTGTTGGAAAGGTTCAGGGATGCAGGCCTCAAACTTAAAAGAGACAAATGCAGCATTGGGGTGACAGAAACTGAGTTCCTGGGATTCAGGATAGATGCTCAGGGCATCCATCCTGCAGCATCGAAGGTGGAGGCAATTAAAGGAGCCCCCACCCCCAAAAAGAATGCTCAGGTGGTCCATTTTCCTGTCAGCATACTCTTGCAAGCTGGTCCATAAACCAGGCAAGGAAATGGGCCACGCTGACGGATTAAACAGGTTGCCTTTAGCCAGCACTGAACCCGATCCAGCTCCCGCATCTCAAATATTAGCATTGCAGGATCTGCCTGAGTGCCCTCTTGGTGCAAAGGACATTGCAGCAGCAATGCCTGCCAACAAAACACTGAGTAGGGTACAGACATGGGTGAGCACAGGGTGGCAGGACAAGTCCCCAGGCCCAGAGTTCCAGGCATACTTCATCAAGCGACATGAATTGTCTACACACAAGGGTTGTTTGTTATGGGGGTGCTGTGTAATCATCCCAGAGAAGATGAGGGACAGAGTCACACAATCTCTCCATGAAGGGCACCATGGGGTTGTGAAAATGAAGGCTTTAGCCAGGAGCTACCTGTGGTGGCCAGGGTTAGGAATAGAGGCAATAGAGGAACAGGTAGCTGGCTGTTATACCTGTCAGAGGTCCCGGCTGGAACAGCCCCATGCACCAGTCCACAAGTGGGAGGACACACACACTCCCTGGTCCCAAGTCCATATTGACTATGCGGGACCATTTCAGCAACAAACATTCTTAGTGGTAGTGGACAGCCACTCGAAGTGGTTGGAGGTGGTACCAGTAAGTAGCATGACCACGGGGAAGATGATCCAAGTGCTCAGGGAACTCTTTGCCACACATGGCCTCCATGACATGTTAGTCTCTGATAACGGTCCACAATTTACTTCCACGGAATTCCAGGTGTTTACGAAGACCAAGGGGATTAGACATGTCATGACCGCCCCATTCCACCCATCGTCTAATGGAATGGCAGAGCACATGGTGCGCACAACCAAAGATGCTCTGAAACGCATCATCCAAGGGGACTGGAAGCAAAGGTTAGCACAATTCTTACTACACCAACACACCACACCCTGCACATCAACAGGAAAGAGCCCAGTGGAACTACGTTGGGGCATAAGACTCATAACAAAACTAGACATACTCCACCCTGACAGAGTGGCTGCTGACACAGACCAACCCAAACCCCCCAGACACCTCGACATTGGAGAATTGGTCTGGGCAAGGAACTACGGCTCTGGGCACGCATGGGTGCCAGGGGAGGTGGTTGAAAAGACGGGGCCACTGTCGTTCATTGTAAGGGTGGAGGGGGGCCATCAGTGGAAAAGACATATAGACCAGGTCAGGAGGAGAGCTCCTGAGAACGTACCAGGAAGCAGACATCAGGCAGGCCCAGCAGTGCATTCCAGCCACCCTGACCAACCACACACAGAAGAGTCCAGCGGGGACGCTGACCTGTGGACAATAAGACCAACACAGTCATGGCATCAACAGTGCCAGGGGGACCGGACGGCAGAAACAACCATTGTTCCGGGGTTTCCCCATACTCCAAGACAAACCAGCAATGCAGATAACACCACACAGGACTTGGGGGGAACACTAAGGCAGTCAGGCCAGGAGCACAGGCCCCCGGCCTACCTCATGGACTATGTGCGGTCCTGAAGGAAGCAGGGGGGTCAATAAACAAGTGTAAATAGTTACAAATGTAAATAGTTATGTTGAGGGGGTAAGTTTAAAGTGGATTGGCATTATCTGTTCTTATGGGGGAAGGCATGTAATGTATGGGTCTAGTTATAGTACAAGAACTACAGGAGGCACTGTTGCTGGACAGCTCCGGTAAGGAGCAGCACTGGCGGGAAAACCACGAAAGACTATTGGCTGACCACCAGGCGGGAAACCAAGGTTTGAACCTATTGGTCAGTGCCCACCTGGACAGGTATAAGAGGACCCAGGTAACCCCAGTTCCCCAGTCTTTGTTACTACAACCTGCCATCCAATAAAGGTTCTGTTGCAGCCATGGCCTACGTGTCTTATTCTTCCGTGATTTAATAATGTGTATCTAATTCTTGGTTAATTCAGGTGGCCTTGGGGATTATTAGATGAAGCTGCAGTGAAGCTGTGTTGGCCTCCATAGATAGCAGAAGTCCTTGTGACAATGTGACAGCATTGATAGTGGTTTGTTCTTTATTTTCCAGGTATGGAGGCTCACTGCTCTTACTTAGTGCCTTAGAACTGGGTGGGTGGAAAAATCACCCCGCTAAAAATCAAAGATTTTAGTGTGCAATTTGGGAGTGCAAAATGAAATAGTCATGTGCACGGGAGGAAGGGGGCGTCCACCCACAGAAGTCCTGATTAAATGGGTGGTTAAGGAAAATCATCTGTTCCAAAGCACCAGTGAAGACTTCTGTTTCTCAGCCTTTCACTCCATTTCAGAATGAATCATCACCAGAGGCTGCCTTCACTTGTATTTAAACAGGTTACTTGTGCAAATATCACCGTGGCATTTATTAATTGAATAAGGGCTGAACTGAATTCCCAAAAGAAAACACAGAAAAGCTCAAAGGGTGGGGGGAGTGGGAGACAGAAATCCTAACTATATAAATCCTCAGGAACAAATAGTTGCTAGATTATCTTCATCAAATCATGGGGGCTGAAGGTCACCTGTAGAGATTAGGGGATTTGGCAGTTCCCATGTTAAGACAAACTGGTCTAATTCACCCTCTTCAAAATGGTACTTGAATTCTCTTTCAATGTGCTTGTAGAGAACTATAGAAATGGCCTTGGGGAAGGAATATGACAGTTAGCAAAACATGATTTAATTGTGGGAACAGAAGAAAAAAAATATTTTCCTGGCCTTCTTGGGCCTAAAGAGGAGAGAGAGAAAGCAGTTTTGGTGATTCAAGATTCTGTTATTATAGCCTGGATTAAGGTTTCTTAACCTTGGCAATTTTAAGACATGTGGACTGGAGACTAAGAATGGCTGCAGGACTTGGGTTTGGCTAGTCTAAAAAGAAGAAGAAATAGGGGTGACATGATAGCAGTATTCCAATATCTGAGGGGCTGCCACAAGGCAGAAGGGGTCAGGTTGTTCACCAGAGCACCAGAGGGAAGGATGAGAAACAATGGTTGGAAGCTGATGAAAGAGAGAAGCAACCTAGAATTAAAGAGAAAGTTCCTGACAGTGAGGACAATTAACTAGCGGAACAGCTTGCCTCCAGAAATCGTGGGCGCTCCATCACTGGAGGTTTTTAAGAAGAGACTGGACAGTCACTTGTCTGAGATGGTATAGGTTCTCCTGCTACAGCAGGGAGCTGGACTAAAAGACCTCCAAGGTCCCTTGGAATTGTATACTATACTATTCTGTTCTGTTCTGTTTTGTTGTTCTGTTCTGTTCAACTTCAACTCCCAGAGTTCTCTAGCCAGTTCACTGTCTGGGGACTTCTGGGATTTGAATTCCATGCATCTTAAAGTTACCATGGTTGAGGAACCTTGACCTAGATCAATAAAGGAGTGTTGCAGTTGCTCTTATGAAATATGTATCCTCACAGGGCTCACCCCAAAGGGCTGACACTGCTTTAAGGAATAGTGATAAGCACAGCTGGCCAAAAATGGCCTTTCAAAATTCTCCAGCCAGCCTCAGATCAAAAGCACATACAGCAACAGCTCTATTTCTGCAATTGCTTTATTCACAGAGCAGGTTTCTCAACCATTTTTTGGAACACCAAACTCAAGGTCACAGTTATCCAGTCTGATTCCTGTGAGGAGCTAATTAGTCTCCACATTTTCAATCAGTTGCCCCTCACCACTAGATGAGCAGGCATTCGCCCCCTTTAATTAAAGATGCAATTTACCTTGACAAATAAACATGCAAGAAGTGACAAAAATAATTAATTGCCCACTAAATAGGCTGAGGCTGAGCCAATGTTTGCAAACTGCATTGCAGAATGGAAGGCGTGAGAACTGAGGTTGGAATGCCAGGAATCAAATATGGCTTAAAAGGAACAGTCAGCATTTTACTCTTGCAGAGAGGAAGACCAAAACTAAGTGGTACCTTGAAGGAACATGGGTGCAGTGGGGAGGGGGCAGTTTCTGTCATAAATCTCTGCTCTGATAATTCCACCCACTCATCCTTGTCACATCTTCTCATAAACACAAGTGAAAAACACAATTTCAAGTGGACAAAATATTTCACCAATTACTTTCACCTCAAAAGAAACTAATTTTTCTCTAAAAACTTGCATATCCTTATCCTAATTCTCTCTGAGAGGAAGAGCAGGAAAAATGAGGAGGAGGAGGATGAGGAGGATGAGGACACATTAAAATGTAAAGTTTGCTTCTGATTTGCTGGCAATCCATGAGGGACAATCCTTAAATGTGAGCCACCAATGTGCAGCAGCTGCCAGAAAAGATAATACAAACCTTGGTTGCATAAAGTAAACAGAAGCATAGAATCAAAATAATGTGAAGTATTAGTCTCGCTTTATATAATCTTAGGAAGACCACACCTGGAATCCTGCATCCAGTGTTGGTCACCACATTACAAAAAACATTTTGAGGCTTTGGGAAAAGTGCAAAGAAGAACAGCGAGGATGATTAAAGGCCTGGAGACCAAAATATATGAAGACCGGTTGCAGGATTTGGGTATGGTTAATCTGGGGAAGAGAAGGACTGGGGGGGGGGACAGAATAGCAGTATTCCAATATTTGAGGGGCTGCCACAAAGAGGAGGGGATCAACTTATTTTCCAAAGCACCAGAAGGCAAGAAACAAGGGATGGAAACTGATCAAAGAGAGAAGCAACCTGGAATTAAGAAGAAACTTTCTAACAGTGAGAACAATTAGCCAGTGGAACAGCTTGCCACCAAAAGTTGTAGGTGCTCCATCACTGGAGGTTTTTAAGAAGAGAGTGGAAAACCACTTGTCTAAAATAGTATAAGGTCTCCTACTTGAGCAGGGGGTTGGACTGGAAGATCTCCAAGGTCCCTTCCAGTTCTATTGATTGAGCATGTTTTTTTTATTTTGAGGAGGTTGAAGAGTTCTATTAAGTGGGTGATCCTGAAAGCAGGAATCTCATTGAGGAATTATCTGTCCAGAAAGGCCCTTCAAAGGAAATGCTTTACAAGGGTAGGCCAGATGTAGTGCCTAGCCAAATGCATCCTAGCAGGAGGAAGGCAAGGAATATCTATTATGTGTGTTTGCCTAAGAACAAAAGGAGAAGGAGGTAGCCTTGGATCAACAGACTCTCAAAGAAAGAGAAAGAAGTGAGGTAGAAAATCCATATATATTGGTAGTTTTTGACTTATGTCCATTTGTTTAGGGACTTTTTGAAGTTACTATAGTGCTGAGAAAAGTGAAATTATGACTTTATCCCATGTATGACCATTACAATCAGAAAAGGGCAGTGATCATAGGACTAGAAACTAAGTCTTTGAAGAGAGATACAAGGATTTGGACACACATTTCCTTGTGAAGAAAGGCATCCAAGAAAGTATGGATTGAACAGCGCTCTTTGAAAACCTGAAATGAAGGTCAAAATTCCTCCCTCTAATTCCAGTATACAGGATACAGTATCTTGGATTTAAGATGCAGGGAGGCAGAATTAAAACTCCTTCCTCACCGCATGGCAACAGTGGAGTGCATTTCATTTACAATGCTCAGGCAGAGGCTGGACAGCATTCTAGTTGGGATGCCTTCATTGGGATGCTTGCCCTGAGTGGAAATAAGACTTAGGGGCCCCTTCAGACAGGATCATTCTGATGTGAAACTCCTACCTTGCACTTGAACACAATTCCTCCAAACTGCCCTCACAGCATCATCGTTGTGTCATAAGCTGGAAATTCAAATGTTCACAAGGAAAGGAGCACAAATGGCACATAGGGCGGAGCGCAATGCTGTGGTCCAGTGAGGTGTTGCCTATGCTTCAGTACCTGGGACAGCTCCAGGAAGGATGCTTTGTGAAAAGCATAGAATTTAGAATAGAATAGAGCTGGAGGGGACCTTGGAGGTCTTCTAGTCTAGCCCCCTGCTCAAGCAGGAGAACCTATACCATTTCAGATAAGTGACTGTCTAGTGTAGACATGTCAAATTCACGATGTCACATGACATCGCACAACATATCGGAACGGTTTTGCCATTGCTGGCAATGGGGTGGGAGAGGCTTCCGGACGATGCGTCCATCCCGTGGACAGGCAGTTTGACACCCCTGGTCTAGCATCTTCTTAAAAATCTCCAGTGATGTAGGACTTCCGGTGGCTCCGCGGCGACGGAGGGAGCCTTCCCGGGCTGCCCGCGGCTTAGCTGGTGTTTTTTCGCCCGAAACAGCGCCGATCAGCTGTTCGGGCGAATCTGAAGCCCCCTCCTCGGGAGAAGAGGAGGAGGTGAGCCCCCAGGTGGGGGTTGAGTTCTCCGGGGCCGCCTGAGCTTGGAGCTTGGGCGGCTGAAGGATTGAACTCCCCCGTAGCCTGGGCTGCTCCCAGCTGGCTAGCGTCTCTGCTCCGGACTTCATGGAGCAGAGCCAGGCGTCTGCGACCATCCCTGCTTGAAGGAGAGACTATGAAAGGGAAAGAGCAGGCAGAGCAGTACAAGAGGGAAAGATGAAGAGATGAAGAAGATTTTATTTTACTCTCAAGCTTGATGGACTTTGCTTAAAACTTAAAGTGAAAGTGCGTCACAATTGTAAGTAAAAGATGGCGGCTAAACCTCCCCCTAGAACTTTTCGGAGTGCTGGAAATTCTCCGGTGCAACAACAATCATTGCTGCAGGCGTTGTATTCTCCTGATGTATTGACATCGAAGGATCTTGAAAAACATACCCAGTTAATTTTGGAGTCAATGGGTGTTAAATTTCTACAGATGGAGGAGAAATTGGAGAAATTGGAGCAGAGAATGGAAGAAAGGATGGAACAGAAACTTAGAGAAATGAAGGTAGACATTTTGTCCTCAGTGCAAAAAGTTGCTAAATGTGTGGAGGTGCTGGATGATCAAGTGCAAGATTTGATTCAAAAGAATGCTTTATTAGAAGCAAAAGTATTGGAAATTGAAGATTTAAAAGACAAAATCGACAGTGAACAGAGCTTGGCTCAATTTTACCAGATGCAGTTTGCTGTGAGAATTAGAGGCCTAAAAGAGAATATTAAGGAAGATTTAAAGCAGCTGGTTTCTGAGGCTTTTGAGGGAGTATTGAACCATCCAGCATCTGAATTAAAACAAGGTATGGACAAAGTGTTTCGTGTGAATTCGTGGATTGCTAAACAGAGAAAGTTGCCTAGAGATGTGGTGGTTTATTTTGTAAAAAGGGAAATTAGAGATGAAGTTATACAAGCTGCCTACGATACCAAAGTTGTGATTGCTGGTCAACAAGTTTTGGTTCTAAAAGAAATTCCTCCAAAGATTTTAAAGAGAAGGAAGGATTTTATATTTCTTGTGCAAGAGCTCAAGCAAAGAGATATAAGGTTCAGATGGGAGATCCCAGCTGGGTTGAGCTTCATGTATGATGGCAAAAGGTACTGTTTGAGTAATGTGAAGCAAGCGCATGATTTTTATAATAATGTCTTGAAAGTAACCCCATCAACACTTCTGGAAGCTGCAGAGGGATCTGGAGAAGGAGAACATCAAGAGGATGAAGATGCACAGATAGACGAGAAGGGTACAGGAGGAGTTCAAGCTGCAACTCTTTTGGATGATCTTAGAGAACAGAGGGTGACGCGTGCTGCCTTAAAACGCTCAAAAAAGGAAAAAAAATAAGATCAGTAGAAATCTATGGAACTTCCACAAAATATTTATAGTTAAGTGGTAGTTGTGTTTTTTTTTTTAAAAAAAAAAAAAAGTTTTGGGATGCTATGTATGGTAATAGATTTTTTTTTTTTAATTTGGAATTAATGGACAACTTACTACAGAGGAAGAGGAAGAAAGTTTTGTGGGTTAATGTGGGTTAATTTGTGTAAGAACTATTTATTAATGTGCAAATGAGAATATGTGAAGGTAATAGTGAATTGTGGAAGAATATAGATGGGAATGATGCTAGTTTTCTTTTATTTTAGTTTTTTATATATATTTAGTATTATTAAGGATTGGTTTACTATATACAAGCTAGAGAGTGATGGATTTTAGAGTTTATAATTGTTAGTATATGATTGTTTATGATTGCCTTTTAGATATATACCTTGTATTTTGCTCTGGGAAGTCGGGGGGGGGGAGGGGGGAGGAGGGGAAGTGGAGGGGGGGAGGTAGGGGAGGGAGGAGGGGGAGGGGGAGGGGGGGAGATAGGGGGGAGGTAGGGAGGGGAGGAGGGAGGGGGAAGGTGGGTTTTTTTAAAGGAAAATTGTATTTTATAAAACTTTTCAATAAAAAAAAAAAAAAAAAAAAAAAAAATCTCCAGTGATGTTAGGAAGTTTCTCCTTAATTCAAGGTTGCTTCTCTCCTTGATTAGTTTCCATCCATTATTTCTTGTCCTGCCTTCAGGTGCTTTGGAGAATAATTTGAACCCCTCTTCAAATACTGGAATACCAGCCTAGCCCTGGGCTGTCTACTGACTGTGGAAACCAGAGGTTATGCCTTGTGGCAAAGTGATCCTTACCTGCCTTTGAACCATTTCCTTTCCTTCTACATCTGGAGGCTGTCACAGTAGCCAGTGGTGCCGAACACAATCCCTGCCTGTTCAATTTCCCCTACAAAAGAACTTTTAGAGAAACTCATTCTCAACTCAATAGTAATGCTAGATGGAGCAAGGAATCTGGCAAGCACTGGTTCGGGGGTGTGCATGTGTGTCCATCAATATAATCATGCTACTGGTCATTGTATGACCAGATGAGCATAAGGTGGTACTTGCATGGATTAGTTCTCTCTTTAAAGACAGGGAGGGAGAACACACAAGACCAACCTAAAGTAAGTGTGGGGTAGGAAACCAGCTGCAGCATGTTGAGTGAATCAGGCCATTCTATTAGGCCAGAGTATGGTTTCTTTTAAAGGCACGGTGTGCCTTTGTGTTTTGTTTACCTGGGTTTAAAATTCAATATGTTCTGTTTGTGTTTTATTTGTGTTTGTGTTTTGCATACCTGGGTTTAAGATTCAACATGCTGCATAATTCCAATCTTAGTCTTTCCATACTAGAGATTTTAAATAAAGTTCAGCCTTTGTTGGGTGGACATTATGCCAAGATGGTAAGTATGGTTCTTTCTGGCCAAGAAAATGTATTGCTCCAATCCAGTTGGGGGAGAGAATGCTCTGAGGATGCTAGTTGCCTGAATAGTCAGTGGTCAGTATTTCTGCCCTTTTCCACAAATAGAATAGAATCCTGCAGATAGAATCCCACAGTGACTGAATGAGGCTGGGCTGCTGGCAAAACCTTGAAAGTGGTGGCAGTGTAGAGAGGACAGAGGATGGACAAAGAGAGGAAAGATGTGTCACCAGGACAACAAAGAGATAGCCCTTGCAAAGATAGAAATCTATGAAAACATCTAAGACAGGCACCCCTTTAATTCATATGATGATACATGTAGTCCTCGAATTTACAACAGCAATAGGGAGCAGAATTTCCAGCACTAAGCAATGCAGTCATAAGGTGCAAAGTTGTGTGGCCACATAGTTTAGTGATGGCAATTTTGATAGTCCCAGCTGATATCATCAACCCAGGACCACGTGCACCATTAAGCGATGTCCTTCTGAGATCATCAGGTGGGAAGAGGCAGGAATCTCCAGCGAGCATCCATGGTGAAAGCTGCAGGTGAGAGATATAGGGCGGGTGGGTGGGTAGGTAGATGTCATGGGCAGGTGCTGTGGAGCATGGGTGGATGGGTGCACAAAAAGCAGCAAGTGTAGGAGTGACTCATGACCTCCTGCTGGTTTCCTCACTTACTTTGCTTGTGGGAAACTTTTTTTTTTTTTTAAATTTTTTATTAAATTTATTATTTAAAAACATTGGACACAGTACCAGCGAGCTGACAAACCTTTTTGTCTACAATGTTTAAATATATATATATATACATGTATATATGTACATCAAAAATACACTTAAATACACTTAGATTACAAATCGGTGAAATACCACAATATTTAAAACAGTGAGCTAGTCTGTAAAACCTAATAGAGACCTTTCTTTTTATCCATCCAAAGATACAATTTGTTCCAAATTCTATAATAGTCTGATTGATCTTTATTCTTTAATTCCAAAGTTAATCTGTCCATTTCAGCGCAATCCCAAATTTTCCTAATAACCTCTTTTTGTCCTGGGATCTCATTCTTTTTCCATTTTTGCGCAAATGATATTCTAGCTGCTGTGATAATATGGATCGTTAAGTATAGCACATCTTTAGGATATTTCTCTTTCGTGATTCCCAACAAGAAAAGTTCTGGACTAAACTCCAGATCTTGTTTCAATATTTCTTTCAGCCAAATCCAAATCATTCTCCAAAATTTTTGTGTTTTACTGCAAGACCACCACGTGTGGAAGTATGTGCCTATCTCTTCAGAACACTTCCAACATTTGGGAGATACTGTTGTGTACATTTTTGCTAAGCGGGCTGGGGGAAGATGCCATCGGTAAAACATTTTAAATAAATTTTCTTTATACGATGAGGCCAGTGTTATCCTTTTATTCCTATCCCAAATTGTTTGCCAAGTATCTAGGTCGATGTTATGTCCTAAATTGTTAGCCCAGATCAACATGGGGTCTTTCACTTGCTCTTCAAACAGCTTATATCCCAAAAGTAATTTATAAAAATTCCTTATTTGTTTAGAGTCCGGTCCCAATAATATTTTGTCCAATGCTGTTTCAGAGGTGTATATCCCCCATTCATTTTTATCCTTCCTAAATCTCGATTGGATTTGTAAGTAGGCCCACCAATCGAGTTTTATACCTTGTAATTCTAGTTCATTCCTAAGTTTCAATTCCCCCTCCTCATTCAGAATATCCTTGTATGAGATTATGTTACCCAAATCAAACAGATTTGGGTAAACTATCGCTTCAAGGGTGGATAGCCAGACCGGTATTTTGGTGTAATTGTGAGATCTAATTTTTCTCCAAGTATTGAGTAGCGCTTGCCTGATCCGGTGTCTTTGAAAATGCGAGAAAAGACCTTGTTTCTCCGTCCATAGGAAAGCATGCCAGCCATATTGCAAATCGTGACCCTCTAAAGTTAATAGTCTTCTATTTCTCAAGATTACCCATTCTCTAATCCAGCTCAGGGCCGCGGCGTGGTAATATAATTCCCAGTCTGGCAATCCAAAACCCCCATTTTCCTTCGTGTCTTGTAAATATTTCAATTTAATTCTTGGTTTTTTCCCCTGCCAAATAAAATTTAGTGATAATTTATCCAAATTTCGAAAAAATTTAGAGTCGAGTTGAATTGGGATATTCTGAAACAGAAACAGGATTTTAGGCAGAATATTCATCTTAATGACAGCGATTCTTCCCAATAATGAGAGTTTTAGGTTTCCCCATCTTTCCAGGTCACCTTTTATTTGATTCACTACACTATCATAATTATCCTTTTTGAGTGAAGTGCATCTAGCCGTAATGTTAATCCCTAAATATTTTATTTTCTTGACTATTTCTATATCCGTGATTTCGGCCAGATTACCTTTTTGTTTATTGGTCATATTTTTAACAATCATCTTGGTCTTATTTCTATTTATTCGCAGTCCGGCAACCTCACCATATTTAGATAATTCTTCCAATAGCTTTGGTCCCGTCTGACATGGATCCTCCATAATAAAAACTAGATCGTCCGCGAAAGCTTGCAATTTAAAGGTTTCCTTTTTAATGGTTAATCCTTTTATCTTTGGGTCGTTTCTTATAGTTCTCGTTAATACTTCAAGAGTCAATATAAACAGCAACGGTGATAAGGGGCAGCCTTGCCGTGTTCCCTTTTGAATTTGAAACTTGCTAGATGCTTCCCCATTAATAATTATTTTTGCTTCCTGATTGTCATAAATTGCCCTAATTATATTTATAAATTTTTCACCCATATTCATAAAGCTAAGCTGTTGGCACAAAAAAGACCATTTAACATTGTCAAATGCCTTTTGGGCGTCTAAGAAAAGTAATGCCATCTGTTGTTCGCTATGTAATTCATAGTACTCCAATGTATCTAATATTATTCTAATGTTGTGCTTAGTGTGTCTCTTAGCGAGAAAACCATTTTGATCTGCGTGTATGAAATCATTCAGAAATCGTTTCAATCGTTCCGCTATAATTGATGTAAATATCTTGTAGTCCGAGTTAAGAAGTGATATGGGTCTGTAATTTTGGATTAATGTATGGTCTGTGTTATCTTTCGGAATAAGGGTTATGTTTGCCTCTAGCCAAGATTTAGGCGTCCTTGCGCCTTCTAATACTGCGTTAAATACCTCCACTAGGGGTTGAGCTAGGATATTTTGTAATTCTTTATAAATCTCTGATGGAAGACCGTCGGGTCCCGATGCTTTATTATTCTTTTGTGCATTAATAGCTTTTATCACCTCAGATAGTCGAATTTCCTCGTTTAACATATTTCTGGTATCTTCTGTGACCTTAGGTAGTTTGGCTCTTTGAAAATATTCCTCCATTTTCTCCACACTTGCCTGGCTATCTTCTTTATATAAACGTTCATAAAATTCCTGGGCTATAATTTTTTTTTTTTCCTCCTGGTGGAATATTCTCCCTTCCTCATCTCGTAGTTCGTGAATCCAGTTTTTCCCCTTTTGTTTTCCCAATTTGTATGCGAGCCACCGGCCCGGTTTATTTGCATTTTCAAAAAAATTTTGTTTCGTGTTTCTCAATTGTTGTGCCAATTTCTCTTTGTCTAGAATGTTAAGTTTGTGTTTAATCAGATCCATAGATTGCTTGATATTCTCTTTTTGTGGATCTTGTTGGAGTGTAACTTCTAAGCTCTTATATTCCTCTTCTAATCTTTCCCGTTGTTGTCTTTTCCCCTTATTTTTATATACCATATATGCCCTCGCTACCCCTCTCATCACAGCCTTAGCTGTATCCCAATTGTTTTGTACTGAGGTGTCTATAGCTTTATTTTCCTTAAAGAAAAAACTTAGTTCTCTCTCCATCTTAGATTTGAATTCGTCTTCTTTTAAAATTGCTCTTTGAAGCGTCCATCTGGATATTTTTTTGGAACCTTTCCAGATAAGTTTAATAGGATTGTGATCTGCCCAAGTACCTGTCGCTATATGTACCTCATCTATTTCTGAACTAATTTCTTTCGTCATCCACACCATGTCTATTCTAGACCATGAGTTATGTCGGTTGGAGTAATATGTATATTGTCTAGCCTTACGATTTTTTTCCCTCCAGACATCTTGGATATTTAGTTCCTCAGCCAAGTTAAGAAAAGATCTCGGTAGAGTTCTTCTCTTCTTTTTCCTAAGCGTCTTTCCCATATAATCCAAATTTATATCTAGGATAGCATTAAAATCTCCTATTAAACAAATCTCCTCATAATCAATGCTACATATCTTATTGTGAAGTGTTTTGAAAAATTGTTCTTGGTTATGGTTTGGGGCATATATCTCTACCATCATGACCTTCCTGTGATTTATTATAACCTCGACTATCAGTATTCTACCCTCTTTATCGTTATAAATTAGTTTTGCAGTCAATTTTGGGTTTACATATAGTGCCACTCCTCTCTTTTTCTTGTGTCGGTCTAAGGAAACGAATAGGTTCCCTATTTTTGGTTGTACTAACAAATATTTTTGTTGTTCCTTTATATGGACTTCTTGTATTGCCACGATATCCAATTGTTGGTGAATAAGCCTATTAAAAAATTTCCGCCTTTTCACTGGCGAATTCAATCCATTAATATTCACAGACATAATACTACACTCACCTCCCTTCATCTTACTTATTTCTGGTTTTTGTGGATCTCGTGATTCGGGGCTCTCTCTCTTCCTTGTCTCTAGTTCCATGTTTCTCTGTTAACTCACCGGATTTGTTCCTTCTATCCTCTGTAGCTAAGATCTTCCCATCCATTGCCACACGTATTGTATCTCTTTCTCTTACCTCCCTTCCATCTTGATCTTCTAAATCTACTTCCTCTTGGCTATGGAAGTGGCGTTTGTAAAAATCTTCTGCCTTCTCTATCGTGTCCAGTCTATGCCTTCTATCCTGCCACGTAACAAGAATACCCTCTGGAGTTAGCCATCTAAAGTTTACATTTTCTCTTATTAGTTTGGATGTTAAGAATTGATAGCCGCGTCTCAGATCCCTCATCCTTTTAGGTATCTGTTTAAGGATGGTGATTGGTTGGCCCCGAAATTCTAATGGTTCCTCTCTAGATCTATGCAGAAGCTCATCCCGAATTGATTTTTTAACTAACCTTACATGTACTTCTTTTGGGAGGTTGTGCCTTCTCGCATAATTAGTTTGGACCCTGTATGTTTCATCAATTTCCGCCAGCATTTCCTCCTTCCCTACACCGAGTGCCTTTGCCATCAGTTCTGCCATCATGACCAACAGATCTTCCCCTCTTTTTTCTTGAACGTTCTGGAAGCGTAGATAATGAGCAGCCTTTTCTGCTTCCAGAAAAATGACTGTTGTTTCTAATTCCTTATTAGCCTGAAGGAGTGTTTCATTTAAATCATCTACTCTCTTTTCCTCTTTTTCCATTCTAGCTTCCATATCTTGAAGTCTTTGTTCATTTTTGACTAATTGCTGTTGAATCCCTTCAAATTTATCATCTATCGCTTGGATTTTCCCCTTTAATTCACCAGTGTCGTTTCTTATTTGGCCTATTTCTCTCTTCATCTCCTCGTGGTTTTTGGCCATTGCCTCGTGTAGGTTTTGCAAAAGGGCATGTAAATCTTTAAAGGAATTCGAGTTAGATCTTTCCCTTTGCAGCATATCCTCTATAGATTTCTGATTGGAGGGACTTGAGGACATCCCCTGTCCCTGTGCTGCTGCCTTTTTGCCAGCGCTAGGCTTAGTTGCTCCCGAGATACTTGTCATGTTTCCCCAATTTTAACAGCGTTTTATCAATGTATAATACCCTGAGTCTTATATAAACCTTTTAACTCTATGACAAAAGATATATAAAACAGTTACCACCAGATACTTATTACCAACTAAGCAATTTATATAATAAAATTCTATAGTATGAATATAATCAAAGTCACGTTCTTCTTCTTTTTCCCCCCCCCCCCCCATTTCCGGCGCAGAAATTGGCACCTTTTCCGTCTTCCTCTGCTGTCAAAGACCAGTAGGTGTCCCACTAAACAAACCTCCAGTTACTAAATTGCTATATCAAATGGCCGCTTGCTGAACCAAAGTGGGAGAGGAGAGAGGGGATGGCTCCACACAAGTGACTGGCAAGTGTGCATATGAGGGGAGCTCCATTTGCGTGAGTGGCATGCACACCCGCCTGCTGCTTGTACAAATGGAACACGTGTGCACAAGCTCACCTGCTGCTCGTGTAAATGGGGATGCACACCTTCTCACCTGCTGCTTCCACAGCCCAGTTACAAAAAGCTCACAGCCCACTGGTGGGGTACAGCCCAGGGACTGGGGACCCCTGTAATAGAGGGCGGAATAGAAGCACATTCAGACTGCAAAATTCTGTTGCTGTATCTGTTCTAATCAAAGTAGTTGTAGGCCTGTGCAACATCTGTTTCTTGATCTATAGGCCTGACAGGCAGAATAGAAGCTCAGTAACATTTTCACAAGATGGTGGTGGGGCAGCTTCAACAGAAAAGCTGATTATTTTCTGGAAGGGAGCATTACCATGTGGCTATTTAAAATATATGCTGAAAATGAGACCAGAGCAGCCTCTTGCTCATGAGGTAGTAAAAAAGTATCTAGACATTTTGTGGCTGAGTAAACTACAAGTGGGGAAAAGATCAGAAAGTGAAATTCACCTTATCCTGAAAAAAAAACCCCAGACACATACATTTTCCAGCCTTGGTGATAATTTTAAATAACTGGCATTCTATGAAGATGTTGCTCTCTCCACCTCTTTCTGTCTTCGTTTTACTCCCTGTCAGTCAATCTGGTGACCAGAGATAATTCCCTGGGACAAATCCCTATAATGTGGAGAAAACCACTGGAGGAGCGGCAAGCTGTAAAAACAGCATCTGCTCTGGTTATCTTGACAGTGAGCGCCGAGGCCCACAGCAAGTGTACCAACAGGCCATCAATGCTTTTTAGATTATTGGTTCTTATCTAAATAGCACCATCTGATTTTATTGGCTGTAGCTTGCTAATGAGCAAATAAATGTCACACTGAGGTTTTTTTTAATGCAACTATTGAAACTGCATTTTTATTTTGATCTTTTACAAAAATGGGGTGGGTGGGAAGACAGAATAAACCAGGGGAAAGATTTCTTTGCAAACTGCTAAAGTGTTAGAAGACATTTTTGCTCTCATCAAAAGATAATAAAGTAGCTAAGAAAACACAGAGGTTAGATCGTTTTTTGTCCCCAGATGATGCAGGATACAAGTGTGATTTATCTTGAATAATAATTGGTCTGTTCAGGCCAATGGCAGCTCCCTAGAAATATAAAGGCTGAGAAGGAATCAGCAAGCAGTGTGAAAACTCTGTGTAGATGTTACTTCTAGGAAACACAAGGAAGAGTCTCTTTAGGTCAGAGTGTCCAACTCTTTGCTCAGCACAGTTTGCTCAGTTAAAGATGGCTGTCCAGTTTCCACTTGAACATCTCTAATAAAGGGAAGCCCCCCCTCCCCCCCCAAAGGTCTGCTCAACCAGGATTTTTTTCCTGGCGTTTGATTAGAATTCTCCTTCCTGTAGCTTGAATCCATTTTTCTGTGTCCCAGACTCTGCAATGAAGAACAATGGCTCTGGGTGACTTACTTTGAGGTTTCTTAGTGCAGTCGTATCTCCTCTTAAGCCTTTGTAGTAGCAATGAGGGAAGACCATTGTTATGGCAAAGAGTTTTGATTTCTCCTTCATATTACGATAAGTCTACAAGTTTTAGAGCTCATTCTGAGTTACCTTGCTTGTTTTTTCATTCTTGCTTGCTGAACAAAGGAGAAGAGGTGGTGGGTTGGACTAGAAGACCTCCATGGTCCCTTCCAGCTTTATTCTGAATTGCAATCTTCTTGTAGCTTCAAAGCTTCTCTTGCTCAGATCTTCAATTCCCATGTGTCAGCCAGTCAAGGTCAGGTCTTGTGATCTCCTGACCATTGCAGGGCCATGAAATCCTGTTTCCAGGTTTTGATTAAAAAAAATCCAACAGGGGGGGTTGTTATTAGTTGGGCACTCCTGCAAGGAACCTAGAGCTGTGGAAACTGGGCACCCTGGGGTTATCTCCACGGTTCTTATTAAAGAGGTCCTGGCAACTTGTAAGATTTGGGTATCATCTTGGTTAGTATGTATGCTTTTTGTGTTATGCATTTCGATCTGTTTGCTAACATTAATAATAAAGCTTAAAGTTTCTTTATTTACTGGTGTGTTCATTGTCTCTGATTCAAAAGAACCAACTTCCAGGGCGCCTGATCACTGCCCTGATACTGGGCAAAACAGCCTTTTCTTTCAGAGCTAAACCTTCCAGTTGTTTCCATCTTTCTTCATAGTTCAGCCAATCATCATCATTACTGATCACTGAATATCAGAGCTGGAAGGGACCTTAGAGGTCTTCTAGTCCAACCCTGCTCAAGCAGGAGACCCTATACCATTTCAGACAGGTGACTGCCCTATCTCTTCTTAAAATCCTCCACAACTTCTGAAGGCAAGCCCTTCCACTGGTTAATTTGTTCTCACTGTCAGAAAGTTTCTCCTCAGTTCCAGGTTGCTTCTCTCCTCCATTGGTTTCCTTCCGTTGCTTCTAGTCCTGCCTTCAGGTGATTTGGAGAATAGATAGATCTCTTCTTCTTTGTGGCAGCCTTCAAATAATGGAACACTGCTGTTGTGTCACCCTTGGTCTTTTTCACTACAAGCCAGATTAACTAGAACTTCTTCCAGATTCTCAGAATTCTTTGCCTCCATGTATCCCATGTGTCCCAGCTTGGGCATTTGGTGAAAAGAGAACCACAACTCCATTTGTAGTGAAAGGTATACTTTTACTAAAGCCAAGTGGTTACAGCATAAGCAAAGCCAGATCTGAATATTCCTGTGTAATCCCAGTGATTTTCTCTTCTTCCAGCCCCTCCCCCTTGGTCCTTTCATAAATATCCAATGGGGTTCAATCTCTTGTGTTTTGGTAACAATCCTGTTACCAAACAGTTTGGCACCTCTTTGGTGGGCATTTACATTCCGTTCTCATGCTTGGGTCCTTGGATCTGCCAGGCTCTATTCCGGCCTGGTATGTCTGGTTCCTGTCATCCTGTCATCCCCCACTCCCCATATCACCTTACTCCTCCCTCCCCTTTTATGGCAGGATGCCGTCAAAGTGAAGCAGGACTGAAGTGATGGCAGATCTGACACTAGGTTTTTGGATAAAAAAAAGAACAGGTAGCAAAGGCAGATTCACTATATGATTTACTGATCCTAAGTGTAAACTCAGTTCTCTCCACCCTCCCCATGTAAGTTGTCTGGCTTAGCTGGAGTACATGCAGGTTCAAACCTCCGAACGTTTGGAGGGCACCAAATTGGAGAATGTCCATATGGAGAATTTTGAGCCACAGATGAATCCATAGTCCTGCAGAAATCTGGTCGGAATAAATCTGTTGGTAAAATTCCAAAATAAATAAGTAGATATGCTTCATATATTTCCTCAAAGTCATTTTTCTTTATAAAACATTACTGCAAGACCTGAGATATCCTACGGTGAGGATATCCTACAGTGAGGATTGCTAAAATTCTGATTCTAATGTAAAAAAAGTTAAGAAGAGCTGAAGACGCTTCTTGGATGAGAAGCGAAACATCTTCAAAGAAAAACAAGAAAGTCCAGTTGCCTTGTAAAAAAGCACCTTTGGGACAACCATGACCTGGATAACTGAGGATTTCCATACACAAAAGTTTAAGCAGCTTTCTTAATTGGAATATTTTGGACTGATGCTCTCTGGTGCTGGGGCAGGGAGAGAAAACCATCAGCAAAATAGATTCTGGAGTTACACTATCGTAATCCTGCCACATCGATGAATGAAAAGAGGACAGGTGTCCATGCATAAACAGTGGTGCAAAGGAGCATTTAACCTTCTCACCAAAGCTCACTCCTATTGTTCCCTATGAGAAGTGATTCTCCAGACCTCAAATACGAGACCTCGTCTCCTCCCCCTTCGGCTTTTCCTGCTTATCTGAAAGCTTCCACCGAGCTTTGCACATGGCCCATTTCCCAGGGCTGCACGCCACCGCAATTATTGCAATGCATCAAACTTAATTAGCAATTTTAGGAAAGCTTTTAATGCATCAATTACCACCAAAGATGAGCCGCAACCTTTTGAGATCGCTCTGTCTAAACCGTGCATATAAATATCTGTTGCCAACAGAGATGAGACACAAAATATGCTGTGGGTGTCTAAATGGAATATTTGAACTGCAGCTCTTGACGTCAAAAGACCCCCCCTTTTTTTCCTAGGTGAGTCAAGGCAGGTAGCATTTGCTCAGCCGGCAAGGCTTTCTTAGGGAAATCTCTCTGGCCTCACATCCTGCAGCTGCAAAATTGCACAGATGCAGGCTCTGAATGTGCCCACACAAGTCGGAAAAGGGCTAAGGCTGATCTTCTTACTTGAGCTGCTAGATGATTACCTGCAGAGAACTCGGTGGGGAAAATAATCAAAAGATGACCCTCCTGCAGGGAACTTCAATTACCTCCAGGTTACTCAATGGAAGGAATTTATCAAAGAGGCAGTAAAGTGGTAAAGGGGGTAACAAACTGCAATTTTCCTCAAGTTTTATTCCTTTTATTAACTTTGGCAGAATTTTGTATGCGAGGTTTTTTTACCTCAGAATTCTTATATGAATGTTTTTAAGCGCCATGGTGGTGCAGTGGTTAGAATGCAGTATTGCAAGCTGACTCTGCCCACTCCCAGGAGTTCGATCCTGACTGACTCACGGTTGACTCAGCCTTCCATCCTTACAAGATTGGTAAAATGAGGAGCCAGTGTTACGTTTTGAACTCCAGTCTTGCTGGTGTGACAAATATTGCTTTTCAACTTGCCAATGAGCTCGGGGGAGGGGAGCAGTTTGGAATGCAGACTTCAAAGATTAAAGAATCGTGGGAATCAAGGACAATGACCGGGTGTCTAGCTAGATCCAGAGATGCTCTCTCATAACAATATTTTCCAACTTGATTGGACAACATGACCTGACCCAGAGAGAAAAGGAAGAAGTTAACACTTTTACTATAGGGCAGGGGTGTCAAACTCAATTTCATTGAGGGCCGCATCAGCATTGTGGTTGCCCTCAGAGGGCTGGAGTGCATGTGGCTACTGGGTGGGCATGGCCAGCTCTACATCATTCATGTCAAGGGTACCTATGGGGGCCTGGGCAGGAGTGGGACAGATCTGAGGGTCTCTGGCAGAAGGAGATGGGACCGGGGCAAGTGCCAAGGCACGGTCCACTGGAGAAGCCTCACTGTTCCTCTCAGGCCATGCAGGGGAGTGGGCTGGACGGTGCTGCGGAGGTCAAATGCCCAGCCCAGCCCTCAAGCACCCGCGGCACTAAGTCCAGCCCCACTTCCCTAAGGGGGCGCCCAGCTGTACTTACCTCTTCCTCAAGGTTGCTGCAGCTGTGCTTGCTCTCCTTAGCCAGGTTGCTCATGATGGGTACGAGGGCAAAATCAAGAGGGAGGCCCACTCCCTCTCCATGTGTGGAGACCTGGCTTTGTATTCAAAGCTTCCTTAGCAATTGTTCTGAACCAGCCCTCTTCTCGCACCCCTAATCAAAAGAAGAGTCTGGAAAGCGTCCAAGACCAAAAGGCTTCTGCCAAGTTTTAATTACACTGTTACAAGAATACAAGAGCTTGACTTCTCAAACGGAAAAGTTGCTTTCAGCAACCAGCCCCTCCCCAAACACTTCTTTTATAGAGAGCTCAGGGCGTGGTCTCCCTGTGCCTCCTCCCGAGGAGTCCCATAGCCTTTCTTTGTTTGTCCCTGCTCGTCTGCCTCCTGCGTCGGGCGTCCTTGAACAGGGCCAGCTGTGGGTCATCATCCTCCGCACTCTCGGGCTCACACAGCTGAGAAGAGGTTCCCGGCTGAGGACTCTGCAAAGTCTCCAAATCATCATCAGCCGGTTCGTTTCCCTCCTCCCCCACATCTGAGTCCTCCGATACATCGGACCCGGCTGTCGGACCCACAGGCTGGCCCTGAGTCACAACAGCAATAGGATGGGAGACCCCCCAGGATAGGCCAGGAGGAAGGAGCAAGGGGATGGTGAAAGGGCAGCAGGGAAGGACTAAGGCAGGACTTCTCTCACACCCTCCCTCTCCTTCCTTCCTTCCTTCCTTCCTTCCTTCCTTCCTTCCTTCCTTCCTTCCTTCCTTCCTTCCTTCCTTCCTATTTGAGATGAAGGAGGGAGGAAAAACAGGCAAGAAACACAGCTGGGGAAGTGTCATCCTTCGTGAAGAATAAAGAAATGCACCATCGCCTGGAAGTGGCCAGCACATGGCCCTCGCCTACTTCACATATCCGGCTTGGTGGGCTCTGGGGGAGGGGATGCCACGAGCAGCATGAGAGTTAATGTTATCTGCGCAATGCTGCCCAGCCCCCAGCCTGCCCGGTTTTGGCAGGCAGCAAGGTGCTTTCCTCACAGTGCTGAGAGGCTGAGCCAGGTGGCATGAATCTGAAGAGAAGCGCAATGCTGCCCAGCCCCTAGCCTGCCCAAAGTAGGCAGGGCCATGTGCTGGCCATGTGCTGGCCATATATATCTATATCTATATCTACAGTATATCTATCTATCTATATCTATCAATAAACATCTATCTATACTATCTATATCTATCTATATCTACATACTGTATCTATAATAGATAATATAGATCTAGATCTAGATCTAGATCTAGATCTAGATCTAGATATATCTACCTCTCTTTCTCCATGGTGGTGCAGTGGTTAGAATGCAGTATTACAGACAAACTCTGCTGACTGCCAGGAGTTCAATCCTGACCCACTCAAGGTCTCAGCCTTCCATCCTTCCAGGGTTGGTAAAATGTGGACCCAGGTTGTTGGGGGGCAACAGGCTGACATCATAAACTGCCCAGAGAGTGCTGTAAAGCACTGTGGGACAGTATATAAGTCTAAGTGCTAGTGCTAGATGTCATCTCCATCCTGATACAGGTCTATCTAACACCCCAGTCAGGACTCTACCACCCCATCCTATTACCGATTTTAATTTTGGGAATTCCCACCCCCCTCCAGGTTCCAGAGGTTTATTGTGACAGTCCTAGGGGAGGACAAGAGAAGAAGAGAAACAGAGGTTTACAGTTACCTCAAGTGTCTCAAGCAGAGATTTGCATTTTAATTTGTTTTCCCTTTGGTTCTTTTTTCCTGACATCTGTGTGCTCTATCCTACTAATATTTACATCAGAAACCAACTCTGTTGCTATGAGATTGGAGGTTGATTTAAGATACGTTTCTCTTCGTTCCCTTTTTCATTTTTTCTCCCCCTCCAACTGGACTCATGCTTGGAGGCAGATTGTCTCAATACAGCAAGAAAAGAAGAAGAAAAAGATTAAATAAACAAAATACACAATCTCCAAAATCAGTTTCCAAGAAGCTGATTTTCTTGTTTGGGTGATAAAGGGCTACAGTCCCCACCCACCCCTCCACCCCATAGCTTCCTTCATGTCATCCCACCAATTTTGCAAGACTTGTGTGAAGCTGAGAAATCCTCGTTATATTTTTCCCTCCCTGCTCTAGTTCTGCTGGGGTGAGAATTTGTGTTAAAAATGGCCTTTGTTGAAGAAACGGATTCCAAGGACCATCTCCAGACTGGACTGGGTGTTCTTTCACTTATTAAATGACTGGTGGCCAAGGGGCAGAAGATATTTCTTCATCAGGTAGTCATAACTATAATGGAGCCTGCCCATCACAGTTGTAAGCTGTGATGGTCATAAAGAGTGATCAGTCTGATTTTACCTTTTTTGCAGTGGTTGTTAAATGAAAGCCAGAGTCATAAAGCGATTGCTGCAGCCATTAAGTAAAACGCTGCAATTGTTAAGCACACCCATGGATCCCTCTGGTCCGGTTTTGCCAAAAAAACAGAAGTAAATGCTGCTCAGGTGACAGTGGGACACTCCATATGGCTATAAATGCAGCTGTGTTGTCAAGCACCCAAAGTGTGGTCCCTATCAGGGAGGCACCATCAGAACTTCGAATTCAGGTTGTCAGTACCTCCCCTAAAGTAGAGCCATCATCACTTTGAACAATCACTAAGTGACTGGTGATAATCAAACTAAACTAACCATGGAGAGAACAACCTGCAATTAAGGAGAAACTTCCTAACAGTGAGGACAATTAACAGTTTGCCTCCAGACATTGTGGGCACTCCATCACTGGAGGTTCTTAAGAAGAGACTGGGCAGTCACTTGTGTGAAATGGTATAGGGTCTCTTGCTTGAGCAGGGGGCTGGACTAGAGGACCTTCAAGGTCCCTTCCAGCTCTATTCTGATTAATTGGAGTCAAAGACTATCTGTATCAGTCACAGCACCTGCCATCTGGAATAACATTTCTCTCCATCCCATCCTACCCTGAGAACCATGCAGCTTCAACCTGCCACCCTCTACAAGAGACTTAAAAAATCTGACTCTTTCCTCAGGCAATTCATCAATGAACCCACTTCTGAATTTGAGTTCTTGTGATTCATTTGTGTGGGTATCTCCCTAGCCTTATCTTGTCTATCCAAGAAGTTTCTTGGAGAACTACAGGAGTGGTTTAACGCTGCTTTCTCCCATACAGTTTGAATTGGTGCCTTAACCATTGTCTCTAAAGTGAACATCTGCTTCCAGCATCTTCTGATATCACTGCTACCCAATAGAGGTGCCTCCTGGCTTTAACTGGGATGGCTTTCATACCTTAGGTGATCCTGCTAGGAGTATATAAACTTGGCAAGGAAAGAGAAGAGGTAGACCAGCAGGAAGGCAGATGGATTCAATTAGAGTGGAGATAGACAGCAGCATTGGGAGAGATGAAAGAGCAGATTAGGGACAGATTACCATCAAGAAAATCTATGATCACTAAGAGTGATACTGACTTGATGGCACATCATCAACTGATGTTTGTTTATTCATGTCAGAAGCATCACAATTAAAATAAAACATACTACCACCATCATGATCATTCTAGCCATGGTCTATCCAACTGCAGGATGAAGGCCTCTTCCGCATGTTTCCAACCAAGATGGTCCTGAGCTTCCCTTTGCCAGTTGGGCCCGCAGTACTGACTGATATCATTGATCCATTTTGTTTTAGGTCTCTTTCATGGATGCTTTTGATCAAGTGGGATCCATTCTATGACTGCACTCTTGGTCCACCTGCCATCAGTTTTTCTTTCTATGTGACCAACCCATTTCCATTTCCATTCTTTTACTTTCTTGATGGCCTCGTATATTTTAATTTGTTCTCTAATCCATGTGTGTCTTTCTAGCTTGCCTTGTGATGCCGAGCATGCCTCTTTCCATGGCTCTTTGCTCCACTCGTAGCTTTTGTATCGATTGTGAGATTAGTGTCCATGTTTCACTGGCATATATAAAAACAGGTAGCACACACTGATCAAAAACTTTTCTCTTCAGGCATAGGGGAAGGTTGTTCTTGAAAATTATGTCCAGAAGGCATACCATATGTATGGGATAAAATATAAAATACAAGATGAGAACAGATCTTGCCCAGAAACTAGCAACATGAATTGCATTGTGTTGCACTGCCATAAGGTCCTCAAGTGTACACCGATTGGGATACAAAGGGCAGTTATACATATGTGTTGTTGTCTGCATGTCACCACAATTGCAAAGAACAGAAGCCATTGGATAGAGCCATTTGTTCAATGTGTCCCAGAGCTTATTGTATCCATGCACAGTCCTTCGGGAATAGGGTGGTATATAAATTCAACAAATAAATAAATAAATAAATATTCAACAATTTCCTTACCTCCCAGTTTTCATCAGACCCAGGTGCCAGCATCTTCTTTGGTTCCATCCAGCATTGGTTCTGTTATTTAATTGTGTTAATCAACAGATAAACTGGTATCAATTTCTCCTTAGTTCCAACCTAGAACTAAAGAAAAATTTTCTGACAAAACAATTAATCAATGAAACGGCTTGCATCCAGAAGTTGTGAGTGCTCCATCATTGAAAGTTTTCAAAAAAAGATTGGACAGCCATTTCTATGGAATGTTATAGGGTCTCCTGCTTGAGCAGAGGGCCTGGACTAGAAGGCCTCCAAGGTCCCCTATGTTTTAACTAGTGCTTCACAACTCATATGGCTTCTTCTATGGATTGGGCTCAGAAGCATGACTGTCCCTGTTATGTATCCAAGTCATCTGCATAGCAACAGCCACCAGGGAGCGTTGGCCTGGATGGTTTTGGTGGGAAACCTAGTTTCAGCGGGAAACCTAGGGCCAATCCCATTGGCTGGTCGCCTACCTGGCTGGGTATTTAAGGAGGCCAGGTAGCCCTTGTTCCAGCAGTACGCTACCCCCCCCAATAAAGAGCTGAACACGTACTCCGGCTGGCGTCTCTTCCTTGCGTCGGACCCACTACATAACAGTGGCGACGAAGGTGGGATTTGCTGCCGACAAGGAGCTGAAGTCACTTGGGGAGCACACCGCACGCTGAAGGAAGGAGGAATCTTCCCTTCCTCCCAATGTGACTGCCAGCCACCGCCACCGGCCACCGCGAGACACCGGCTCAGGCCACCATGCTAGCAACAGAACCACATGGCGCAACGACCGATGGGACAATGGCACGAGCTGGGCAACCCCGCAAGTTCAACACCCGCCACCCAGAGAAATGGGCCTGGTACCTGTCGCACGTCGAGCTGTACATGAGATTTAACCAAATCTCGGAAGACAGCTCGAAAGCGGCAGCCCTGCTCTGCCTGGGCGGACCAGCACTCCTCAAGGTTGCCGCAAACCTGTTCGCTCCAGAAGCCATCGATACCGTCTCGTACCGGGACCTTGTAGCTAAGCTAAATGCCAATTTCCAGCCCCACAGATCCAAGCTGGCTGCCCGAGCCCAGTTCAAGAGGAGGAACCAGCAGCCTGGCGAGTCCGGGGCCGATTTCATCGCCACCTTACGAGAAGCCGCCATCGCCTGCAAATTCTCAAATTTGGAGGAATGGCTACGAGACAGGCTGGTTTGCGGCCTACGGGACACGAGGCTGCAGGAGTGCCTGTTCGAGAGGGAGGAGGTTTCACTCCAGGAAGCCTAGGACGCCATCCTAGCCCACGAGGCAGCCTGCGGGGCCGTCCAGGCCATCCAGGAAGCCAACCCCAGTGGCCTGGCAGCCAGCATCCACCAGCAGGTCACCTCAGATGAGGGCGGACAAAGCATCGACCTCCTCCAGCAGAAGTCGACCCCTGACCATCGAGGCGGACACCCAGACAAGCCCAAACCCTCTAGCAATGCTACCATCCTGCAGAAGTGTGCAGGGTGTGGTGGAAACCACGTGCGCAGCCTCTGCAAGCTCCGTGTTGGGCCTGCAAGAAAACAGGCCACAAAGCCGCAGTCGGTCGTAGCCGCTGCCCCCGAGAGGAGATCCACGAGCTGCAACCGGAGGAATCGCCATTCGAAGGTACTGGGGCCCCGACCAAAACGCGAATTGGCTATGTTGAGAGCCAGCTGACCATCCACCACACGGGTAGCCGACGGCTGCTCAAACCCAAAATTAGATTAACAATCCGCTTGCAAGGCATTCCTTGCAGCATGGAGCTTGACTCCGGATCCGCGGTCTCCATCATTTCGGACGAGACCCTTAACTACATTAACAGCCAGAGCAAGCAGTGGATTAAATTACGGCCTACAAATTTAACCCTGACCGATTTCCAGAATTCGCTGGTCAAGGTAAGGGGGGAGGCCACCATTTCAGTGGGGTTTAAAGGTCACGAAGAGCACCTGGAGGTTGTAGTGGTAGAGGGCCAGAGAGCCAGCCCAGTCGGCCTAGACTGGTTTGAGGCCCTGGGAATCACAGTCTCCGGGATCCACTGGATCCAGGGAGACTCCGTCGAGGCCGTCTGCAAGGAGTTCGCAGACATCTTCGATGGGACGCTGGACAGGTACACAGGGCCCCCCATCTCGTTCAATCTAAGCCTGAACGTTTCCCCTGTCAGGGTCCAGCCATGGCGAGTCCCCTTCGCGCTCAAACACAAAATCGAGTGCGAGCTGGATAAGCTGGTGGCCCAGTGAATCTTAGAGCCCGTAGATGGGGGGGAGTGGGAAACCCCAATCGTCACCCCGCTCAAATCCAATGGGGAGATAAGGATCTGCGCCGACTACAAGTGCTCGGTGAACCGTGCCCTAAACCCGCACGCTTACCCAGTCCCCACAGTCAGCCACGTTCTCGCTTCCTTCCAAGGGGGTGCCATTTTTGCAAGGCTCGATCTTGCGCAGGCGTACCAGCAACTCACGGTTACTAGGGCAACAGCTGACATTCAGACTATAGTAACACACAGGGGAGCGTTCTGGGTGAACAGGCTGCAGTTCGGGATCAGCGTAGCTCCTGGCATTTTCCAGGAAATTATGGAGAAAACACTCAGGGGCATCCCAGGAGTGCCCTTATTTTGATGACATCCTGATTGCAGGAGCATCAGCAGAAGAGCTGGCAGGTAGGTTGAGGGAGGTACTATCCAGGCTGCGCACAGCTGGCCTCAAACTAAAGAGGGAGAAATGCAGCATAGGTGTTCCCTCCATAGAATTCTTGGGATTCAGGGTAGATGCCAAGGGAATCCACCCCACAGAGTCCAAGATGAGGGCAATCAAACTGGCACCCACACCCAAGAACAAGGCAGAGCTACAGGCATTCCTGGGCCTGCTAAATTTCTATCATACATTCCTCCCACACAAGGCAGCCATCGCAGAGCCACTTCACAGGTTACTGGATAAAAAGGCAGCATGGGCCTGGACTTCTGTCCATGAGCAAAGCTTTAGAGCATTAAAAGCACTGCTGTCTGACAAGTCCACAGTAACACACTTCATAGAGACAAAGCCCATATGCATCGCATGTGATGCATCCGCTTATGGTGTGGGCGCAGTACTCAGTCACCTCGAGCCTAATGGGGCTCAAATCCCCATAGCCTACTATTCAAGGACGCTGTCTGGAGCAGAGAGGAACTACGCCCAAATTGACAGGGAAGCCCTGGCAATCGTGGCCGGAATCAAGAAGTTCCACGATTATCTGTATGGCAGGGAGTTCAGTGTCTACACAGATCACAAGCCCCTGCTAGGCCTATTCACCACAGACAAGCAGACCCCCCAAATACTGTCCCCCAGAATGCTCCGGTGGTCCATCTTCCTTGCAGCTTACAATTGCAAGCTGGTGCACAAGCCAGGGAAGGAGATGGGCCATGCAGACAGCTTAAGTAGGCTACCCCTTGACACCACTGAACCAGACCCGGCACCAGCAACGCAGATCCTAGCTCTGCAGGAATTACCAGAATGCCCAGTTCATGCCAAGGACATTGCCAGCAACACAGCCACTGACAACATCATGAGCAGGGTACACTCATGGGTTTGCACAGGGTGGCGGGACAAGTCCCCGGGGCCTGAGTTCCAGGCCTATTTCACCAGGCATCACGAGCTCTCCACGTACAGGGGTTGCCTCCTCTGGGGAAGCAGGGTCATTATCCCCACCGCAGTCCGGGGCAGGGTATTGGAATCCTTACATGAGGGACACCCAGGGGTGGTTAGGATGAAGGCACTGGCCAGAAGCTACCTCTGGTGGCCAGGGCTGGACAAGGACATTGAGGACCGGGTCAAGGCCTGTTACACGTGCCAGAGATCCAGGCCAGAAATGCCACACGCACCAGTACACAGGTGGGAGGCCACACACACACCCTGGTCCCGCATCCACATTGACTATGCAGGGCCATTTCAGGGCCAACTGTTCTTAGTAGTAGTGGACAGCCACTCCAAGTGGCTGGAGGTAGTCGGCTAGGACAATCCAGGTGCTCAGAGCTCTCTTTGCCACACACGGCCTCCCCGACGTCATTGTATCAGAAAACGGGCCTCAGTTTACCGCTACTGATTTCCAGGCGTTCTTGAAGGCGAATTGGATTAGGCACACCACCTCCACGTCCTTCCATCCATCGACTAACGGGCAACCAAGGATGCACTCCGGCGCATCATCAGCGGGGACTGGCATCACAGACTGGTGAAATTTCTACTTGCCCAACACACTACACCATGCGTTGCTACCGGAAAGAGCCCAGCAGAACTTCGATGGGGACAGCGTCTCATCACCAAGCTGGACCGTTTACACCCGGACCGAGTAGCAGCAGAGTCGGATAGGCCACCATCATCATCAGCAGCAGCAGCACACAGGGTTCTCAACATGGGGGACCTGGTTTGGGCAAGGAACTATGGGGCAAGGCATCCATGGATTCCGGGGACAGTGGTTGAGAAAACTGGACCCCTCTCTTACATCGTGGGGGTGGAGGGGGACAGACACATAAGGCGACACATCGACCAGCTCAGAGGAAGGGTCCCTGAGTACACCACACACGCCCAACAGGATAGTCATGCCCCAGGGGAGGTCAGCCCAACCGGAAACAACTCAGAACCGGAACCAGAGGAGGAGGGCCTCCTGCAACCAGCTCTGCTCACCCCAGCACAGAGGCTTCACGAGCCGGCTGTCCAAGTCCAGGGCCAAGCCACACCCAGACGGTCCACCAGGCCCCACAGGACGCCTGCCTATTTAGCGGACTATGTGTGCAAGTGACCACCCCGCAGTTGCATTGTATTAACACACAGTGTTTATAATTATAATATTGTCTATAGTTGTAATGTGGTTCTTCTCTAAGGGGGGAGGGGTGTTATGTATCCAAGTCATCTGCATAGCAACAGCCACCAGGGAGCGTTGGCCTGGACGGTTTTGGCGGGAAACCTAGTTTCGGCGGGAAACCTAGGGCCAATCCCATTGGCTGGTCACCTACCTGGCTGGGTATTTAAGGAGGCCAGGTAGCCCTTGTTCCAGCAGTACGCTACCCCCCCAATAAAGAGCTGAACACGAACTTCGGCTGGCGTCTCTTCCTTGCGTCGGACCCACTACATAACAGTCCCAAAGTCTCCCAGCCTACTTTCATGTTCTTTCATGCCATTTCATACAGGACGAGCATTTTTATAAGAGATATAAACCCTAACCCTATATTATTCTGAACAAATAGCTGTCCAGTCTCTTCTTGAAAGCTCCAATGATGGAGCACCCACAACTTCTGGAGGCAAGCTGTTCCGCTAGTTAATTGTTCTCACTGTAAGGAAGTTTCTCCTTAGTTCTAAGTTGCTTCTCTCCTTGATTATTTCCCATCCATTGTTTCTTGTCTTGCCATCTAATGCTTTGGAAAATAAGTTGAACCCCCTCTTCTTCATGGCAGCCCTTCAAATATTCTCATATCACCTTTAGTCCTTTAGTCACCTTTATTTATTTGGGGAAGACAAAATGATTTCCCCTACAGGTTGATGTTAAAAGGAAAAATGGAATTGATCTTTTCAAGCACTTCTTTTTTGGAAGATCACATCCTTCTTTTCTACAATTGATAAATAAAGTAGGGAAAAGTTTTAAGTGAGCCCTGTTTTCCACATCCATGAAAAATAGTTTGACCCCCACTCCTCTTTGTGGCAGCCCCTTAGATATTGGAAGACTGCTATCATGTCACCCCTTGTCCAACAAAGATGATTGGGGGACTGGAGGCTAAAACATATAAGGAACAGTTGCTGGAATTGGGTATGTCTAGTTTAATGAAGAGAATGATGAGGGGGGACATGATAGCAGTCTTCCAATATCTCAGGGGCTGCCCCAAAGAAGAGGGAGTCAAGCTATTTTCCAAAGCACCTGAGGGCAGGACAAGAAGCAATGGATGGAAACTAATCAAGGAGAGAAGCAACCTGGAACTAAGGAGAAACTTCCTGACAGTGAGAACAATTAACCAGTGGAACAACCTGCCTCCAGAAGCAGTGAATGCTCCAACACTGGATGGTTTTAAGAAGAGACTGGACAGCCATTTGTCCAAAATGGTATAGGGTTTCCTGCCTGAGCAGGGGGTTGGGCTAGATGACCTTCAAGGTCCCTTCCAACTTTATTATTATTATTATTATTATTATTATTATTATTATTATTATTATTATTATTATTATTATTATTATTAACAATAACAATAATATTCTCTTCATTAAGCTAGACAAACCCAATTCCAGCAACTGTTCTTCATATGTTTTAGCCTCCCTAATCATCTTTGCTGTTCTTCTCTGCACTCTTTCTAGAATCTCCTTCTCCCTGTCTTCCCACTACCTACATTCCTTCTTCCCACTAGCAGTGCGTGAAGGGCTTTGATCATACAATTACAGATGACATCTTGGTTGCCCACCACCATCACCAAGATGGCCTTATTTACAAATACTACATTGGTTTTTGCTTAACCAAATATCTCAGAAAACTTTTTTCCATTCCAAATTTTGAAAGTTGAATTTGAACTCCCACATGTTAGGAGAAATTGATTTCACAGGGAGCAACTCTCCTTTGCAAATAATAGCTGCTGGTAGTGAAAGGATCCAATATTTGCCTTATTGATTTTTCAACCACAAACAGGTGCAAAGATTGAATCACCTTCCCTCCACACATTTATTCATTTGCTTGCTTACTTATTTATGAAGTACTTCAATAATACAGCTCATTCTGAAAAATCCTGAAATGATTTGACGGTCATTATGAAAGAATAAAAGACAGGACCAAAGCAGAACCCAAACATTTGAAAAACAATCCATTAAAGTGAACAGCCCAGTTAAAGATCATTCAGTGCCTAAGTAGCTTGTTTTTAATTTCTCCATTTTTCTTTTTTCTTTTTGTCTCATCTTTTGTTCCCATCTTTTGGGAAGCCAAAATAGCTCCAGAATTTCGGGAGAAAAGAACATCTCCAGCCCACAACTTGGATGGCTGTCAGGACTGTCCCAGCTTGGGCATTTGGGAAAGAAAGATCCACTACTCCATTTGTAGTGAAAGGTATACTTTTACTAAAGGCAAGTGGTTACAGCATAAGCAAAGCCAGATCACAATATTCCCACATAAATCCAGTGCTTTTCCCTTCTCCCAGGTCCTCCCCCCTTGGTCCTTTCATAATGTCCAATGGTGTGTGTGCATGTTCTTTAGTATGTTGTGTAAAACCAAACTGTTGAATACTATGGCTTCATATAGTGTGCAATACACACACACACACACCAAATTAAATCAGTAAGGATAACAGAATGATAGAGTTGAAAGGGGCCTTCAAGGTCTTTGTCCACCCCCTGCTCATTTCCATCAATTGCTTCTTGTCCTGCCTTCAGGTGCTTGGGAGAATAGCTTGAGTCCCTCTTCTTTGTGGCAGCCCCTGAGATATTGGAACACTGCTATCATGTCCCCCCTCACCCTTCTCTTCATTAAACTACACATACCCAATTCCAGCAACCATTCTTTATATGTTTTAGCCTCCAGTCCCCTAATCATCTTTGTTGCTCTTCTCTGCACTCTTTCCAGAGTCTCAACATTTTTTTTTTACATTGTGGCAACCAAAGCCGGATGCAGTATTCCAAGTGAGGCCTTACCAAGGCATTGTAAAGTGGTATTAACACTTTGTGTGATCTTGTTTCTATCCCTCTGTTAATGCAGCCTAGCACTGTGTTGGCTTTTTTAGCAGCTGCAGCACACAGCTGGCTCATATTTAAGTGATTGTCCACTAGGACTCCGAGATCCCTCTCACAGATCCCTCGCACAGTTGCACAGTCAGGTAGCACCTATTTTACACCTGTGCATTTGGTTTTTCTTGCCTAAATGTAGAACTTGACTTTTTCACTATTGAATTTTATTTTGTTAGATCCCAATGTTCAAGTTTGTAAACTTGTAAACTTGTAAACTTGTAAGCTTGTAAACACAGTGTTTTGTGTTTTGTTAAGTCTGTTCCCAAGATATGCTTACACTCATGGAGCAAAAGGAAGGTGTATAATGTGTATCTTTCAAACTGTGGAGTGGTTGTCTTTAGTGAAGAAGCTAACCCTGAAAAGGAACCAAGTTGGCAGTTTGTTCAGAATGAAGAGGACTTGCTTCTACGGCAATTCTCCATTTTAGCCAACAGAGGATAACAAGAGAAAAGAATTGATAATTGATAAACTGCACCTGTAGAATGACTAGCCATCAATGTACAACTTGTCATTTCAGTTTGGTTTTTTAAAAGTACCTTTTTACTGAAATCAAATGCAACAATAACAATTAAAACAAAATTCAAATGTGACAATAGACAGCACCCCCAGCCCAGCCCCAACTGCTCAAGAAAAAGGAAGGAAGGAAGGAAGGAAGGAAGGAAGGAAGGAAGGAAGGAAGGAAGGAAGGAAGGAAGGAAGGAAGGAAGGAAGGAAGATTTCTAAACACTGGAGAACATTTCCTTAGATCAATTTCTTACTCAAACTAACACTTCACACTGTTAATGAAAGTCATTTTCACTCATTTGTTTCTTTCACTTCATTCTTTCAAGGATTGCAAAATCACCTGGCCGCTGGAGAATTGACACACTCCATTACAGAGGTTTCAATTTTCAGAGTAGAGTGAAGCACAATTTTTTTGTCCAAAGCAAAGGATCCTCGAAATCAACAAGCAACATAATTTTCTCTGCATGACTCAACTTATGATGTCAAGTGCATTAATATTAGTACTGTGATTCTAGCTGTATCTAAACAGAAATAATTTCTACTGAGGTCAGTTGAGCTTATTCCAACTTTATCAGTATATGGAAAATAGTTTGATATTTTATTCTTGGAGAAAATAAAGACCTAACTTTTAAAGTTGAAAACACTATCCAAACACAATATGGCAGAGTGAGAGAACCCACTGAAGTGCCCAGCAAGATAAACAACTGGATAGCAGGTGCCTAATTCAGGCAGAAAAGGTGCCCATTAGCATTTATTACAAGCTGCCTGCCAACACGCAAGGGAGAGAAAGGAAGAAAGAAAGTACAAGACAGTCCATATGGCACACCCTGCCATACATCAAAAACATTTCGGAAGCAGTAGAACGCAGCTTCTGAGATCTGCTAGTGGACACCGCAGCTACTATGATTGTTGGACGAGCAATACAAAAACAGCCAGGGAAATGATTGAAGTCTGGGAAACAGTCCTCTTGTCAGTCAACAGGAGTGTTGGTTTACCACCTGCTTATTAGGTACTCAGAAGGTAAGGGCTGTGCAGCACAAGGAAACAACAGCCAACAACTTAATAGCCGCCCATCAACACCCCAGTCAACAACTAAAGAGCGACACACAACCAGGCACCACCTAGTCTATACTACGCATAGAATAACCCAAAGCACACATTCCGGTAGAGAGACGTTCCCTGAGGATTAGCGTCAACATGAGTCTGAAGACTAAATCTCTGGTCCTGGTGACCAACCCAGATTGGATCCTAAAACATTATCCTGGGACACATCCTGTATATTTGCCTTCATTTGTGAAAGTCCTAACTATTCATTATTTAACAGTCAAGAGACCGTGAGGGTAAATATTTAGGCACAGGGAAAGCATCAGCCGTCTGGTAGTAACTGAAGACAGAATGGGGGTGGAAGGGAGAAGAAAAGAAAAAGCTGAATTTAGTTTATATCCACACTATTTCCAACAGCTCCATCATAACTTCCTGTTTTTTGCAAACACTCCTTGCTTCCAACATATCCATACACAGTTTATACAATCTCAAGAGCACAACATGAAACCATTTCTGTACTGCAGAAAAACAAAATAGTCACAAAAAGATTACATACAGTGAGCAACTCTCCTATAAATACTGTGTAATTCAACCCAGCAGCTTTACTTATACCTGTCCTGGCTCAACAAGCTCTACCATTATTAAAATGGTCGTCCAGTCAGAGTCAACAAGGACAAGAACTCGCTCTGGCTTGATTTGCAGTTATAGACAATGAGAGCTTTCCACTGATGTAGCATTTCTTGGAGACTTCCAGAAAGCTGGATTTCGACTCCCAGAATTGAAAGTCCAGAGAGCTGAAATCCACCTATCTTAAATTTGACAAAGTTGAGAAACTCTTCATTAATGAAACAAAGTTTATTTTCAGGCCCCTGATTGTACACAAAATTGGCTGGATCCAAAGAAAATCTTTTTCTCTGTAAATGTATTTACTTATTATTTTATCAAATTTATATTCCACTCCACCCCCAACCCCGCATCTCACAAGTGACACACCTACAAAGAGTGCTGGATACAAGCAGACTTTCGGAGTCTCTGCCAAATCGGTGAGCAGAGAATTGGAGGTGATTTATTTGGCTGGATTGCTAATCTGAATAATGTGATCAAGGAAGATCAGGAAATGCCCACTTGCACCCCCAGAGACCAACATTCTGAAAGATTTCCATTCAGGAAAATTGTGACATAAAAAGAACCGAACTCAGTGCTGCTGAAGAAAAGGAAAATATAGATACAGGCAGTCCTCAACTTACAATATTTCATTTAGTGACCGTTCGAAGTTACAGTAGCACTGAAAAAAGTGACTTATGACTGTTTTTCACAGTTACGACTGTTGCAGCATCCCCAGGGTCAGGTGATCAAAATTCAGACACTTGGCAACTTGTTCATATTTATGACGATTGCTGTGTCCTGGGGTCACATGATCCCCTTTTGTGACCCTCTGACAAGCCAAGTCAATTGAGAAGCCAGATTCACTTAACAACCCTGTCACTAATTGAACAACTGCAATGATTCACTTAACAACTGTGGTAAGAAAGGTCACAAAATGGGGCAATACTGACTTAACAAATGTCTTACTTAGCCACAGAAACTTTGGGCTCAATTGTGGTTGTAAGTCAAGGTTGACCAGTATAAGTTAAAGTTAAGGGCCTTGTAGTCCAGAGTGACTCAAATTCTACACTAGCAGCCCTTTTTTCAAATTAATCATAAGGTTCCTCTTTGATTTTCCTTCTCAGTTAAGGCTGTTTGAAAATGAGCTGTAGAAAGAAAGAAAGAAAGAAAGAAAGAAAGAAAGAAAGAAAGAAAGAAAGAAAGAAAGAAAGAAAGAAAGAAAGAAAGAAAGAAAGAAAGAAAGACCTCAGGCACACATTTCTCCAAGTGTCTGTATTTTTATTGCGATTTTGTCTAATTAATAGTTCTTGCAAACCATTTTCCCTAATATAAGACATTCTGCCCCTTGGTTCCATGAATATATGTATTTCATGAATATATAGACTTTTCCCAAATACTTTTAAAATTGTTATTGCTATTACTGGGAGCCTAAAAAGCAAAATTTGAAGAAGGGTAGGTTCTAATGAAGAACAATTTTTACTCTGTACATTGATTTGAAAATATGACTGAAAGTGTTTTTTTCAGACCCAGAGAGAAAAGATATCAATCTAAAGTGTATTTGGGGAAATCCGTTGCGATAACACAAAAAATGAAGTGGCCCTTTTTAAAACTAATCTCATGTTATGATGCTTCTGGCTCATTAGTTTCCCAGCACAAGGCCACCGCCACAGGAAAAAGTCCATGTAATGCTGGCAGGGTAGGTAGTAAAACAACAACACACACCTCTCCTGATTCCCCCCCCCCCCAGTATCAATAAAAATTATGAGAATGTGTGCAGTAAGATGAACAGAGACAGCAAAGCTAACCTGTTTAGAGCTGCAGTAACCCTACTGTTTTATAAAAAGAAGGGGGCAAAGGCAGTCAAATTATAAAAAAGCACCATCTAACGTTTAAAACAAAGTTGGGCAGAACAAATATTGATGCAACGTTGGATTTCTTTAAGTGGGGGCCCCAAATCTGCCATTTTCTGTTTCATCTGCTTTGTTCCTTTATCTTCAGGACTTCTTCGCCTTTGGGCCTCCAGGTCTTCATGTGAACCAGATGGAAATTGAGGAGGTTCTCCTAGATTCCAACCCCTTCCTGCATCTCAGCCACAGTGATGCCATGTTTACCGCTGATTCCCCTGCTTCTCTACCTACCACCCCTCTTGGAAACTCAAACACCTATTGAGTTCCTCTCCTTGAGTGGGTTTTTGAGATCCTGTAATTTACACTGATGAAGCTTTTCCATTCACTCCTCCATCTGTCGTGCCTTCCTGCCTGAGTCATCCATGGGGGGGAGAGGGGAAAGGAGGAAGGGAAGGAAGGAAGGAAGGAAGGAAGGAAGGAAGGAAGGAAGGAAGGAAGGAAGGAAGGAAGGAAGGAAGGATGGATACAGCCATACCGTCAGCAGGACAGCAACTCAGATTTTCCCTTTCCAATCCACCCCTTAACCACTAAACAAAACAGGGTCTTTAAAGCTTCTGAATTTGCACAACATCCCAAGCTTCATTGGCTTTAATTTTGGTTAGGTTTTTTGAGGCTCAGCAGCTGTTGGAGTGGTAGTGTTGTTGTTGTTGTTGTTGTTTGCTTAAACTCAGTTTTTTAGTGAATGAGTCAGTGAGTGAAAAGCAAGAAAATAGATTAATTCTGGTTAACTGTTTTGTATGACTGCTTTGGTCAAATAAAAGTCAGGAGCATGGGGGACAGAACTGGGGGTGGGATCCCTCTCCCTCTTCTTACCAACCAAGACACGACATTGGGGCAGGGAACAAGAACAGGCAAGAAATCTCCAAACCAGGTTTCTCAATCTTGGCCAGTTTAAGATATATGGACTTCAACTCCCAGAATTCATGTCTGGCTGGGGAATTCTGGAAGTTGAAGTCCAAACATCTTAAAGTAGCCAAGGCTGAGAAACATTGCCTAGGACAGGGCTAGGCAACCTTGGCTCTTTTATGACTCGTGGACTTCAACTCCCAGAATTCCTGAGGCAGCATGGCTCAGCTTGGAAACCTCTCCCTTTCCCCTCAGCATGGCTGGCTCAGGAATTCTGGGAGTTGAAGTCCACGAGTCATAAAAGAGCCAAGGTTGCCTACTCCTGGCCTAGGAAGTAACAGATTGGTTTGGGAGAGAGTTTATTCATCCCTGATTCTACAAAGGGTTTCTTTCCAGTGTCTTGACACTCCTGGTGTTATGTCTCTCCCTGTCCTAGGACTCCTTATTTGACAGATCCCATGCTTTGGATAGGGATGGTGTGTGTGTGTGTGTGTGTGTGTGTGTGTGTGTGTGTTTGTGTGTGTTAGAGAGAGAGAGCCCTTCAAGGTAGGCCAGGTCAAGGAGCTGCTCCCACAGGCTTGATTCTAACTCTGTTTTATTGATCTAAGCTAGAGTCACAGACCCTTGGAAGACAGTCGTGTTTGCCCCTTCTCTCCTCTTACACGCCAATGAACTGAGCAGAACCAGCCAAAGCATCTTCCTTAGTGCCTTCTAAACACATGTTTTTATTTTCATAAGTGTTTCTGCACATTTGCTCCAAGGTCATCTCTATGGCTATCCACAATGTGTCAGGAGGTTGACCTTGTTGTATCCTTGGAAAGGGGGGGCTGCAACTGGGGGCGAAAAGGCTTTACACTTCCAACAGCATAAAGTCCAACAGATGTTCAGGACAGAATCTGACCAGGGCATGACCAAAAATGAGAATTACTTGTCATGGGGAAGTAAAGATACTGTTGCAGAAACTAAAGATGGACAAGCACTTTTTTTTTTTACAAAAAGTACTTTTTCACTGCACAGAGAACTAAAACTCATAGTTGTGTCCCTCTTTCCATGGGATGCAGATTTTAATTGTGCGTTTGGAATAAGCAAACAAAAAATAAAAAAGTCCAGTTGTCTTTTGAAAAAGCACCTTTGTCTGGAATGGTATAGGGCAGGGGTAGGCAACCTCGGCTCTTTTATGACTCATGGACTTCAACTCCCAGAATTCCTGAGTCAGCATAGAGCCGAGGTTGCCTACCCCTGGTATAGAGTCTCCTACTTGAGCAAGGGGTTGGACTAGAAGATCTTTGAGGCCCCTTCCAACTCTGTTATACTGTTATATTGTAACCCTGAATGTTATGGAGGTGAAAGTGTAATTCAATAAATGACACCCAATTGTTATTTTTCTTCATATAACCTATCTCTAATCTAAGGCTTCAGCCTGGGAACGTTTAGAAGTCAAAACAGGCAAGTTAATAAATATCTAAAATTAACAGGATTTATCTGTGTTTTTATCACAACTTTACCATATTAGGAACATGAGAAGCAGAATGAAAATTAGAAGTCAGTCTGTAACTTTTTCTCACCATCTTTTTCTTTTCTCTCTTCCTCCCATCAATGTCTTTTTGTGTAGGCTTCTTGCTCTTTTAGTTATTTAATATCCAAAAAGATGAACTCATGGTTTTTTTGGATTAAAATAAAACCCAATGTCAGTAAAATAAGAAAAGGAAAGGAAAATGATAATTAGATGTACTCTTGATTCTTTGACATACAATTGATACTGTGTGAATCGATCATTAAATATTAAATGTATTATTCTAGAGCTAATTTGAATTGGAATCTCTTGGACCTACTTTGGAATCAAGATGTAGGATTACCACACAACCCTGTTTCAGCTTTTCCTTTGAAAGTTACTCTCCCACTATTGATATTTCATTGTGAAGCATTTGGAACAGTTACACACGCTGTCCCTGTTTCACACGGCCAGTGAGAGAGGCAGCAGATATTTCTGGAGTGTCATCTTTGAATGTTTCTGACCCCACTTTTGTTCCACCCCATCAGCCTGAGAAGGGAGCAGGTTACAATTGCTCAGCAGCTGTGGAATTGACGCTTGATAGCTTCCCTTCCTCCCGCCTCCCCTCCCTCCCCCCTTCCTTCCTTCCTTCCTTCCTTCCTTCCTTCCTCATCTTCTTTCTTCTTTCATTCCCTCACTCCTTCCTTCCCTAATCCTTTCCTTCTTGTCTTGTTTCCTTCCTTCCTTCCTTTTCTCCTCTTTCTCCTCCTCCTCCTCTTCCTCCTCTATGTTGAAGTGTAGCAGCCTAAACATAAAGAAGGTCCTGAAGAAGAAGGGAAGAAACATCAAGACTGGAAGGTTGGTTGTAAGTTGACTGACTAAAAAAAAACAATTTGGGGGGGGGCAGATATGTATCACACCTGGGGGACATTCTTACAACATTACCTAGGTCACATTGTTTACTTCTCTTCCCTGAACAGGGAGAGAAACCAAGATTGTTTTTGTACAAAGTCCAGTGTGATGCCTTTTGGTTGTATAACCTCTAAGTCCATCTGACTCCAAAGTGCCTTTCTGTTTGTCTTTCCCACTCAATTACATCAAATGCACTTTCCATTTCTGCAGATAAGTGCAATCCTGCTATCTCTACTAAGCCTCCACTCGGTTTTCCCAAGCCCCCTCCATTAAGGCGACTGGAGCCTGGACTTCCTTATCAGCTTCTGATAAGTGTTCTCTGGCTCTGCCTGTCTCCTGGGGAGCTGTCACAGGGGTTCAGAAGAAGAAAGGAATTGGCGGAAGAGGGAAGATATAGAAGGCACCTAACCCTCTGGGAAATGGCATATCCCAGGCTAAGACACAGCACCTAACTAATAAGCAGGATTAGGCCCAATTTGCATATGGTTTACAGACCACCAGGAGTTCCCAGGGCTGGGATCAAAAATTATGCAAGAAACAGGAAAAGACAAAAGACAACATCCTCATGGATGGATCCATGAAGTCACCAGGGGTTGCATTTATTTTAAAAGGGACCCTACCTTTAGCAACATTAAAAAATACAGAGGATTAGTGATTGCTGCAGTTTTTCCCTCTTCTCTCACACTAATTACTATCTTGGAAAAATGCTATTTTGGCAAATGTGCAAAGAAGAACAACTAAGAGGATTAAAGGCCTGGAGACAAAAACATATGAGGAACAGTTGCAGGAATTGGGCATGGGTAATCTAGAGAAAAGAAGGACTAAGGGTGACATGATAGTAGTATTCCAGTATTTGAGGGGCTGTCACAAAGAAGAGGGGGTCAAATTATTCTCCAAAGCATTAGAAAGCAAGTTAAGAAACAATGGATGGAAACTAATCAAGGAGAGAAGCAACATAGAAATTTCCTGACAGTGAGAACAATCAACCAGTGGAACAGCTTCCCTCCAGAGGTTGTGGGCGCTCCATCACTGGAGGTTTTTAAGAAGAGACTTGTCTGAGCAGGGGGCTGGACTAGAAGATCTCCAAGGTCCCTTGCAGATCTATTCTAACTTGACTTCAATTTGCTAACAATTTTTGAAGGTCTCCAAGGATTTTAATTAAAGCTTTTAGGAATCAGTTCAAGAATGGGCACCACTACATTAGGTGCATATCCTCCACTAGAAATAATAACCTATTTGTTTTGATGAAAATTTACATTTGTGAATTAAAAAAAAGTTTGGCCCTACTAGAGCAAAACCCTACATGCCCTGTCATGTCAACATCAATCTGATGTTCAAGAGCATCCGTGTTCTCTCTTCAGCCCAGACATCCCTCCAAAGGTCTCTGTGTGGTACCCCATCCTCCTTCCCAGCCGCTGCCAATTTGGATGGATGCTGAAATCAAATGATGATTTAGGTAATATGAGAATTTAGACAGGAGCAGGAAATGGACATAAAATGGAAATAAAGGTTTATGAACTGATTTAAAAAGATTTTTTTAAAAAAAACATATTTTATTTGGGATACACATGCTTTCTGTCTTGTTCCTGTTATTCTCTAACACCCCCCCACCCCCACCCACCCACCCCACCCCATCTGATCTTCAGCTTAAATCTTCACCTGCCACGCCATTCCAGATAATTGTGACATGCTGGATAGGGTCTTTGAAAAGATGACAGCTGCAGCCTCACCAAGTGGGCAGCGTTTGACTCTAACTCAGTGGAAATAAGCAGCCCAAATCTCTTCAGTTATCTCTGCAGACATGATGGATTTGCAGGGTTTATAAGCTTGTTTACAAGTTTACAAGCTTCCTTATCAGGCACTTGCAAAATGTCAGTGCTGGGTGAAAGTGAAGGTTCCCGTGAGTCGTATTGCAAACATCCCCGTAGCTGGGGGCAAATTATAATGGCTGAAATGGTCTTCAGCGTGGGAGAGATGGGAGATACCCATGTGGGCATGATTGGGGACTCTGAGTGAGCGAGGGGACTGCTGTCATTGTCCTAAGCGTATTCCTTATTTCTGCAAATGGAAATAGGTTTTTGATTCTGCAAAAACAGAGAAGGGCATTTCAGAGCCACACTTCTAAAGGGCTCCACTTAAGAAAAAGAAAGGGACTGGGGGATGCCGAGCTAGGTAACTTCCCCTATACCTCAGAAAAGAAAAAGGCTATCAAGGTTCAGATAGACAAGACCAAATAAATCAGAACTCCAAGGCTTGAGATTTCCTCAAAGAACACGTTTATTGGTTACATAGTATTGGCACGGTCAAAAGTGAAACCAAGTCTGAAATCCCCTTCAAAGGGAGACAATAGTACAAAGTTGAACTTTCCACCCCAGTGCTATGCAATCAGCTATGTTCCCCAAGAGAAGAGTTTGGTGGGCTTTCTAACCAAATGCTCACGCCCACCGCCTAATGACAGAAATGACCTTGGTTCCCACAGGACAGTAAAATCTTTAGACTAGTAAAATTCCTCCACAACCCCTCCCATTCTTGTGGCAACCTAGAATGAGCAAAAATGGCTGCAGCCAGGTTTGTTGTACAATTGAGAAATGCATTGCAACTACAGCAACTTACCTGCACAAGTCATCATTGCTTATCAACCACAACTGGGCAAGCGAGTCAGTCGCTGTCACTAAGCAGAGAATCATGTGACTGTGAAGGGCTTGCAATTTCAATTCCCCTTCATCTGGATTGGAGGCACATATAAACCCCAAGAAGCCTCAATGGCTCTCAGAGAGAGTGCTAACAACCAGATGACTGCAAAGAAATATGATCCTTACACACACACACACACACACACACACACATCCAGTCACAACCGATCCTTCCATTGAGTCCCCACCACCACCACCACAACTGATGAAGTTTCTCAGATGAGAAGCAAAACGTCATCTTCTTCCTCAAGGGGAAAAAAAACCCATTCAGTTGCCTTTTTAAAAAGCACCTTTGAGTTCCCCTTCATCCATTACGTAAAACACCGTGGTCACAAAACAAAATATCATGTGACTGCAGTTTAACTATTTTATTCTACCTTCTCTATTAACTCAGCTTGTTGCAAGTTTTTTTTATTTTAATTCCATTTATATCCCGCCCTTCTCCGAAGACTCAGGGCGGCTTACAAGCTTAGCAGTAGCCTTCATTCTATGTATATGCCTGCTTATTAGGGCTTTCACACACACCCCAAGCGGCATTATTACAAAGTCAGCTTATTGCCCCCAACAATCTGGGTCCTCATTTTACCTACCTCGGAAGGATGGAAGGCTGAGTCAACCTTGAACCTGGTGGGACTCGAACCTGCACTAATTGCAGGCAGCTGGTGTTACTTAAGGAGACATTAGCCCACTGCTCCACCAAGTTGGCTGGGAATCATGTGAACCAATCAGAAGAGAGCTGGAAGGGACCTTAGAGGTCTTCTAGTCTGATCCCCTTACTCAGGCAGTGGATCCTAAAGCATTTCAAACAAATGGCTGCCCAGTCTCTTCTTAAAAGCCTCCAGAGATGAAGCACCTACAACTTTTGAAGGCAAACTATTCCACTGGTTAATTGTCCTCATTCTTAGGAAGTTTCTCATTAGTTCCGGGTTGCTTCTCTCCTTGATTAGTGTCCATCCGTTGCTTCTTGTCCTTGCCTTCATGTTCTTTGGAGAATAGCTTGACCTCCTCTTCTTTGTGGCAGCCCCTCAAATACTGGAATACTGCTATCCTGTCCCCACCACCACCACCACCCTAGTCCTTCTTTTCTCTAGACTGGCCATACCCAATTCCTGCAACTGTTCTTCATATGTTTTAGTCTCCAGGTCTTTAATCATCTCCGTTGCTGAGTGAATGCAGATTGCTTGACAGTGGGATGCTGCACTAGTTGTAAATGTGGCCAAACTCATCCAGCGTTACCCTGTCACACCTCAAATACTGCATCCAGTTTTGGTCACTACATTACAAAAAAGATGTTGAGATTTTGGAAAAAGTGTAAAGAAGAGCAACTAAGCTGATTAAAGGCCTGAAGACTAAAACATACAAAGAACAGCTGCAGGACTTGGATTTGGCTAGTCTAAAGAAAAGGAGAAATAGGGGTGACATGACAGCAGTGTTCCAGTATTTGAGGGGCTGCCACAAAGAAGAGGGCATCAAACTATTCTCCAAAGTTCCAGAAAGCTAGAACAGAAGTAATGGATGGAAACTAATCAAGGAGAGAATTCTCCTGGAATTAAGGAGAAACTTCCTGACAGTGAAAACAATTAACGAGTGGAACAGCTTGCCTTCAGAAGTTGTAGGTGCTTCATCCCTGGAGGTTTTTAAGAAAAGACTGGACAATCACCCATCTGAAATGGTACAGGGTCTCCTGCTTGAGCATGGGGTTGGACTAGACGACCTCCACAATCCCTTCCAGCTCTATTCTGACCTACTATATGGGCATTACAGGAGGTGGATGGTAAGAAAGAAGTACCTGTAACTGAAGGAGGGTCTCCACTATTGAAAGCACCATATAGGATATACGCTGTGTAAAAATACAGGGTTTTTTTCTCCATGGAAGGGCAAATGGGAGGGTGAAAGACATGTAAAAGCTCATATATGGGGTGGTGGTGGTGATGCAATAAGATAACGCCTGCATCTCTGTGATCGGAGAGCTTAAGCAAAGTTGCACCACATGGGCCACTGTGATAGCATTCCCCCACCCACCCACCTTTTAATTAATTTTTAACATCACTTGTCTCTTTTTAAATTTTAAATAGTTTTTTATTTTAATATTTTACTTGTATGCTGCCCAGAGTCCCTCTGTGAAACAGATGGGCAATTTTAAAATGTGATATAAATAAAAGTGAACACTTGACTTCAGTGTGATGAAGCTGTTCAACAGGCAAATGGAGTGTTAGGCTGCATTAATAGAAGCATCCTTCCCAATACATTCAGCTTCACTCAGATTGGAGAAACTGGAACAGCTGCCGAAAAGGAGAATCAAAAGATAAGATTCTTACAAGGGGTGTCTGAGGAGAGAAATGAGAAGGTTTTAACCTCAAGAAAAGACAATTGAGGAAGGAAATTATAGCATTTGTCCAGAACGATGGGGTTACATAGAACACCAAGGTATCATCTGGGATGTCCCCCCCAAGTGGGGATCTAATGAGAGAGGAAGACAAATTCTGGTTCAGTTTGAGGACAAACTTCCAGGTGTAAGTTTAGCACTTGTTCAGGCAAAGGCTGAAATGCCTCAGTTCAAGTATTTTATTTTGGATTTTTCTCCACTTATTGACTGTATTTCCACTTCCAGCCATGACATTTTCTTTTCTCTTTTTTTGTGATTTCATTACTATCGAGTAAAACAGTAATGAAAAGGAGGACTAGGAGTGACATGATAACGGTGTTCCATTATTTCAGGGTCTGCCACAAAGAAAGGGGGGGACTTATTTTCCAAAGCACCAAAAGGCAAGATAAGAAACAATGGATGGAAAATAACCAAGGAGAGAAGCAACCTAGAACTAAGGAGAAATTTCCTAATGGTTGAGAGCAATTAACCAGTGGAACGACTTGCCTTCTGAAGTTGTGGGTGCTCCATCATTGGAGGTTTTAAAGAAGAGATTGGACAACCACTTGTTTGTAATGGTATAGGGTCTCCTGCTTGAGCAGGGGGTTGGACTAGAAGACCTCCAAGGTCCCTTCCAACTCTGTTATACTGTCTGTTATTCAGATGGTTGGTAAATGATCATTTGTAAATTGAGGACTATGTTTATCATGAATTTGCCATCATTCTGATTCCCAAGGATGTCTCTGCACCCACCGGAAGCCATGAAGTATTCTTAGGAAATAAAATGGCACATGACTACACCCTAAACCATGTCATCTTTGTTTTTGTTTTTTACACCCCTGCCCCTCTAAAGCATAAAATCTGCCTCAAAAGAAGATCAAGTATGAGGGTGAAGGTTTGTTCTTTGAGCTTGTGGGTTGATTTCTGAATGTTTTGTTACCAGGCTAGGTAACATCTTCAGCAGAGTTTGGGGGATGTCAGTGTTCTTCTGTTCATAAGGGCTGCAGGTGTGGGGGTGCCAAGTGAGGGTCTATGATGGGTCTTGTGATGGGTCATTCTACACTTGAGTTACAGATATTTGCCATTATTGCAAGATCAAGTATGCTGAGAAGTGATGGATGGAGTCCTTGAAGCTATAAGGGTAGTGATCAGCCTTACTAATTTACCTTCTGATCTTTTGTAACTGATCTTGGCCATGGGGGAAATGTTCAAATTCTCATCCCTCGCAGCCATTTTGCAAGAACTACACAGCAGGATCCCAAAGACCTGGGATTGTGTCTCTATTGCAATGCTGGAAATAGTTGTGAGCCTAGTAGCACCTATTTATAAGTTCACCCCGCTGAGGATTGCAGAGTGGGATAACTCACCACAGTCAACTCTGCACAGCCAATTCACCATGGCCAGCTCACCACGGGCCAACTCGCCACGGGACAATTTGCTGCAAGACAATTCAACAATTCAATTTAATTATTTTAAATTATATTAAGAATTTAATTATTATTTTATTCCACTATTTCTTTGATATTAGTGTAACTCTTGTCCTGCAGTGGGTTTTCCCACAGCTAGTTGGCCATGCGGAGTTGATTTGGTGAGTTGGTTGTGGCAAGTTGGTTGTGGCGAGTTGTCATAGACCTCCCACCCCCCAAGCAGCTCTGTGGCTGCAGTCCATGGAAAAGCACCATTTAAAGAGCCAATGGGCCACCTCTCCTACTTTAGCCTTGGGCCGGAGTTCCTTCTATGGCTGGCTTAATTAGGTGGCCATTGAAGATAATATAGATGTCTGATTCCTCACTGTAGATGGCGTTCTCCCGCTCCCGCTTGAACATTCGTACCCAAACCTCGTCTCCTTCCAGGAGGTCCAGCATGAGACTTTGGCTCTGCATGATGCTCCGCTCGCTGGGCTGAGAATAGAGGATCGCCACTTGGTCTTCATTCTTCATGATGTGCAGGTAAGTCTCCTTGTAGTTCCAGGTGTGGACGTTCAGGTTGAAGAAGTAGATCCCGGGGACATAGCAGAAGAAGCTGCCAGTAAACATGTTGAAATGCTTGTAGAGGTTGACAAACTCCCTGTCAAAAGTCACCCGCTGGTAGTAATCCAAACTGTGGAGAGGTTTGCTGCGGCCGATTGAAAAGGCAGCATAATGCTGCTTGCAGGAGTGGCCAGGGGGTCCCACTTGACCCTTTTGTCCTTTCTGGCCACTAGATCCCTGCAGGCCTGGCTCACCTGATTTGCCTTCCATCCCTGCAAGTCCTTGTTCCCCCATCTCACCTTTTTCTCCTATGAAGACAAGAAAGAATAAGGGGTCACAAATTTAGATGGTGTGAGATGGCCTTTTCCAGTTCTCTTTTCCTGCAAAAGAGGGCACCGTGGGAGTAGGGATTTTGATTTTATTTGCTGGATTATTTTGGGCTGAGTGAAGAGCTGGACATAATAGAGGAGAAGGTTCCCATAGATCTAGAGGGCTGGAAAGGTGCTCAGTGGTCTTGTGGTCTCAACGCCCTGCTGAGAAAAAGCCCCACTGGAGGACTTTCTCCCTGGTATCTTTCCTGAATGAAAGGATGCGAAGTTAGGGAGACTACAGACTGTCAAGAGATGTTCAAACAGGTAGTCCTTGACTTACAACCATAATGGAGCCTACACATTATGGGTGTGACAGTTGTAAAGCAGGACATCATGTAACTGACCCAGCTTAGAAACTAGGAAGCGCCAAAGAGAACATATTCACAAAAGTAAGAAAATGAGAGAATTGTGATATTCACCTAATCTCATTAGTAGGGATTTTTAAAAATTATTGATCTGTGCATACTTCATTGCAATCCGTAATGCTATTGAGAATGGCCTTGGGAGACCAGGTGAAGAGACACTGCTCAGAGAATGTTCAGATAAGAAATGGGAGAATGGGTGGGGCAAGAGAAAGGACTGTTAATGGGCTCTAAAAGTGGGTGGGTGGGAGAATTGTACTTTCAGACTGGCATGATTCTGTAATGTAACTTTACCATAAAGTGGACGTAGTATCAGACCCTCATTTATTATATGCTTTTTCTTTCTCACTTCGGGTCTGCCATTCTGTTGGGAGAGGGGAAGGGGATGCTGTGCTATTCTGCTGGGAGGGGGTAGCTTGGTATGTGCTTTGATGCATCGGGGGTGTAAATGGAATAAGGAATATGCTTTGGGCCATCTGCCTTATCTCCGTGCCAAGAGGAAACTGAAACCCTGAGAATGGTGCCTGGGAACTGCGCTTATCAGTTTGGTTCCTATAACAACTTCACACCTGAGGATTGGGTGAAATCAAACTGGACATTTGGCCATTGGGGAGGGGGTCTGTAAGGGATGCTTTAATGTAACGTTTTGTGTGGGAAAATACTAGAACTTGCTTAATGAAAGGTCTTGCATTACATGTAGCTTGTATGGCTGTGTGTAGGAGATGATGAAGCTGAGGGAGTGGTCAAACGTGTCATTAGTCATGAGTCCCTTCGTGCCCAGAAGTGAGATATGTCCAGCCCACCTTGAATTCCATTGACTCTTATCTGCCACCAATTTGCTTTGACAGTAGTTCAGATTCTTGCAGAGAGCTTAAGCTTGCAGTAAATTCTTATATACATTTGAACTGTCTGGTTTCCTGTTTCCCATGCTTGACACTGTGTTTCCTATCCAATCTACCTGATAAGGCTGACACAAAAGGACATACTGATCCAACCCTTGCAGAAAGGGGGAAAATATCAGAAGAGATTGCTTGCCTTTTAAGATGTGGATATCAATGCTGGGCTGAATCTTAGGGAGCGCATAAAGGGAGTCGCTGGTCATCCGTGTGAATCGGGAAGCAGTAATGGAGACGGGCTGCTGGTCCTGCCTGCAACATCGTACACATGATGGAGCCCTCCTCCTCTTTGGGGGCGCCTTTTCACCCGGAAGACCGCTGGCATGTAGAAAATACACCAAGAGCAGGAGAAAGGTGGGATGCATCTTTAACTGGCCAAAGAAAAAAGGGTAAGTGATTTTAAAAAGGAAAGGTTAATAAAGCAAAGGAGATCACTGTTGATTTTAGAAAGAGCCGGCATAGTCATACTCCACTTTGTATCACCAGGCTTTCCCAAATTCTTTAGAAAGGGCTAAATCTGGCTCCATTGCTAGGAGGTACTCATGAGTGGACCTGGTAGCAAAGAATAGTCCCTATTGTGTCTCGATTGCAAAAAGAGGGAATTTTTACTTGCTTTCTGTCATTTCTGCATCAGCCCAGAAGCCAACCTGCTTCTCTCAACTCTCCTACCTCAACTAAGAATTCTGGGGGGGGAGAAAGTGTTCAGAATGTTATCATTTCTGTCATTTAATTCTCACTGGCTTGTCTTTTGTCTACTCACCATAGACTTTTTTTTCCTTTGTTGTTGAAGTTTTCAGGAATTTTTCTACTCAGGATTTTTTTTTAATTGAAAACCTCTGTTTCTTAATTTCATTTCCCTTCTCCTGAGTTCCGTCAGTCATCCCACTGCTGACACCACTGCAAGAGCAGCAGCCGTTTTGAAGAAATGAAGAGAAGAGGCAGCCCCTCCTTCAGTGTCTTCCTGACACACACAGACCCAGAAGCTAAATGTGCAACCCACAATATCCTGTTTTATCTCATCTGAGCAAGGGTCACAATTATTCTAGGAAGCATTTGGCTTTTGGGAAGGTTTCTTAATTAACCACCACAATGGGGCTTGTCCACACAAAAATCAAATCACAAAACATTATAACAAACAAAGTGGTGAGATTGCTTATTTCTAAGATGCCTTTGTTTAAAGCAGATATTTAAAAAACTAAGCCGAACTCTAGACATTTATTTATGCGTTCTTGTGATGTGATTTGTCAAAACTCTCGGCATGCATTTCTCTTCTAAGTAGACCCTCAAGATGAAGGTTTTATTTTTTCTTTGCTGAATATTTAAAGATGATGTCTGATATTGTGTTATCAATTCAAATTCTAGGCCTTGTTTCTGCACAGTTTGGTTTGGCCTCTTGTTTTCCTTTCTGCGGTCCAAGGTTGTTGCCGCACATTCTTGCGCAACCAGAACAAATGTTATTTAATTTCCATAACATTTAAACCTACTTAATTCCTGTGTGCTGCTATTATAATCAAAACACAGATTGTTCAGAGGTGAAGGGAGAAGCTCTACTCATCCCATATAATCTGATTCAAATAGGTTTTGTTTTTAATAAACTTTATAAAATTGTATTATGGTATGATTTATATTATATTGCTAAACAGAACTGAGATGTTTGATTCTTTTTGCCATTTCTTAAAATGAATTCATAAAAAAGAAAGAAAGAAAATGCATATTTATACAGGTAAAATCTCTTATTCAATAGCTTTGCTTTGTTCTGCGTCAATTTATTAATTTCTTATGCAGTCATTTTCTATCAGCCTGAAAAAATGGGGCGGGGAGAGGAGAGAATTAGATGTTAGAAAAATTCTTCTGTATGTTTCTCCTACTTGTTTTCACTCAGCTTAATGGAATAGAACAGGAAGTTTACTTTGATTTCCGAAGATATTTTTTTTAATTGTCCTGGGCAGAATAGGGTGCTCTTATTTAGGGACAACCCTATACCATTTCAGACAAATGATTGTCCAATCTCTTCTTGAAAGCCTTCAGTGATGGAGCACCCACAACTTCTGTCAGCAAGCTGTTCCACTGTTTGATTGTTCTAACTGTCAGGAAATTTCTCCTTAATTCCAGGTTGCTTCTCTCCTTGATTAATTTCCATCCATTGTTTCTTGTCTTGCCTTCAGGTGCTTTGGAGAATAAGTTGACCAACCTCTTCTTTATATATTTATATTTATTAAATTTTTATACCGCCCTTCTCCCGAAGGACTCAGGGCGGTGTACAGGGCAATAAATATTAAAAACGAAGTACAAAAGTTTAAAAACAATTAAATATTATGCCCAATATAAATAGTAATTAAAACCATGTTAAAACCCAGCCCTTAACCCATCAAACCAGGCCGGATTGCTCAAATAAATGAGTTTTTAGATCCCGCCGGAAGGAACGAAGGTCGGGGGCCATCCGGAGCTCGACCGGCAAGCGGTTCCACAGGTCTGGCACACCCACAGAGAACGCCCTCCCCCCTAGGGGCCACCAATCGACATTCTCTGATCGGAGGCACCCTGAGGAGGCCCTCTCTGTGGGAGCACACTGGACGGAGGGAGGTTGACACCGGCCGCAGGTGTTGCCGTAGGTAATCCGGACCCATGCCATGTAGGGCTTTGTAAGTCATTACCAACACCTTGAATCTCACTCGGAGGACAACCGGCAGCCAATGCAGCTCGCGGAGCAAAGGTGTAACATGGGAGTATCGGGAAACTCCCAACACAACTCGCGCGGCTGCATTCTGCACCAGTTGGAGCCTCCGAGTGGTCTTCAAGGGCATCCCCATGTAGAGAGCATTACAGTAGTCCAGACCAGAGGTCACGAGGTGCTATCCTGTCACCCCTAGTCCTTCTTTTTCCTAGATTTTTCTACCCAGTTCCTGCAACTCTTCTTCATGTTTTAGTCTCCAGGTCTTTAACCATCTTAGTTGCTCTTCTTTGTACTTTTTCAAGTCTCAACATCTTTTTTGTAATGTGGTGACCAAAACTGGATGCAGTATTCCAGATGTGGCCTTACTAAATATCTTTATAAATACCACTGTTAACTTTGAATAGTCACTAAACAAATGGCTATAAGTCAAGGACAACCCATAAACATGTAATAGGTTCAAATGGACTCAAGTTTAGACTTAAAAGCAAGAGTTTGGGGACAGATGAGTTTTGTAAGGCAGATGTGGGTTTGACAGTACACACAGTACTGTACTGACAGCATCAAGGACCACAAAACTGGCTGGCAAGGATAATAATAATAATAATAATAATAATAATAATAATAATAATAATAATAATAATAATAATAATAATAATAATAATAATAATAATAATAAGAAGAAGAAGAAGAAGAAGAAGAAGAAGAAGAAGAAGAAGAAGAAGAAGAAGAAAATGAAAATGCCTTGGCATTGGTCTCCCAGCCACAAAATAGCCCCAGGCAATTTCACTTGTAGAGGAAGACTCTTAGAAGCTTGAAATCATTTTAGATTTTGTTTACTATATTGGATTTTTGATCAATGACTGCAATTAGATTGAAGTCATTCTCGGTAGTAGCGGAGGTAAAAAAAAAAAGGTAATTCAAGATGATCACAGCAACATAATAAATGACTTTTAGAAGTTTCTCCTTTTCGTGGCCCTTGCAAAAAAAGGCCAGTTTGACCATGCTGATCCCAGAGATAGACAGGGGTACGTTTGCAATTCAGTTCAGAGGGCGAAGTCAATTTTGAAGGACCAAACCTAGGGGCAGGTGACCTTTCTAGAAGAAAAGAGCACATCCAGCTTTGGAATATTAACCAAGGACAGAAGAATTAGTAACCAAGGACAGTAGCAACCTAGAACTAAAGAGAAATTTCCTGTGACAGGGAGAGCAATTAACCAGTGGAACAGCTTGCCTTCAGAAGTTGTGGGTGCTCCATCACTGGAGGTTTTTAAGAAGAGACTGGACAATCACCTGTCTGAGATGGTATAGGTTTTCCTGCTTGAGCAGGGGGTTGGACTAGAAGATCTCCAAGGTCCCTTCCAACTCTGTTAGTCTGAATAAACTGAGGGCTGCATTGGGGGAAAAACAAAAAAATACAGATAGTCCTCAACTAACACCAGTCTTTTAATGGCCATTCAAACTTACCATGGACTTCAAAAAGGCTTCTTGCAATTGGTATCCAACGTTATTACTGGAAAAAATAGGAGCATTGAACACTGACCCCCATCAAAGGTCAAAGTGTCTGTTTTATTTTGCCTAAAGATTGGGCCAGCCCTGACCCAATCGTGAAATTCCCTCCTGCTTGACTTTTCCTGCTTGATTCATTTCAGCTCTTTGAAAGCAGATCTTTAAAAGGTCTTCCTGCCTTTCCTATATCGATGCTCTCCTTTCAAATTGTATATGGACTAATAGTGGTTACTGTGGGTTGCTAATGCATAGAACATAAAAGCTGAAAGCAAAGCAGAAATATCTTTCTCTGCGTTCTTTCTAAGCCAGTCCTCATTCAGTTTTCTTTCTTTCTTTCTTTTCAAAGGAAAAGACATTTTCAGGGAAATTACTCTGGGGACAGTATGATGTATTGGCTCTGAGTGAATTGCTCACCGGCCAAGGGAAGCCGACAGATGTCCTGCCCTTAACCAGAGAAACATTTATCCGGTGATATGGAGTCCCTGGCTGCCCACGGTTTCACAGGAAGAAGTTAGTTAGTTGTTTGTTTGGTTAGTCAGTCAGTCAGTTAACTAAGATATGTAGGAAGCAAATCACAATAGTAAGGGGGGGCTTTAATTACCCCGACATCAACTGGGAGAGAAACTCTGCAGCAAGTGGAAGATAAACAGACTCTATTCTATTCTAGTTAGTGTTAACTTAAACTCTAAAGTTTTTCTGCTACTCAGAATAATAGAAAAATGTGCTACTAGAAATATTAACAGCAGCATAGGTAGTCCTCGATTAACAGTTGACCCCAAAATTTATGTAGCTAAGTGAAACATTTTTTAAGTGAGTTTTGCCCCGTTTTACAACTTTTCTTGCCACAGTTATTAAGTGAATTACTGCATTTGTTAAGTTAGTAACACAGCTGTTACCTAGTGAATCTGCCCTCCCCCGCCCCCGACTGACTTTGCTTGTCAGGAGGTCTCACAAGGGGATTGCATGACCCCAGGATGCTGCGACCGTCATAAATACGAGTCAGTTGTGAAGCGTCTGAATTTTGATCATGTGGCCATGGGGATGCTGCCATGGTCAGGAGTGTGAAAAATGGTCATAAGTCAATGCCATTGTAACTTTGAACATTCATTAAATGAACTGTGGTAAGTCGAGGACTTACCTTTAGTCCCATAGGTGCTTTTATCAAGAGGCAACTGGATTTTGAAGAGGTTTCCTTTCTTATCCAAGAAGCTTCTTCAGCTCTGACTGAATGGTGGGGAATAGAAGGATTTATACTTCTTGCAGAAAGTCGATCGTTTGAATTCTTTTAGTGAGTCATTAAAGCTACCTGGAGGCTTATCTGTGTCCTCAGGTAGCTTTAACGACTCACTAAAAGAATGCAAATGAACAGCTGCCTGCAGGAGTATAAATGGATGGCCGAGAATCTCCATAGATAATTCAGTTCCAGTAGTTTTGTAAGTGATTTAAGTGTCTATGGAGATTCTCATTTCTGAAGAAGCTTCTTGGATGAGAAGCGAAATGTCTTCAAAGAGAAAACAAGAGAATCCAGCTGCCTTTTGAAAAAGCACCTTTTGGGACAACCACATCCTGGATGACTGAGAATCTCCATAGGCATTAACAGCAATAGATCTCTCCACCACCTGTACTATGAAACAAGTCTAAAAGTCCAACCTAAGAGGAATCTGAAAGAAATTCTCGACCAGCCTGAGAATAAAGTAGAAAAGCAGAAGCCATTTCAGAGCGGAAGAAAAAGTCTGAGGCAGATTTTAAAACAACATTAAACATTAATGTTTAAACAAATGCGCCACTGTTACCTGGCTTTGATGGATGTTCAGGAAGACCTTTTGATGGATGGATGGAAGGAGGACATTGAGCCCCACAAGAGGAATGCTTGTTTGCCTCAGTCTGTCTTTTGGGCAGCTTTTTTCATGGGCCACAACAGACACCCAGGAAAAAAAATCTCAGGACACTCTGAGTTTTAATGAAAGCTTGAAAGCTCTTCTGTCTAGGAAAAGACAGAGATTTCTCCAAAGAAGCCCAGAGGCTGGAGAGGAGGAGGAGAGAAGGAGGAGGAACAGCTGCAAAAACAGCCACGTCACAGAGAGCAATTTCTTTGACTCTCTTTCTGGACCAGTCTGTTGTTGCTCTGTCCTTCTCCTCTATCTTCAGGAGATTTCCATTGCAGCCAAAACAGAAGGTGGTTCAAGGATGTTGAGTCTGAGGGCCAAGCTGGAAATCAGCCATAGATTTGTGAGGAGGGGGGCAAACTGGTGAGACACGACATCTCTCACAATCCTCCGTTCCTTTGAGAAATCAAAATATACACAGAGCCCTGCACCCATTTATTTGGGAAAAGTGCATCCAGAAACATAAAACATGCTTCCAAAAATCGAATGGAAAAATGCTTGCATTTGGTGTGTTTATATTTTTTTAGAAGGCATTTTTAAAAGGAACTTTGCAGAAATTTATGCTCATTTTTTTTAAAAAAAGAGTATCTTAAGGAAATATAGAAGAGGAACTATTTATGTGTTTAGGAAAGAGTTCTGCCAGTTAGGGAATATCCAGAAATAACAAACCTGCCTTTTTTTTCCAGTAGATTGAAAGAATAAATGATTTTACAACATTAAAGGTAAAGGTAAAGGTTCCCCCACACATGCGTGCTAGTCGTTTCCGACTCTAGGGGCTGGTGCTCATCTCCGTTTCAAAGCTGAAGAGCCAGCGCTTGTCCGAGGACGTCTCCGTGGTCATGTGGCTGGCATGACTACACGCCAAAGCACGGAACGCTGTTACTTTCCCACCGTAGTGGTCCCTATTTTTCTACTTGCATGTTTACATGCTTTTGAACTGCTAGGTTGGCAGAAGCTGGGACGAGTAACAGGTGCTCACTCTGCTACGCGGCACTCGGGATTCGACCTGCCAAACTGCCGACCTTCTGATCGACAAGCTCAGTGTCCTAACCCACTGAGCCACCACATCCCTTTTTTTTTACATTACAATCACTGAAAACCTGAAACACCAGCACAATTCCGGTTTATACAAGTTGCACAGCTGGTTATTTATTGCTCAATGTGTTATCAACGATTCTCTGTAAAATTAGTGCTGCCCAGGGAGGCCACAAAAAGGGAAGGGAGGAATGTAAGTATTAGTCCTGTAAAAAGGATCAGCTTGCTCATTCTTCACTGTCAGTCCAAAGCTGAGGCTGACGTTTCATCTTCCTTGGCTTTTGACTCTTCAGTTGTAGTTGTGGAAAGAAAGGTCCGAAGACAAAAAAAATCCAGGTTAGAAAAACTAAATGCATACAAATATAATAGAAATAGAAACTTAAAATAGATAGAAATGCACAGGTATAGAATAGGTGGTTTAATAGTAGTAACTGTGAGAGGGATCTTGGAGTCCTAGTGGACAATCCCTTAAATAGGAGCCGGCAGTGTGTTGCAGCAGCCAAAAAAGCCAATGCACTCCTAGGCTGCATTAACAGAGGGATAGAATCAAGATCTCGTGAAGAGCTAATACTGCTTTATAATGCCTTGGTATGATCACAGTTGGAATCTTGCATCCAATGCTGGTCGCCACAGTATAAAAAAGATGTTGAGACTCTAGATAGAGTGCAAAGAAGAGCAACAAAGATGATCAGGGGACTGGAGACTAAAACATATGAAGAACAGTTGCAGGAATTCAGTATCTCTAGTCGAGTGAAAAGAAGAACTAGCGGGTGACATAATAGCTATGTTTCAATATTTGAGGGGCTACCACAAAGAAGAGGGGGGGGGTTCAACCTATTTTCCAAAGCATCTAAAGGCAAGACAAAAAACATTGGATGGAAACTAATCAAGGAGAGAAGCAGCCTAGAACTAAGGAGAAATTTCCTAATGGTGAGAGCAATCAAGCAATGGAATAACTTGCCACCAGAAGTTGTGGGTGCTCCAACGCTGGAAGTTTTTAAGAAGAGATTGGACAACCATTTGTCTGAAATGGTATAGGCTGTCCTATTTAAGCAGGGGGTTGGTCTAGAAGACCTCCAAGGTTCTTTCCAACTTCTATTATTCTGGAACCAAGGAGGATGGATCCTCTGGCACTCGTGTTAGCTCACCCCAGGAGCCCTGAGCCCCTGCCTGCAAATGTCACTTCTGAACATAGTTGCTAATGGACCAGAAAGAAGCCTATGTTTGTGACGGGTATGCTTTGATTACAGAAACTGGACTGCTAGCCTTTTTAGAGAGCTGCTCCTGAGGTAACACCACTTAACATCCCACAAAGAGAAACTAATGTCTAAATCATGTTTCTCAACCATGGCAAAATTAAGATATATGGACTGCAACTCCCAGAATTCCCCAGCCAGCAGGGGGTGCTGGGGCGGGCTGGCTGGGGAATTCTGGGAGTTGCAGGTTTCTCAACCCTGGCAAAATTAAGATATCTGGACTGCAACTCCCAAAATTCCCCAGCCAGCAGGGGGTGCTGGGGCGGGCTGGCTGGGGAATTCTGGGAGTTGCAGACCACATATCTTAATTTTGCCAGGGTTGAGAAACCCCGGGGTGGAGAAAGAAAAACAATCTCTCTTGCTAAAGATTTAGCTTTTCACACCATTGCCTCAGAGGAAAGAATGAATTATAATGAAAAGGAGGAGAAAGCTTTTCTTTTCACTTCTGGAGAAAAGCTTCATCCACTGAATTTCTGCCTCTTGCTGGAGAAGTAGGGCCTCTGCCAAAGGACAGGCTGGCAAATCCCAAAGTTGACTTGGGCTATGAAAGAGGGTTGAATCATAATTTGGATGTGATCACAGCTCTTTCTGTGGCAGCTGTATTGGCAAGAGGAATCGCCGGCTTGACTGCCTAGTTCAGGACAAATATTTCCCTACAACTGGATCTTTCTCTGTAAGTGGGTCAGATGCAAAGGAGGAGATTTCTTTGTATCTGCTGGAGGAAGCTGCGAGTTGAGCAAGAAGAATAAAAGTTTCCTCATGGCCAAAGCAGCTCTTGGTTTGGATTCTTTCCTCAGAAACCCCAAAACCAGGAGTGCATCTAGAGGAGAGGTCTTCAAACTTGGCCCTTTTATGACTTGTGGACTTCAACTCCCAGAATTCCTTAGCCAGGCACACCAGGGCCAAGTTTGAAGATCCCTGATCTACAGGAAGTTTTTCTGGTGTGCATGCAATCTCCTCTCTCACACTCTTTTATGCAGTGCCCCTAAGCCCTCCAAAATGACTCTGCCAAAGTTTGCTTCACATAATACCCAACGTTGCAGTTTTGCACAAGGAAATTTTACATCCTTGTCACCTTTTTGCCAGCAGTGGTTTGCTGCGGCCTTATTCCAGAGTTACTTTGTTTGTGTGTTTTGTACTTCCCGGTCCAGGCTACTGTCTTGGGAGTTCAGTTTCCCAAAACGATTGGTTTCCCACCCAGTAATTATACAGTTCTAACCCTGTATTTTTTTCCCAAGAGTAAAATTCCACAAAGTAAATTTTGAAGGGAAAAAATAATAAAAGCATGCATTAAGTTTCTATTTAAAAAGCCCCTCCAGGCTACAAATTCTGGTCCTGCCCTTAGCAAAGTAGCATCACTGCATGGAAGGAAGGAAGGAAGGAAGGAAGGAAGGAAGGAAGGAAGGAAGGAAGGAAGGAAGGAAGGAAGGAAGGAAGGAAGGAAGGAAAGGAGGAGAAGAAACAGCAGAAGCAGCAGCAGCAGCAGCAGAAGAAGAAGAAGAAGAAGAAGAAGAAGAAGAAGAAGAAGAAGAAGAAGAAGAAGAAGAAGAAGAAGAAGAAGAAGAAGAAGAAGAAGAAGAAGAAGAAGAAGAAAATGCCTTGGCATTGGTCTCCCAGCCACAAAATAGCCCCAGGCAATTTCACTTGTAGAGGAAGACTCTTAGAAGCTTGAAATCATTTTAGATTTTGTTTACTATATTGGATTTTTGATCAATGACTGCAATTAGATTGAAGTCATTCTCGGTAGTAGCGGAGGTTAAAAAAAGGTAATTCAAGATGATCACAGCAACATAATAAATGACTTTTAGAAGTTTCTCCTTTTTGTGGAAGAAAAGGAGGAGGAGGAGGAGGTGGTGGTGGAGGAGGAGATATTACTCAAATCCATGTCTCAGTTTTGCAAATCCATTAGATTCAGTTCTTTAGTTTGGCAGGCTGAATTGCTTTCTGAAGCACCATACTAACATTTCTTTGCTGTTTGCTGTACCTTTGTGCAACTATATGCAACTTTTCCCAACATGCTATTTTTGCCAACCATTTCCCTTGATAAGACATAATGGACTGTTTTTTTATCTACAGAGCCAGGCTTTTTCCTAATAATAAGCTTCACTGTGGTCAATGATGCTGCTACTCTAGTTTCTATAACTGTTATGGCTATTAGTGAACTATTGCTAAATTCAAAAAAAAGGCAAAGTTAGAATAACAAGAATTTCAGTACAAGTAGTGATTCTACAGTATGAAGCTTGTGCTCAAATGCAAAGTAAACAAATTTCTCTGCACTCTTATCACCCCAAAAGCATCTTTTTCAAGAAGTCAGACAAGGCAACTGTAATGTATTGGGCTTTGTCTTGTTAAGGGAACATCACGTGGGTTAATTGCTGGTAGGTTGTTTAAGCAGGGAAGCTGGCTAATGGCTCCCAGCTCCTCAGACAACCCATCTCCAGCGCCGCCATTGGCTGCCTCTAGGGCAGCAATAAGTTACTTTAAACCTATAGGCCGCCGCCTAGAGGCCAGGGTATAAATTGCTGCATTCACAGCCCTGTTTCTCAGTTCAGTTCCTGCAAGCAATAAACAATGATCTTTGCTGAACTCACTCGCCTTGTCTCGTCATTGAAGTCACAAACCCAGTATCTAACTCTGGTGACGAAGGTGGGATCCTGCTCCACCAACTGAGCTGAAGAATCACTAGGGGAGAGGCTGAGCACGCCTGGCTGGAAAAGCAATTCCCCCGCCCTACGGTTGGCCTAGCACAGCCATGCTAGCGACCACGCGCCCAGAGGAACAGTCCCTGGGCAACGGAGGAGCAGGCTGTGAAGACATCGAGCCCCAGCCGCGAAGACCAGCAGAAATGGCCAAAGTCGGAAAGCTGGAAGAATTCGACATAACTCACCCAGAAGATGGTCCTCGTATCTATCCAGGGTCAAGAACTATCTTTGCGCAAATCAAGTTGCCGAGGACGGCCTGAAGGCCGCCACGCTCCTGTGTGTGTGCGGCCCAGCCACGTTCGACATTGCGGAGAACCTGTTCATGCCAACGCCATTGGAGTCCGTAAAGTTCACGGACTTAAAGAAGAAGCTTGGAGACCACTTTCAACCCAAGCTGTCAGTAATCGCTTGGCGCCATACATTCGAGCAGAGAATTCAGCAGCCAGGTGAAACAGCGTCCAAATTCATCACAGCCTTGAGGCAGGCCACACGCCTGTGCCAGTTCTCCGACATCGAGGAGAGGCTATGAGACCGGCTTGTCTGCGGTCTCTGGAATCAAGAGTTACAGCAAAAACTCTTCGCTAAAGAGACTCTGTCATTCCCAGACGTGCTGAAAGAAATCATGGCAGACGAAGCCACTGGCAGGGCCGTACGAGCCATGCGGCCCACCAAAACAGCTCAACTCACAGAAGCCATCCACCACGAGGACGCCAAACACACAGAAGCCCCCGATGATGACACAGAAGTCGACAAACTACAAAGACACAAAGACAAACAGCGTCACAGCTAGAAGCAACAAGGGGCAACTTACAAGGCAGATCCCTTCCTTAGGTGTCCAGGGTGTGGCGGCTACCACCAACGCTTGGACTGTAGGTTCCGGACAGCCACGTGCTGGGCCTGCAGAAAGACTGGCCACATCGCATCTGTCTGCAGAGATCGCCAGAGGGACCAGCCATCAAATCGCCAGTCGTACATCCTGACCAGGAGAGGTACCGGGGCCCTGGGACAGTATAGCATGGGGTTTTGCTCCAGCCACAGAAGCATTTGCTGTACAGGAGCTCACTGCCCCATTAAGCTGAAGTTTAGACTTCATGTGGAGTTGCAAGTGGTCCCCTGCAAGATGGAGCTGGACACGGGCTCCGCCGTAACTATTATTTCACTATAGACATTTAATTTCATCTGTAATCGCAGTAAGAGATGGGCCAAGCTGAGGCCTTCTGACATTATACTAAATGCCAGAGTCACAGTCAAGGGTAAGGCCACACTAGCCATTAAATTTAAGGGGTTTTCTGGGCACCTGGACATTGTCATAGTAGGGGGTCAGCGAAGGAGCCTGATCGGGCTCGATTGGTTTGATGCATTAGGCATCCAAGTAACCAGAATCAACCAGATGCAAGTCACGAGTCTAGTGACAATATGCGAGGAATTCGCAGATGTGTTTGATTCAGTTCTGGGGACATACACAGGCCCGCCAATAACATTTAAACCACGACCACTCATTTCAAGGAATCAATGCCAGTATGCCTAGCATGTGACATGTCTCCATATGGGGTGGGGGCAGTCCTAAGTCACTTAGAGAGAGATGGAACTCAAGTTCCAATTGCTTTTTATTCCAGGACACTGTCCTCCGCTGAGCGTAATTACACTCAAAGAGGCACTGGCTATAGTAGCTGGAGTAAAAAAATTCCACAACTACTTATACGGCAGGGACTTCACGGTCTTCACAGATCATAAACCGCTATTGGGGTTATTCACTACAGACAGGCACCCCACATATTATCCCCTAGGATGCTAAGATGGTCCGTTTTTTTATCGGCTTACAGCTTTAAACTAATTCACAAACCCAACAAGGATATGGGCCATGCAGATGGGCTGAGCAGGCTTCCACTGCTGCAAATTGAACCAGATCCAGCCCCAGTGGCCCGTGTTTTGTCCATTCAGGACTTGCCAGAGTTTCCCCTCCACGTGGGGGACATAGCTGTTGAAACAGCAGCAGATAAGAATCTAAGCAGAATGCTATCTTGGGTACACACGCGGTGGCTAGATAAAAGCCCAGGTCCTGAGTTTCAGAGCTATTTCACAAGGAGACATGAGCTCTCAGCTCATAAGGGTTGTATTCTTTGTGGGAACAGGGTCATAGTTCCCACCTCATTAAGGGACAGGGTTTTGCAATTGCTTCATGAAGGTCATCTGGGTATTGTTCGCATGAAAGTTTTGGCAAGAAGCTATTTATGGTGGCCAGGATTAGATAAAGCCATTGAGGCTCAAGTGCATGGGAGTTATACATGCCAGCAATCGAGGCCTGAAATGCCGCATGCTCCCGTTCACAAGTGGGAGGAGACACACACTCCCTGGTCGAGGATTCATATAGACTTCGCTGGGCCCTTTCAGGGACAGCTTTTCCACTCTAAATGGCTGGAAGTTATACCAATTGCAAAAATGACTACTGCTAGGACCATCCAGGTGCTTAGGAAACTCTTTGCAATGCACGGGCTGCTGGATGTCGCAGTGTCTGATAACGGGGCCCAATTTACTGCGGCAGAATTTCAGGCATTCCTGAGGGCAAACCTCATTAGGCATGCGACATCGGCTCCATTTCACCCATCTAGTAATGATCAAGCCGAATGTATGATACGCACCACAAAAGAGTCATTGAGGCGCATAGTGACTGGGGACTGGCACCACAGACTGGCCGACTTTTTGCTCTGCCAACATTCCACGCCATGCACGGCAACGGGGAAAAGCCCAGCAGAGGTGCGCTGGAGGAGGCGCCTAATCACAAAACTGGATAGGTTGTACCCAGACCAGGTGGCAGCTGAGGCCTCTCACCCAAAACCCCCCAAGGGGGCTGCAAGTGGGCGACGGGGTGTGGGCCAGGAACTATGGGCATGGGAACTTGTGGGTGCCAGGGAAAATCACCAAAACGTCGGGCCCTCTCTCATACGAAGTGGGCCTAGAGGGCGGGCGAGTCGTCGGTCGCCATATCAATCAACTTAGAAAGCATTTCCCAGAACGGTCACAAAGTGAGGACTTCGTCTACACAGCCCGGAGGGCAAGCTGGTAGGCCATGAAGTGCATTCCACGAGGGTTCGCAAGCCTCCTGCATATTTACAAGATTTTGTTCTGAAATAACTGAGCTATGCTGTTGTCTGTATCATTATTGTGCTGCTAGCTAGGACACCCTCTGTATTAGTCAGTATGGAAAACATGTATATTGCACATTACTGTTGCACCTCTGTAAACTCGTATTGCTGTAATTATTCTCATTGTTGTTATGTTTGTACATTCTAAGGGGGAAGGGTGTAATATATTGGGCTTTGTCTTGTTAAGGGAACATCACATGGGTTAATTACTGGGAGGTTGTTTAAGCAGGGAAGCTGGCTCCCAGCTCCTCAGATAACCCATCTCCAGCGCCGCCATTGGCTGCCTCTAGGGCGGCAATAGGTTGCTTTAAACCTATTGGCCACCACCTAAAGGCCAGGGTATAAATTGCTGCATTCGCAGCCCTGTTTCTCAGTTCAGAGACTGCAAGCAATAAACAATGATCTTTGCTGAACTCACTCGCCTTGTCTTGTCCTTGAAGTCACGAACCCAGTATCTAACAGCAACATTTATGATGTTTATTTAGCACAATGCAGGTAGTCCTCCATTTACCAAAACAGCTTAGCCAAAAATTTCTGTTGCTAACTTAACAACTGCAACGATTCACTTAAGAACTGTGGCAAGAAAGGTTATAAAATGGGGTAAAACTTAATAACTGTCTCGCTTAGTGATGGAAATTTTGGGCTCAATTGTGGTCATAAGTAGAGGACTACCTGTAATTATTTAAAATTGTTTTAAACATTATTTTTGTCATTCACGTTTCATTCTGTCCCTCCTTTTGCATCCTTTCTTTAATGATTCTGTTCCACCATTTCTTCAATATGAGTTTCCCACAATTCTTGTCTCACAATGATTTGGCTGTGACCCACTTTCTTTGCAGCTTAGAAGCCCCTTTTTCCTCTCCTTCCTTTCTGCCCTTTCATGAGCTTGATGATCCAAGAACTTTCTGGTCCAGTCAGGGATCTGAGCCCTGCTACTGAGAAAACATTTTTCTAGTCTCCAAAAAAAAAAAAAAACACAACATTGGGTGTCACAACTCAGCTGCCAGTCACACAGAGAGACTTTCCTGGAGTGTGCTGGTACTCATCTGAAAGTCATTCCTTGCTGGTTTTGGCTCTGAAGAAGTGATAGAAGAAACCAGTGTCAATTTACCAGATGGTGTAAAGGGTGGAAAGATCTTGGAGCTCCTTCTGGAAAAATTCAGATTTGTCTGAATCCAAACCCTATTCTGTGCTGGTTCAGCACGTCATCATGAGCAAAGTTTCCACAAGAATTCTCAAAAGTCTACAGCTGTTTACCTGGGAGTGGTCTTGCCAGCCACCGGCAAAATTTGGATTCTTGAGTGGACATTGACTCAAAGAGGGATTCAGAGTAGAGCAATTGGAGTAGGTGATCTCTCCCAGCTAGATTCCATTTTGCAGGATCCAATCTGGTACCAGAGGTTTAGTCTGTCGAGTTTTCAGACTTGGGCTGGAGCCCATTCTCAGGGAACTTCTGGTGAGAGTCTGAAAGCTCAGAAGGCTGAATCTCTGGCCCTGGTGAACAACCCAGATTGGCTCCTCAACATTGTCTTGGGACACATATATTTGCCTTCGTTCATGAGATTCCTTTCTCGTGAAATCTCAAAAGCAGGACAAGATGGTTTTTTGTTTGCAGAGGTTCTGAGCACCACCAGTTTGTGGGGGGTTTTTCAAGGCCCCAGGAGCATTTTGGCCACAAGGATCATCTGAATACTTCACAGGCAGAAAATAGCCCAGAAAGGGGACAATGTGGGAAAATCTGGAATAGAAAAATAATTCTTACTCTTTTATTTGATTGGATTAGATTTGCTACCATGACTGGAAAACACTAAATTAGTACTAGATTATATTTTGGATGGGTGCCTTCATTTTAAGGGGATCCCTTATTATCTTTTTAAAAGACCGTGCCAGGTTGCGTTCATCTGCCTTGGAGAATGGCTTGCCTTCAGAAGTTGTGGGTGCTCCATCACTGGAGGCTTTCAAGAAGAGATTGGACAGCCATTTGACTGAAATGGTATGGGGTCTCTTGCTCGAGCAAGGGGTTGGACTAGAAGACCTCCAAGGTCCCTTCCAACTCTGTTATTCTATATTCTAACCACTGGAACAGAGGAACCAAGGAAAGGTCCTCCATGCAACATAATCCATCAATGAAACCTAAACAAACAATGACTAAGACAGTCAAAGCATCTTAAAGTCAACATTTACTCTCCTTGGTGGCTTCAAGGTGGCCTGACTGCAACAGAGAAGTGGTTTCATCTCTAAAACCTATTTGCTTGAGCACATCCATCACATGCACACAGTCGTTAGTACATATGGCATTAAGGACATGCCCTTTATCACTTGTGATGTGGTTGCATTTTCCCTGAATGACCAGATAAGCAGTCTGAGGCTTTACCTGGACTTATGGCTCTAGCTTAGAGCAATGGGTGGAGGACAGGAGCAGGAGAGCCTTTGACCAGCTTTATCCTGGGCAAAGAAAGTGACTTAGGAAATCATCTCCCAAATAGACTGCTGCAATTCATTCTACTTGGGACAGTCCTTGAAGACAACCTGCAAGGTACAGCTGTCAGAATGCAGCTTGTCATCTACTAGCTGGTGCTAGACAGTTTAACAGTGGGTGCTGAATGGTTGCCCACAAGCTTACAAGCCCAGTTCAAGGTCCTTACCTGTACAGCCTTTTATGACTCAGCTCCTCCCCATCATCAGGAAAATCTTGTCCAGGTGGTATCTCCCCATTCACTGTGTGCCAGCTTGGGACTGTCCTAAAGGCACCCACCCCATGAGAGATTGTGGGCAGCGGTCCAAATATAGTCTTCTCAGTAGCCTTCTCCTCTTCCCTCTGGATCCCTTTGGTCTCTGAGGTTAAGAGAGCCCCAACCCGATTAAGATTGAAGAAGAGTTTTCTTCTGCAGGGTCTTTGGTCCAATGTGTTGTGATTCAGCGTCAGCCTGTGGTTTCGGCAGCTGAATCGGACAATTCTGAGGAGGAGGAGGAGGGGTTTGGAGAGCCTTTGGTTGCAGATGCATTGCAGAGCTCTCAGCCAGGCCCCTCCCATCTTGTTCCTCCTCAGACCCAGCTGTGTGAGCCTGAAAGATTAGACAAAGACGATCCACAGCTGGCTTTGTTCAAGGACGCTCGAAGCAGGGGGCAGACAAGCAGAAGTGAACAAATAAAAGCAATGAGGCACCTCGGGAGGAGGCAAAGAGAAGCCACGCCCTGAGACTGTTGTTTAAAAGGGGAATGTGTGGGAGGTGCTGGTTGCTGAAGGCAACCGTTTGAAGAGCTTTTGATATAGTCTCGGTCTGTATTTGTTTTACTCTGTTTTGAACTGTTTCGTTTAGTTTTTGCAAATAAATTTGGTTGGCTTAATTCCAGCCTATTGAATATAACAAAGGTGTTGTCCCTGACATTTCTGCAGTGCCGGTTGTAGGCTGGAAGAGAACACAATGAAAGTCTCAGACCAAATCAAGGAACTCCCTCCCCAGGAAGGCTACAACTTTACTTTAATGAGTTAGGCTATAGAAACAGACTCTTGCAAACCTGTTTGTCTTGGACTGTCCCTTCTCCCATTGAGTTAGGGAGAATACAGACCCAGCTCTTCTTGATCTGATCTCCTAGCGAGCCTTAAGAAATTTTCATTTTCATTCGTTTCTCTAAAAGCTTCTGAATATTCCCCTAAAAGCTACCTCCATGGCCCTTCACACAGACAATTAGTCATAGTTTTCGTATTTCTAAGCTGCCTAGCACCATGCAAAGAGTGGCATACTATACAGATGAATCCTATGTTTGTTTGTTTGCCCACACACATACTTCTATGAAAAGTTGTCATGCATTCTTCCCCTCCTGGTGCACAATGCTTATCGTTTCATTTGAGTTCTTAGTTGGTGATAGTACCTTGCCAAAAAGTCTTCTGATCAGAGGTTGAAATTACATCCCTGTGCATGGGGAGGGGGAACTGCACCTGGATGAAGGAAGGTTAAACAAGGTGAATCCTCAGATGAGGATTAATCCCAGAGCTGTAGATTACGTTAAGTAGATGAAAAACATTCAGGGAAGATGGCAATGATGTCACTAGAAATTGAATTCAAGTCAACAATACCATTGCAGTTGTTTTTTTAAAAAAAATCTCTGTACAACATTTGCACAACATTGGAGAGGTGCTGTTAGTCAAGGTGGAAAAGATGGGGTCAAAACAGCAGTCATGTCTATGGAGATTCTCTGTCATCCAGGTCATGGTTGTCCCAAGGGTGCTTTTTCAAGAGGCAACTGGACTTTCCTGTTTTTCTTTAAAGACATTTTTTTTCTCATCCAAGAAGCTTCTTCAGCTCTTACTGGATAATGGGGAATGGAAAAAATTTTGTTCCTTGCTGACAGCTGGTCATTTGCATTCTTTTAGAGAGTCCTTGAGGCCATTTGGAGGTTTATCTGTGTCCTCAGGGTCACCTGAGCAGTGCAAATGTGTGCGGAGGGACACAGGGCAGAAATCCTGCAGCCAAGAAGGCTCCACACCCATTTGTACTACTCAGATGACCTTGAGGACACAGTTAAACCTCCTAGTGACCTCAATGACCCTCTAAAAGAATGCAAATGACCAGCTGTCGGCAAGGAACATAAATCTTTCCATTCCCCACCATCCAAGCAGAGATGAAGAAGCTTCTTGGATAAGAAGCGGAACATCTTCAAAGAAAAACAAGAAAGTCCAGTTGCTTCCTGAAAGAACACCTTTGGGATAACAGCAGTCATGGTTTGCTCTTCCACATCTTTGGATCTCCTGTCTTCATGCCATACCCTGATTCCAGACTTTTTCTGTTCTGAAAGCTGATACAGTATCTGCTGTAGAGAGAGCTCTCATGTTATACATGTTTTAAAAGACAGGCAGAATGACAGTTTGTCATGACTACCATAGCAGTTTCCAGACGAGGACAATTTATTGGAAATGCACCAAAGGTAATTGCATAGGTTTATGATCTATTTGAGGAGCTGTGTGGTTTGGCAGGGGAGAATTTGAAGAGGATTTGCAGAGCTTTACTGACTTCTACAGCCAGGTGCAGATTAATGGTTTCCCTCTTGCAGGTGACCGGTGCTGCTCAATATATTTGTTGGAGATTTTGAAACAAAGTCCTATCATCATCAAAGACATGCAGGTCATAAGCAGAAGATCTGAAATCATGGCACACTTTGAAGAAATGTTTGATTCCTGTCTGATTCCGAAAAGCTAAGTGCAAAACCAGATTATTATTTTAAGAGTAGGTTCCCTCAATGTTCTATTATTTATTATTATTTTATGTATTAGATTTTTATCCCACCTTTATTGCTCTATAAGTAATTCAAGCTGGTGAGCAACTCTATGTCAGAACTAAACAATCCACATTCTGATTTAGTCCTAATACACCTGGCCACAGATTGATTACATTCCACATTTCAGAATATGTCAGTTTGCTTGTGGTGCACTTTTAAGCAACTGAATTTACTCTTCCTGGACCGTTTGCATTACAGGTAGTCCTTCACTTATGCCCAAAAATGAGCCCAAAATTTCTGTTAATTGAGACGTTTGTTAAGTGAGTTTTGCTCCATTTTATGACCTTTCTTGCCACAGTTGTTAAATAAATCACTGCAGTTGTTAAGCTAGTAACAAAGTTGTAAAGTGAATCTGGCTGTCCCATGGACTTTGCTTGTCAGAAGGTTGCAAAGAGTGATCACCTGACTTGGGACACCACAACGGTCATAAATATGAAGCAGTTGTCAAAGATTTGAATTTTGATCACATGATCAAGGGGATGTGTTGTGATTCAGGGTCAGCCTGTGGGTTCGGCAGTTGGGTCGGACGACTCAGAGGAGGAGGAGGGGGTGTTGAAGAGCTTGCTGATGATGGCCTTGAGGCTCCGCAGAGCCCTCAGCCGGGCCCCTCCCACCTGGTCACGATGGAGACCCAGCTGTGTGAGCCTGACAGCGTGGATGAAGATGACCCACAGCTGGCCCTGTTCAAGGACGCCTGACGCAGGAGGCAGTCAATCAGGAGTAAACAGAGGAAGGCAATGGGGCACCTCGGAAGGAGGCAGAGAGAGGCCACGCCCTGAACTGTATTTAAGGGGAATGTGTGGGAGGGCTGGTTTGCTGAACGCAACTGCTTGGATAGTTCCTGTTTCATAGCTCCTGTTTCATGGTTGGTGTCTTGTCTTGCTCTGTTTTATGTTAATAAATTTGGCAGGCTTTATTCCAGCCTCTTCCCTTTTGTAAAGGGGTTGTCCCTGCTTTTGCTGCAGGGCCGGTAGCAGGCTGGTACAGAACAGGATGCTGCAAAGGTCGTAACTGTAAAAAATAGTCATGTCACTTTTTTCAGTGCCGCTGTAACTTTGAACAGTCACTAAATGAACTGTTGTAAGTCGAGGGCCACCTGTATTTGTGTGGCTTTTTTGTGTTAGATATATATCTAACTTCATCTTCAGAAACACAAGGTGCTTTCAGAGGAACCTCTTTCATTTTATCCCTACCGCAAAAACCCTAAAGGGAAGGCTGGGTTGAGAGAGGGTGGCAGTCCAGTGTCACCCAGCCAATCCCCAGGGCTGAACCTGGATCTGATAGTAAAGCTATTTCTATTTGAATGCACATTTTTTGAGTGTCCAAGAGTGAGGTGAAGATGTAGAATTATGAATTAAATTCTCAGCTGGGCCTGAGAAAGTAAGAGACACTGAAAGTCCTGTCAGTTGTTTGGGGCTATTATACACTGGGTTAGTTGCTTGATTGATGAGACGAGGCGAGTGAGTTCAGCAAGAATCATTCTTTATTTATTTATTTATTATTTATTTATTATTTAAATTTGTATCCCACCCTATTCCCGTAGGACTCAGGGCGGTTTACAGGGAAAAATTAAAAATATATAACATACAAAGTTAAAATCGATTAAAACTAAGATTAAATTAAGTCCCTGAATTTAAACTAAAACCCCATTAATAAATAATTAAAACCCCTCAGTCTGGGCCAGACAGCTCAAAAAACCAGGTTTTCAAGTCCGTGTGAAATGAGCAAAGGTCGGGGGCAGTCCTAAGGTCCGTGGGAAGTTGGCTCCAAAGGGCCGGCGCACCCACGGAGAACGCCCTTCCCCTGGGAATAACCCGCCGGCATTCCTCGACCGGCGGTACCCTAAGAAGGCCCTCCCTGTGGGAGCGCAAAGGACGATGGGAAGTTGATGCCGGCAGCAGGTGTTCCCTTAGATAATCCGGACCCAAGCCATTTTTTATTTGCTTACAGGAACTGAACTGGGAAACAGGGCTGCGAATGCAGCTATTTATACCCTGGCCTCTAGGTGGTGGCCAATAGGTTTAAAGCAACCTATTGCCACCCTATAAGCAGCCAATGGTGGCACTGGAGACGGGTTGTCTGAGGAGCTGGGAGCCGTTAGCCAGCTTCCCTGCTTAAACAACCTTCCAGCAATTAATTCCACGTGATACTCTTTATTGAGACAAAACCCAATACATTACACCCCTCTCCCCTAGAATGTACACACATTATAATAACAAAAGGAATGATTACAGCAATTACAAGTTTTACAGAGATACAAAAAGAACTATGCAAAAGTACACCTTTTCCGTATTTGCTAACACAGAGGCTCTCCTGGCTAGCAGCAATTCAATAACACATAAAACATTATAGCTCAGTTATTTTGGAACAAAATCTTGTAAATACACAGGAGGCTTGTAAATACACAGGAGGCCACACTGGCCGTCATATTTAAGGGGTTTTCTGGGCACCTGGATGTTTTCATAGTAGGGGGTCAGTGAAGGAGCCTGATCGGGCTCAATTGGTTTGATGCACTAGGCATCAGCATATCCCCTGGCATTTTTCAAGGCATTATGGAGCTAACGCTCAAGGGCATTCAGGAGGTTTGCCCCTATTTCTCTGACATGCTCATCACCAGTGAGTCCACTGAGGTGCTGGCAAGGAGGCTTACAGCTGTCCTCCAAAGGCTGCACGAAGCAGGCCTTAAGCTTAAGAAGAATAAGTGTAGTATTGGAGTCCCTTCAACTGAGTTCTTAGGTTTCTGTATCAATGCCGATGGCATCCACCCTGCTGAGTCAAAAGTGAAAGCCATTCAGATGGCACCCAGCCCCCAAACAAAAGGAGAGCTTCAGGCATTCTTAGGCCTCCTAAATTTTTACCATGCATTCCTTCCTAACAAGGCTGCAGTGGCAGAGCCACTACACAGGCTCTTGGACAAAAATACTGCATGGAACTGGACTAGTGTTCACGAAAGCAGTTTTCAGGCATTGAAGGCTCTACTATCCATCACTTTGACAATCACTCACTTTAAGGAATCGATGCAGGTATGCCTTTTGTGTGACTCATCCCCATACGGGGTGGCGGATGTCCTAAGTCACTTGGAGAGCAATGGGACTCAAGTCCCAATTTCTTTTTATTCCAGGACACTGTCCTCCGCTGAGCGTAATTACGCACAAATTGATAAGGAGGCATTGGCCATAGTAGCTGGAGTAAAAAAATTCCACGACTACTTGTATGGCAGGGACTTCATGGTCTTCACAGACCATAAACCGCTATTGGGGTTATTCACTACAGACAGACAGACACCCCACATCTTATCCCCTAGAATGTTAAGATGGTCCATTTTTTTATCGGCTTGCAGCTTTAAGCTAATTCACAAACCCGGCAAGGATATGGGCCATGCAGATAGCCTGAGCAGGCTTCCACTGCCTCATATCAAACCAGATCTGGCCCCAGCAACCCACATTTTGTCCATTCAGGACTTGCTGGAGTTTCTCCTCCACGCGGGGGACATAGCTGTAGAAACGGCGGCAGACAAGACTCTAAGCAGAGTGCTGTCTTGGGTCCACATGGAATGGCTAGAAAAAGCCCTGGACCTGAGTTCCAGAGCTACTTCACAAGGAGACATGAGCTCTCAGCTCATAAGAGTTGTATTCTAGGGGGGAACAGGGTCATTGTTCCCACCTCATTAAGGTACAGGGTATTGCAATCGCTTCATGAAGGTCATCTGGGTATTGTTTGCATGAAAGCTTTGGCACAAAGCTATTTATGGTGGCCAGGATTAGATAAAGCCATTGAAGCTCAAGTACATGGGTGTTACACGTATCAGCAGTCTAGGCCTGAAATGCCACATGCTCCTGTCCATAGATGGGAGGAGACACCCACCCCCCTGGTCAAGGATTCATACAGACTTCGCTGGGCCCTTTCAGGGACAGTTATTTCTTATAGTGGTCAACAGCCACTCTAAATGGCTGGAAGTTATGCCAATCGCAAATATGACTACTGCTAGGACCATCCAGGTGCTTAGGAAAGTCTTTGCAATGCACGGGCTACCGGACGTTGTAGTGTCTGATAATGGGGCCCAATTTACTGTGGCAGAATTTCTGGCATTCCTGAGGGCAAACTTTATTAGGCATGCGACATCGGCTCCATTTCATCCATCTAGTAATGGACAAGCCGAATGAATGGTGCGCACCATGAAAGAATCACTGAAGTGCATAAGTGACTGGGGACTGGCACCACAGACTGGCTGACTTTTTGCTCTGCCAACATTCCACACTGTGCACAGCTACGGGCAAAAGCCCATCAGAGCTGCTAATCACGAAGTTGGACAGGTTGCACCCAGACTGGGTGGCAGCAGAGGTCTCTCGCCCAAGACCCCCGAGGGGGTTGCAAGTGGGTGACGGGGTGTGGGTCTGGAACTATGGGGATGGGAACTTGTGGGTGCCAGGGAAAATCACTAAAATGTTGGGCCCTCTGTCATACGAAGTGGGCCTAGAGGGTGGGTGAGTCGTCCGTCGCCATACTGATCAGCTTAGGAAGTGTTTTCCAGAACGGCTACAAAGCGAGGACTTCATCCCAGGTCCCATCCATGGACCTCAAACTGACAGCCAGGTTGATCAATCCACATGCTCTGAGGTCCCAAGCAGTCAGAGCAATGGGGAGGTGGTCATAGAGGGGCAAAGCCCAGGAGTGCAACATGGGGCCCCTGACAGAGAAGGTCAACCAGAACACTACAGCCGCTGTGCTAACTCTGCGAAAGGATTAGACTCTGGGGTGGGCTGACCTGGAATGGCCAGCCAGAGATTTCCGAGTCAGCTAGACTCGCTTGAACTTATGGACCCTGGTCTACCCAGCCCAGTGGGCAAGCTGGTAGACCTGGGAGTGCCCGGCTCTCCCAGGTGTTCCACGATATAATGGATACGGCTGAGCCCATGTCCAGCTCCATCTTGCAAGGGACCCCTTGCAGCTCCACCTGAAGTCTAAACTTCGGCTTAATGATCGTTAGGGAGACCTTATGTCCGCGGGAGACCACCGTTCCTCAGATAGTCGGGTGTGAGTCTCTCTTTATGAGATTTGGCTCTGGGGCGCAGTTGGGCTTGCTGCTCGTGTACATTTCGCCTAGTCGCGTAGCGGCAGCCCTGCCCGAGCTGCTCGATGTCCTCTCAGGGTTGGTGGTTGAGTTCCCCAAACTTATAGTTTTGGGAGACGTCAACCTACCATCCCTGGGAGGTTCATCTGAGCTTGCTCGGGAGTTCATGGCTTCCATGACGGCCATGGACCTGACGCAGGTAATTTCTGAGCCAACTCATGAGGGAGGCCACACCCTTGACCTGATTTTCTTATCTGGACGGTGGTTGGATGATCTTGGTGGGGGCTTTCCACTTACTATGCCCCTGTCATGGACCGATCATCACCTCCTGCGGCTGGTCTTCCATTTTGCCACCCCTCGCCGTGGAGGTACGGAGCCAACTAGATGGTACCGCCCCAGACGCCTAATGGATCCTGAGAGATTCCAAGCGGCGCTGGGGTCTCCACCTGCCTCCATTGCTCACAGCTCGGCGGATGCCTTAGTGGAAGCCTGGGAAAGGGCAGCCACTGAGGCACTCGACCGGGTTGTACCCTTGCGCCCCCTGACCCGGCGCAGATCCCAGCGAGCTCCATGGTTCTCCGCGGAGCTCCGGGAGATGAAGCGGCGGAAACGGGGCCTAGAGAGCTGCTGGAGGTCCAGCCGATCTGAACCCGACCGATTGCGGTTAAGAACCTACATTAGGTCTTATCTCGCTGCGATGAGGGAGGCGAGGTGTCATTACTTCTCTACCCTCATCGCGTCCGCAGACAATCGCCCGGCCGCCTTGTTTAGGGTGACTCGCTCCCTTCTTAATCAGGAGGTGAGGGAGGATCCCTTGCAGGGTCGTGCCGAGGAGTTTGGTCAACATCTGTCGGATAAAATCGCTCGGATTCGGACCGGTTTGGACTCCAGCTGGGCAGAGTCTGACGATCAGGACACGGGCGGTCTTGTCAATGTTATCTGGGAGGAGTTCGATTCTGTGACCCCTGATGAAGTGGACAGGATTATGGGGAAGCTGAGTTCCACCACATGCTTATTGGACCCGTGCCCTTCTTGGCTGGTTTACGCAGCTAGGGAGAGGACACGAGGCTGGCTCCAGGCGGTTATATCTGCTTCTTTGAGTGAGGGTAGTTTCCCCACCGTCTTGAAGGAGGCAGTGGTGAGACCTCTCCTCAAGAAGCCTGCCTTGGACCCAGCTGTATTGAACAACTTCCGTCCAGTCTCCAACCTTCGCTTTCTTGCGAAGGTTGTTGAGAGTGTGGTGGCGCATCAGCTCCCTCTGGTCCTGGATGAAGCGGATTATCTGGACCCTTACCAATCGGGTTTCAGGCCCGGGCACAGCACGGAGACGGCATTGGTCGCTCTGGTGAATGATCTCTGGAGGGCTCGGGATAGGGGGTATTCCTCTGTCCTAGTCCTATTAGACCTCTCGGCGGCTTTTGATACCATCGACCATGGTATCCTGCTGCAGCGTCTCAGGGGATTGGGAGTGGGAGGCACGGTTTTTCAGTGGTTCTCCTCCTATCTCCTGGGACGCTCGCAGTCGGTGTTGGCAGGGGGGCAGAGGTCGACCCCTAGGACTCTCGCTTGTGGAGTTCCTCAGGGGTCGGTCCTCTCGCCTCTCCTGTTCAACATCTATATGAAGCCGCTGGGTGAGATCATTCGTGGTTTTGGAGTTGGGTATCATCAATATGCTGATGATACCCAACTTTTTATTTCGACCCCAAACCACCCCAGTGATGCCCTCGCTGTGATGTCCCGTTGCCTGGAGGCGGTTCGGGTCTGGATGGGGAGGAACAGACTTCAACTCAACCCTGACAAGACTGAGTGGCTGTACATTCCGGCTTCCCGAGACACCTGGGATGTTCCACCTCTTTCTATGGGGGGTGAGCTTTTACCCCCTGTGGATAGGGCTCGCAACTTGGGAGTCCTCCTAGATTCACGACTCACTTTGGAGGATCACATAGTGGCCGTGACTAGGGGGGCTTTTGCCCAGGTTCGCCTGGTGCGCCAGTTGCGGCCCTATCTGGATCGGGAGGCCTTGTGTACGGTCACTCATGCGCTCGTGACCTCTCGCCTAGACTACTGTAATGCTCTCTACATGGGACTTCCCTTGAAGACTACTCGGAGGCTCCAACTGGTACAGAATGCGGCCGCGAGAGTTGTCTTGGGAGCTTCCCGGTACTCCCATGTTACACCTTTGCTGCGTGAGCTGCATTGGTTGCCAGTTGTCTTCCGGGTAAGGTTCAAGGTTTTGGTTATGATCTTTAAGTCCCTACATGGCATGGGTCCGCGATACCTCGAGGACCACCTGCTGCCGGCGTCGACTCCCCTCCGCCCTGTGCGCGCCCACAGAGAGGGCCTCCTCAGGGTGCCTCCTGTCAAGGAATGTCGACTGGTGGCCCCCAGGGGGAGGGCCTTCTCTGTGGGTGCTCCGGCGTTATGGAATCAACTGCCGGTCGAGCTCCGGATGGCATCAGACCTCCGATCCTTCCGTCACGGGTTGAAGACCCATTTATTTGAACTAGCGGGTCTGGCCTGATGGGGGTACTTGGGTTTTTTATTGGTTTGTTTTAGTATTCTGGTTTTAACTTGGGCATTAATTTAATTATTTTTTAATGTTTGTATCGGTGTTTATATTTATGCCCTGTGAACCGCCCTGAGTCCCTTTGGGAGAAGGGCGGTATAAAAATCTCAATAAATTAAATTTAATTAATTAATAGGGCGGTGAGCTCCCATGTGGCAAATGCTTCTGCGGCTGGAGCAAACCCCTACGCTATACTGCCCCAGGGCCCCGGTACCTCTCCTAATTGGAATGTCTGACTAGCAATTCGATTGCCGGTCCCTCTGGCGACCTCTGCAGATGGACGTGATGTGGCCAGTCTTCCTGCAGGCCCAGCACGTGGCTATCCAGAACCTACAGTCCATGCATTCGTGGTGGCCACCACACCCTGGGCACCTAAGGAACGGATCTGCCTTGTAAGTCACCCCTTGTTGCTTGTCGCTGTGACATTGTTGGTCGTTGTGTCTTTGTAGCTTGTCAACTTCCGTGTTGTCTTCGGGGTCTTCTGCATATTTGGCATCCTCGTGGTGGACGGCTTCCTTGTGCTGTGCTTTTTTGGGTGGGCCACATGGCTCGTACAGCCCCGCTGGCAGCTTCATCTGCCATGATCTCTTTCAGGGCGTCTGGGAATGACAGAGTCTCTTTCGCGAAAAGTTTTTGCTGTAACTCGATTTCAGAGACCACAGACAAGCCAGTCTCGGAGCCTCTCCTCTACATCGGAGAACTGGCACAGGTGTGCGGCCTGCCTCAACGCCGCAATGAATTCAGATGCCATTTCACCTTGTTGCTGAACCCTCTGTTCGCATGCGTGGCGCCAAGCAATTACCGACAGCTTGGGCTGGAAATGGTCGCCGAGCCATTTCTTCAAGTCCGCAAATGTTACGGACTCCAATGGCATTGGTGCAAACAAGTTCTCCGTGATGTCAAACATGGCTGGGCCGTGCACACACAGGAGTGTAGCGGCCTTCAGGCCGTCCTCGGCAACTTGATTCGCGCAGAGATAGTTCTCGACCCTAGATAGGTACGAAGACCATCTTTCTGTGTGAGCTATATCAAATTCTTCCAGTTTTCCGACCTTTGCTATTTCTGCTGGTCTTCATGGCTGGGGCTCATCGTCTTCTTATCCTGCTCCTCCATATGCCCAGGGACTGGTCCTCTGGGCGCATGATCGCTAGCATGGCTGTGCTAGGCCGACTGTGCTAGGGGCGGGGAAATGCTTTTCCCACCAGGCGTGTTCAGCCTCTCCCCTAGTGACTCTCAGCTCTGTTGGAGAAGCAGGATCCCACCTTTGTCGCCAGTATTATATACTGGGTTTGTTGCTTGATTGACGAGACGAGGCGAGTGAGTTCAGCAAGAATCATTCTTTATTTGCTTACAGGAACTGAACTGGGAAACAGGGCTGCGAATGCAGCTATTTATACCCTAGCCCAGGGGTCGGCAACCTTGGCTCTTTTATGACTCGTGTGCTGGCTCAGGAATTCTGGGAGTTGAAGTCCACGAGTCATAAAAGAGCCGAGGTTGCCGACCCCTGCCCTAGCCTCTAGGTGGTGGCCAATAGGTTTAAAGCAATAAATAAACAAAGAAACAAGCAAGCAAGTAAACAAACAAACAAACAAGCTAGGCTGATGTTTCTCATATTTAACAATTTTAACATTTGTGGCTTTTGGAAATATATAACTTATCTGCCCTGGAAAAGGCAGTATTTTCTACTGATCGCAGGATGTTCTTTTTTGGTACAGATTTTATGGTATTTTACAATAATATTTTGTATCTGATTATGTCCTTGCATTATATGGTATTGTTAGTAATGTTATCTTAATTGTTTATTTCTCTGTTTTCTTTTTAATCATTTTTAGCTTTACAGATTGTTTAGTTTAATTTTGCTATTGTAGTGCATTTTGGCATTTTGCCTATATTTTGTACTCTTCTAAAATAAAATAAAAATTACCTGTAAGAGAAAGGCTTTTTTCTATGCCTACCAAGTGGAAGAATGCTGTTATTGTTCCTTTATACATAGTGAAAAGTAGCGAGTGCGGAAGAATAAAAAAAACTAGAGGTGAATTAGTTTATTAAGATGATATATAGCTCCTATTAGCATAAACTATATTATTGATACAGTCTATTTAACATTCAAGCAAGAAGCTATGGAAATCACTATGGAATTAAAATATCAAATTAAATTTATTTTTAATGAGACAAACAAAGCTACATTATTATGTAAAACAAGGTTGGAGATATTAATCTGCATGGGAAAAAACTGTTCTCTATAGAGTATGTGATTATTCTTATTATGTAATCAAAAATTTAAAAGTTACAGAAAGAAATGGGAGGTGCAACTGATAATTTCTGGGAAGATTTAAGAGTTATTTTTAGACTAAAATTCAAAATTTATTGAAAATAGAGTCTTTAATCTTCCAGTTGAAGGTTTGCAAAACCACTGCAGACTTTCACATTTTGAAAACTACTTATCAGGCAAAATGGAAGAAGACAAAATATGCCTCATTTTCAAACCATATTTGCACTCTCTCAGAGGAGAGAAGAGACATGGAAAATAGCTTTTATCAGGCAAAAGACCTTGTTAGCTTCTGATAAGAGAAGTAAGTCCTCTGCTGTACATGACTGGGAGCACATGAATATGTAGCATTTTCCAACTTTTTCCCTGGTGTATTCCTGTGCTTAGTCTTCCTGAATAAATTCATTTCAGTATCCATTGTGCAAGCTGCAGACTGCCTCATAAAACTGAAAAATCTCACCGGACAAAGTTGTCAATCAATCAGAATAGAATTGGAAGGGACCCTAGAGATCTTCTAGTCCAACCCTGTGCTCAAGCAGGAGACCCTATACCATTTCAGATAGGTGGCTGTTTAGTCTTCTTAAAAACCTCCAGTGATGGAGCACCCAAAACTTCTGACAGCAAGCCGTTCCCCCGGTTAATTGTTCTCACTGTGAGGAAATTTCTCCTTAGTTCTAAGTTGTTTCTTTCCTTGATTAGTTTCCATCCATTTGTTCTTGTCCTAGCTTCAGGTGCTTTGGAAAATAAGTTGCCCCCTCTTCTTTGTGGCAGCCCTCAAATAATGGAACACTGCCATCATGTCTCCCCTAGTCCTTCTTTTCTCTAGATTGGTCATATCCCACACCGTTTGTTATGTATTGATGTAAATTACTTGGAAACCGTTAGTAATAGTTAACTGCTCTGTCTGTTTAAACTCCAGGCTGCCTGTCTGCAGAATTGTTAGTTTTGTTTTAAGTGGGAAATACTGCTTTAATTCTATTGGCTGCCGCCTAGTGGTGATCTGTATAAATAGAAGTTAAGTGGCAGTTAGTGCTGGTTCTGTGTTAACCTAATAAATGTGTTGCTGTTTATACCAATTGCCTTGTCAATGCCTCACTGATCCCGAAACATAACAGTGGCAACGAAGGTGGGATGTGCTGCTAAGGGAGAGAGAGCCAGAAGTCATTAGGGGTAAGACCAGGCATCAGTACCCTGGTAGGAACCACGTTCCCCCCTCCGCCTGCTAGCAAGACACGCTGGAGGCACCCACTGTTATGTATTAATGTTAAAGTGTTAAAGTTATGAGTTCATGTTGACCACATTGCGTGAGGTAAATAACCATGACAGGAATACACGCGGCAGCTTTTGACAGCTGTCAAAAGCTGCCGCCAGCGAATGCGCAGGCGCAGCAGCTGACAGCTCTCAGCTGTCAGCATGGCCGCCTACTATGCAAGTGCAGCCGCCACGAGGATTCCAAGCTGTCAAATCCAGTCGCAGCCAATTGGACCAGCTTTTCAGGCGGGAGAAGGACGACCGACTGATTGGTCCAGTCAGCCGGTGGCTAGATATAAAAGAGCTGAAGCCGGCCAGGTGATTGTCCGGTGCCTCAATAAACAGTCAACTTAAGCCTGCTGTCTCCGTATGATCCTTACGGTCAAGCCACTTCACTGGCGACGAAGGTGGGATCTGCTTCGCCGAGCTGAAGTCACCAGCCGAGGAAAGGGAACTTTCCGGCGGCCCAAAGCGAGTCACGACTGAAGTTTTGACACTTCCCAGGATCGGGCGGCTTCAGAACTCCGCCATTCAGCGCGGCAGTGCTACCGGAAATTGATGCAGAGCTAGACAATCTGGTGCAACAAGGTGTGTTGCAGCCAGAAGATAGCAGTGTGTGGGAAACCCCCATAGTTACACCACTTAAGACCAACTGTGAGGTGTGCATTTGTGCAGATTATAAGTGGACTGTAAATAGAGCACTTCAACAACATGCATATCCAGTGCCTGTAGTCAGCCACATCTTGGTGTCACTACAGGGAGGTCACGTATTCGCTAAGTTGGATTTGGCACAAGTACCAGCAACTGCCCATGGATGATGCCACGGCAGAAGCGCAGACCATTGTAACCCAGAGGGGGGCATTCAGGGTGCGGCAACTACAGTTTGGGGTCAGTGTGGCCCCAGGGCTCTTCCAAAGCATAATGAGCACACACTCAAAAACATTCCAGGTGTGTGTCCTTATTTCGATGATGTCCTCATAGCTGGGGAATCAGTAGAAGTATTGGCAGCTGAGTCTGATGATTCTGAAGAGGAGGAGGAGGAGGGGTTTGGAGAGCGTTTGGTGTCAGAGGGAGGCTCTGATGCACTGCAGGACTCTCAGCCTGGCCCCTCCCATCATGTTCCTCATCAGACTCAGCTGTGTGAGCACAAGGTATTGGACGTAGATGATTCACAGCTGGATCTATTCAGGGATGCTAGGAGCAGGAGGCAATCCAGCAGAGTAGAACAGAGAAAGGCAATGAGGCAACTTGGTGAGAGAAGAAGAAGGCAATGAAAAGCCATGCTTTGGGACTGCTGATAAAAGGGGAAGGTGTGGGAGGTGCTGGTTGCTGAAGACAACCGTTTGAAGATCTTCTGCTAGAGTCCTGGTCTGTTATTTCTGTTTAACTCTTGTTTGAACTTTTGGTTTAACTCTTGTTTGAACTTTTGATTTCTTTGTAAATAGATTTGGTTGGGTTTTTCCAGCCTGTTGACTATAAAAAGGGGTTGTCCCTGGCATTCAAACAGGGCTGGTCGTAGGCTGGAACAGAACACTGGAACTCAGCCAACTGATTCTTATTCATGTCCTATGAGGTTTCTATAGATCATCTCAGGGACATCCATGGAGTTGATGGAGATTAAGAAAGTCAAAATGGTGTCCCCCGTTGCATAATCCATGCCGTATCATGCATATGACACATGTAAAAAGGGAGTACAGCATTGCCACAAGATCACAGATACCATCTTGATCCTCTTCACCCATGGAACTTTAGATAACCAGATCCTTGATGACCATGGTCATGGAGAGAAAGTGGCTACGTTCTCATGGTGCACCTAACTAAGCTCTGCTTACTGGAGCTTTTCTCATTGGCTACAGTTGATTGAGTCTGGACATCAAGTGGAATCCTGAACTATGGTTGGCAAATTGCAGCGGTTGATAAAAATAAACAAAAAATAAACAAAAGCCCAATCATATTTTGTAGGCAATTTTAAATACAGGAACAATGTTTTAGAACTAAGAACAGTGCCCAATTGCCATATTATTACTATCATCATATAGATAGTCCTTGATTTACGATCATAATGGAGTCTGCTCATCATGGTTGTAAATCATGACACTCGTAAGCCAGGTCACTCATGTGACCAATCCAATTTTATAACTTTTTTGTGGCAATCGTTAAACAAACACCACAGTTGTTAATGGTTCACTATGGGCCGGTTTTGCAAAAACCCGGAAGTAAACAAAATTGTCATAAAATGCAGTCATGTGACACTGGGACACTATAAACAAGTGTAATTATGGCCTGGTTGCCAGGGGCCCACAATGCAGTCACATGCTCATGGGGGGAGGAGCAGCAGCTGTCAGAACTTTGAATCGGGGTCATAAGTACCCTCGGAAGTAGGCCATAACTTCAAATGGTTGTTAAGTGATCAGTCACATGTCAAGGATTATCTGTTATAAATCTAGTTTATTCATTTTTGTTTTAATTTTTAAGATGGGGGAGGGAGCAAGAAGCCTGGGAACCTTCCAAGGAAAAGCCTGCAGGTCACTGGACTCTCGGTCTACCAGATCTGGTTTGCAAAATTATGGATCTTTATCTGTTGGCAGGAAAACAAAATCAGAAAACTTTTTAGCCACCTTCTAATAGTCAGTTTTGGCAGCCCTAGGAGGCTATATACTGAAGATCAAGCATAAAGCTCAAAGAACTCTGCTGCATCTCTAGAAGAATTTGAGCAACCCTCCATGAATAAAACCAATCATTTAATTTGGATTGGACAAAAAAAATAAGGACACTCTTTAAAATTAGTTTTAACCTGTTTATCACAATCACTCAAATGCTGCTTGTTGGCAACGGCTCAGTATGCAAGCAAATGAGAGAAAAAGTTACAGCAAATGTTGATTTGTTCACTCAGTGTTTGGGCAAGCCTGACCAGATCAGAAAAGAAATGATCCCTCTCCCCTTTTAAGTTGCTGTCCATCCCTCCAAGGTCTCCAGACCTTCAGATTTGAGATTCGCTTCCTTAAGATAAACATAGAACAACTCGATAAACATAAAGAAGTTAGCCAAGGTAGATTTGCACATGCATACATAGAGCTCTTGAAAAAAAATCTGGAGTTCTTCCAGCTTATGTGTGTGTCCTTAATAAACCTTGTCTTGTTTTTAAATATGAAAAACTTGATTTTGCTAGGGTGTGGATATCTGCAGTTCCTGCCAAAGCATCTGTGAAAGACATCACTGATGGACCAGCCACTTAGACAAACTCTTCAGAAAATTGTTCTCTCCTACACCTGCTGATGCAAAGGATCTATAAAAATGTCAGCCAGACAAGAGAACATCCTCTTTCTTTATCCAAGATGCCTCTGGCTTAACCCACCTCACTCAGTTTTTCCTGTCTCTTTGTTTTGCATGAGAAGTGGAATCATGGTCACACGGCACTCTTCCCCAATTTGACTCTTCCAAAATAGTAAGTGATCATTTATAAAGATGATTAAGTGCCAATAGAAATAGAAACAGCAAATAAGATAAAGCAGTAATGGTTAAATCGACTGCTCTATTCTAAGAGGAGAATATATTTATGTTTTTCATTTCATTTCACTTCTGGATTATGTGCTTGTGATGAAAAAAAATGAAACTTTGACTTTTGGTTTTGCCAATTTGATAGATTTGTCGTTATAGAAATGGCTAGTTGCCTACTACTACGGCGGTCCTCATTGTTTCCAGCCTGGCAACTCACCTGGTGCACGTGAAGCTCCAGTCCACAAGCACCCTTCGCTTGTGTGGTGAGCTTCATGTGCATGTGCTTACCCATCTCTCCTGCGGCCTGGTTTCCAATAGGCCGTGGCCCGGTAATAGGCTGCAGCCCGGCAGTTGGAGACCCCTGTACTAATATGTAAAAGTAAAAAGTTGAGGTTGTATGATAAAAGTAGTCAGAAGTCAATGCCTTTTTCTTTCTTCCCTTGCATCCTCCTATTTTCTTTTCCCCTTTTTTCTTCCCTTAATTTCCTATTTTTATTTTACTTTGTATTTTATACACTGATAAAACAATAAAGGTTATATAAGATTGTGAGGACATGCAAAAAAATGTTTTGATTGGAGGTACAGTGGTGACTTGAAATATAATAATATAATAATAATAATAAAGTTGGAAGGAACCTTGGAGGTCATCTAGTCCAACCTCCAGCCCAGGCAGCAAACCCTATACCATTTCAGGCAAATGGCTGTCCAGTCTCTTCTTAAAAACTTCCAGTGTTAGAGCATTCACCACTTCTGGAGGCGAGGATTTCCACTGGTTAACGGTTCTAACTCTCAGGAAGTTTCTCCTTAGTTCCAGGTTGCTTCTCTCCTTCATTAGTTTCCATCCATTGCTTCTTGTCCTGCCTTTGGGCGCTCTGGAGAATAGCCTGACTCCCTCCTCTTTGTTGGGTCAGATGACTTCCTGTCTACTGAGGGAGCAGAGGCAGTGCAGATCAAGTCAGCTGAGGAGCATCAGAAACGCATCCACAGCCTGGAAACTGAAATATTACTGTCTTGCAGGGACCTTCAAATGTAGCACAGGATGTCTGATGCAATTTTAATTGGAGAAAAGCCAATTTTATGCCTGTGGAGATCTATGAAACTGCCAATACTGTACTTCCTTTGAGGATCAATCTGATTTTTTTAAAAAAAATTCTTTTAATTTTAAAATAAAATTTGGAAGGGAGCTGTCCAGTGCAAAGCAAAGTAAAGTTCCAAACAATCCAATATTTCCCATAATGCTTATATACCTTATCGTGGTTTATCAGAGAATAAAAATATCAAATGGCCTTGTTAGGAAGGAGTACCTCTGCCCAAAATGGAAGGTGAGAGAGGTGTCGATCAATGTGGAACATTGTTCAGTGAGAGACTGTGGGAAGGCATGGCTTAGGGCGGGGTATTAGCAGGACCGCTTTCCCCCATTGTTTCTCCTCAGCACTCCAGATCTGGCAGAGGAGGCGTGCTCCAGGCCCCCTTCAACAATCAGTGTCATATTTTTTTTTTTTATTAAATTTATTATTTAAAAACATTGGACACAGTACCAGCGAGCTGACAAACCTTTTTGTCTACAATGTTTAAATATATATATATATACATGTATATATGTACATCAAAAATACACTTAAATACACTTAGATTACAAATCGGTGAAATACCACAATATTTAAAACAGTGAGCTAGTCTGTAAAACCTAATAGAGACCTTTCTTTTTATCCATCCAAAGATACAATTTGTTCCAAATTCTATAATAGTCTGATTGATCTTTATTCTTTAATTCCAAAGTTAATCTGTCCATTTCAGCGCAATCCCAAATTTTCCTAATAACCTCTTTTTGTCCTGGGATCTCATTCTTTTTCCATTTTTGCGCAAATGATATTCTAGCTGCTGTGATAATATGGATCGTTAAGTATAGCACATCTTTAGGATATTTCTCTTTCGTGATTCCCAACAAGAAAAGTTCTGGACTAAACTCCAGATCTTGTTTCAATATTTCTTTCAGCCAAATCCAAATCATTCTCCAAAATTTTTGTGTTTTACTGCAAGACCACCACGTGTGGAAGTATGTGCCTATCTCTTCAGAACACTTCCAACATTTGGGAGATACTGTTGTGTACATTTTTGCTAAGCGGGCTGGGGGGAGATGCCATCGGTAAAACATTTTAAATAAATTTTCTTTATACGATGAGGCCAGTGTTATCCTTTTATTCCTATCCCAAATTGTTTGCCAAGTATCTAGGTCGATGTTATGTCCTAAATTGTTAGCCCAGATCAACATGGGGTCTTTCACTTGCTCTTCAAACAGCTTATATCCCAAAAGTAATTTATAAAAATTCCTTATTTGTTTAGAGTCCGGTCCCAATAATATTTTGTCCAATGCTGTTTCAGAGGTATATATCCCCCATTCATTTTTATCCTTCCTAAATCTCGATTGGATTTGTAAGTAGGCCCACCAATCGAGTTTTATACCTTGTAATTCTAGTTCATTCCTAAGTTTCAATTCCCCCTCCTCATTCAGAATATCCTTGTATGAGATTATGTTGCCCAAATCAAACAGATTTGGGTAAACTATCGCTTCAAGGGTGGATAGCCAGACCGGTATTTTGGTGTAATTGTGAGATCTAATTTTTTTCCAAGTATTGAGTAGCGCTTGCCTGATCCGGTGTCTTTGAAAATGCGAGAAAAGACCTTGTTTCTCCGTCCATAGGAAAGCATGCCAGCCATATTGCAAATCGTGACCCTCTAAAGTTAATAGTCTTCTATTTCTCAAGATTACCCATTCTCTAATCCAGCTCAGGGCCGCGGCGTGGTAATATAATTCCCAGTCTGGCAATCCAAAACCCCCATTTTCCTTCGTGTCTTGTAAATATTTCAATTTAATTCTTGGTTTTTTCCCCTGCCAAATAAAATTTAATGATAATTTATCCAAATTTCGAAAAAATTTAGAGTCGAGTTGAATTGGGATATTCTGAAACAGAAACAGGATTTTAGGCAGAATATTCATCTTAATGACAGCGATTCTTCCCAATAATGAGAGTTTTAGGTTTCCCCATCTTTCCAGGTCACCTTTTATTTGATTCACTACACTATCATAATTATCCTTTTTGAGTGAAGTGCATCTAGCCGTAATGTTAATCCCTAAATATTTTATTTTCTTGACTATTTCTATATCCGTGATTTCGGCCAGATTACCTTTTTGTTTATTGGTCATATTTTTAACAATCATCTTGGTCTTATTTCTATTTATTCGCAGTCCGGCAACCTCACCATATTTAGATAATTCTTCCAATAGCTTTGGTCCCGTCTGACATGGATCCTCCATAATAAAAACTAGATCGTCCGCGAAAGCTTGCAATTTAAAGGTTTCCTTTTTAATGGTTAATCCTTTTATCTTTGGGTCGTTTCTTATAGTTCTCGTTAATACTTCAAGAGTCAATATAAACAGCAACGGTGATAAGGGGCAGCCTTGCCGTGTTCCCTTTTGAATTTGAAACTTGCTAGATGCTTCCCCATTAATAATTATTTTTGCTTCCTGATTGTCATAAATTGCCCTAATTATATTTATAAATTTTTCACCCATATTCATAAAGCTAAGCTGTTGGCACAAAAAAGACCATTTAACATTGTCAAATGCCTTTTGGGCGTCTAAGAAAAGTAATGCCATCTGTTGTTCGCTATGTAATTCATAGTACTCCAATGTATCTAATATTATTCTAATGTTGTGCTTAGTGTGTCTCTTAGCGAGAAAACCATTTTGATCTGCGTGTATGAAATCATTCAGAAATCGTTTCAATCGTTCCGCTATAATTGATGTAAATATCTTGTAGTCCGAGTTAAGAAGTGATATGGGTCTGTAATTTTGGATTAATGTATGGTCTGTGTTATCTTTCGGAATAAGGGTTATGTTTGCCTCTAGCCAAGATTTAGGCGTCCTTGCGCCTTCTAATACTGCGTTAAATACCTCCACTAGGGGTTGAGCTAGGATATTTTGTAATTCTTTATAAATCTCTGATGGAAGACCGTCGGGTCCCGATGCTTTATTATTCTTTTGTGCATTAATAGCTTTTATCACCTCAGATAGTCGAATTTCCTCGTTTAACATATTTCTGGTATCTTCTGTGACCTTAGGTAGTTTGGCTCTTTGAAAATATTCCTCCATTTTCTCCACACTTGCCTGGCTATCTTCTTTATATAAACGTTCATAAAATTCCTGGGCTATAATTTTTTTTTTTTCCTCCTGGTGGAATATTCTCCCTTCCTCATCTCGTAGTTCGTGAATCCAGTTTTTCCCCTTTTGTTTTCCCAATTTGTATGCGAGCCACCGGCCCGGTTTATTTGCATTTTCAAAAAAATTTTGTTTCGTGTTTCTCAATTGTTGTGCCAATTTCTCTTTGTCTAGAATGTTAAGTTTGTGTTTAATCAGATCCATAGATTGCTTGATATTCTCTTTTTGTGGATCTTGTTGGAGTGTAACTTCTAAGCTCTTATATTCCTCTTCTAATCTTTCCCGTTGTTGTCTTTTCCCCTTATTTTTATATACCATATATGCCCTCGCTACCCCTCTCATCACAGCCTTAGCTGTATCCCAATTGTTTTGTACTGAGGTGTCTATAGCTTTATTTTCCTTAAAGAAAAAACTTAGTTCTCTCTCCATCTTAGATTTGAATTCGTCTTCTTTTAAAATTGCTCTTTGAAGCGTCCATCTGGATATTTTTTTGGAACCTTTCCAGATAAGTTTAATAGGATTGTGATCTGCCCAAGTACCTGTCGCTATATGTACCTCATCTATTTCTGAACTAATTTCTTTCGTCATCCACACCATGTCTATTCTAGACCATGAGTTATGTCGGTTGGAGTAATATGTATATTGTCTAGCCTTACGATTTCTTTCCCTCCAGACATCTTGGATATTTAGTTCCTCAGCCAAGTTAAGAAAAGATCTCGGTAGAGTTCTTCTCTTCTTTTTCCTAAGCGTCTTTCCCATATAATCCAAATTTATATCTAGGATAGCATTAAAATCTCCTATTAAACAAATCTCCTCATAATCAATGCTACATATCTTATTGTGAAGTGTTTTGAAAAATTGTTCTTGGTTATGGTTTGGGGCATATATCTCTACCATCATGACCTTCCTGTGATTTATTATAACCTCGACTATCAGTATTCTACCCTCTTTATCGTTATAAATTAGTTTTGCAGTCAATTTTGGGTTTACATATAGTGCCACTCCTCTCTTTTTCTTGTGTCGGTCTAAGGAAACGAATAGGTTCCCTATTCTTGGTTGTACTAACAAATATTTTTGTTGTTCCTTTATATGGACTTCTTGTATTGCCACGATATCCAATTGTTGGTGAATAAGCCTATTAAAAAATTTCCGCCTTTTCACTGGCGAATTCAATCCATTAATATTCACAGACATAATACTACACTCACCTCCCTTCATCTTACTTATTTCTGGTTTTTGTGGATCTCGTGATTCGGGGCTCTCTCTCTTCCTTGTCTCTAGTTCCATGTTTCTCTGTTAACTCACCGGATTTGTTCCTTCTATCCTCTGTAGCTAAGATCTTCCCATCCATTGCCACACGTATTGTATCTCTTTCTCTTACCTCCCTTCCATCTTGATCTTCTAAATCTACTTCCTCTTGGCTATGGAAGTGGCGTTTGTAAAAATCTTCTGCCTTCTCTATCGTGTCCAGTCTATGCCTTCTATCCTGCCACGTAACAAGAATACCCTCTGGAGTTAGCCATCTAAAGTTTACATTTTCTCTTATTAGTTTGGATGTTAAGAATTGATAGCCGCGTCTCAGATCCCTCATCCTTTTAGGTATCTGTTTAAGGATGGTGATTGGTTGGCCCCGAAATTCTAATGGTTCCTCTCTAGATCTATGCAGAAGCTCATCCCGAATTGATTTTTTAACTAACCTTACATGTACTTCTTTTGGGAGGTTGTGCCTTCTCGCATAATTAGTTTGGACCCTGTATGTTTCATCAATTTCCGCCAGCATTTCCTCCTTCCCTACACCGAGTGCCAATCAGTGTCATATTGTTGGACAAGGCATGGTGGCTCAGTGGCTTAATGACACTGAGATGGTTTCTGCTCCAATGGTTCGAGTCCTAGCACTGTGTGTCGGGGTGAGCTCCCATCACTCAGTTCAGCTTCTGTCCACCTAGCAGTTTGAATGCGAATAGAAACAGAGGTACCACTTCGGTGGGGAGATGGGTTGGTGCTCCATGCAGTCGGTCAGATTCCTGCCCTCTGAACTTTCTTGGTCGCGGTACCCGTTTGTGAGGCAGCTCTGGAGTGGGAGGGGCCCTTGGGTGACACTGCAGGAAGAGCTGCTCATCTTTCTCTCTGGTGCAAAGTCAGCTCACCCTCTTGTGGTACATCTTGGGAAGCAAATGTGTACTATAACAGGGCTGGTACTTTGGCAAGCCAAACTATTAATCTGCAACAGCACTGTGATCTCCTGTCTACCGTAACAATGCCATACACTAATAACAATAGCAACAGAGTCAGGCTGTTGCCCCCAACAATCTGGCTCCTCATTTTACCGACCTCAGAAGGATGGAAAGCTGAGTTAACCTTGAGCCGGTGAGGCTTATCATCATCATCGTCATCATCATTATCATTATTATCATCATCATCATCACCACCACCACCACATCTTGTTGGATCTTCTCAAGTCATGCCTTCACAGTCTCCATGCTGGTCCTGCTTGTCTCAGCAGCCTTGTGGGAGTTTGAATGACCCCCAACCTGATAGCCTTTCACGAGACTCTGAAAATTCACCCATTTTTTCCCCCAGGGATTCAGACTAGAAGGTTGAGTGAGCTCTGCTGGAGATGTCATCTTTATGATTTGGACTTTACAGTTTTAATCTTGAGCATCATGATTTATATGTTGTAGTTATTGTTTTAATCCTTTTTCTCCACCCAGAATCACTGGTGGGAGATCAGCAGCCATATAAATTGTTTATATAGTTAAACAAATAGACATATGTACTTTATAGGAACACCCCAGTGTGTTCCCCAAATCCATGTGCTCCAGTTGTAGCTGGGGGGAGGATGGGGTATTAATTGCATGCCCACAATTGAAGCCTTTTTCATGTTTGCTATATAAATGAGACCTCTTTACTGGCAATCAAATTACCCAGCTGCAACCAGATTTTGCTGGGGAGAGAGAGAGATTGAAGAAAAGTGTAAGATCAGCCCAGAAAGTTCAGGCCAAGGTCCATCTCAGTCCAACATTTTGTTTCTCACAAGGTTTCCTCAGATGCCTTTTAGATGCTCACCAACAGAAGATGGAGTCTCGTTGATATTTTTAGAATTAGAATAACAGAGTAGGAAGGGACCTTGAGGGCATCTTGTCCAACTGCCCACCCAAGGTGGAGAGCCTACACCATATATGACAGATGGCAGTCCAGTCACTTCTTGAAAGCTTCCAGTGATGTTCCATTACAACTAGAAGTCATCTGCCCCCAGCTCAGGGGTGACAATGGTCTCCAAGACCTGAGGTCTCCAAACCTGGCAACTTTAAGACTTGTGGACTTCAATTCCCAGAATTCCCCAGGTAGCATGTCCAAAACCATTTGTTATTCATAAACCCATCCTCCATGAATTTATTCCAATATCGTTTAATAAGAACCTACAAGACTCTACTGGATCAAGCTGATGTCCATCTTGATCTGATGCACAGTTTCTCACAGCAGCCAACTGGATACCTCTGGTATCTTCTCCTGTGGATGGAGACCTATTCTTTGTGTCCTATGGTTCTCATGCTCTGGATACTTGGAGACATTTGCCCCCAATCCAGAGCAAATATTAGACCTGTTGCCCATGAATGTTTCCAAGCCCCTTTGAATGCTCTCATCCAAGTCAAGACTTGGTTAAAATAATCACAATCTCATGTTTAGGCAATAGTCTTTCCTCTTGTTGATACTCCAAAGCAATTCTCCACCCACTTTTCATGCATGATGCCACATCACAGACGTTAAGCTGATTCTGGATTGCCAAACTGACTCCATTTTTTTCTTGGAAAAGTCGTTATCTTCCTTGAAAGAAATTGCTATGGTCCTAATTACTTCTGATCTCATATTTCCGATGCTCATTTTTCAATCTCGGCAACTACCTCCAAATTGTATTGCAAGAGTTTTTTTTTCTCTTTTCCATAGAGTTATTGAATATTAAATGGTGGCACTGCTCCTAGACTGCAAATAAGGTGTGATTCAACATGCATACATTAGCTACACCCAGCCTGGCTGAGGTCAACTGTTCCATGATCCTCATACAAAAGTGCATTTTGGAAATAAATTGGATCTGACCATGGCAACTGATCTGTCTATCTTGAATAAATGCAAAGGCAATAGTGAAGAGAACTACAAATCCCTCACAGCAAGGCATGATTAGCACAGCAAGAATTCCAGAGACCTCAGTAAGAGGTTTTAATGCAAGGATTAGGAGTAAAATGCAGAATCCAGGACCCTATGCTGGGAGCATGCGGCTCTCTCTTATTATGAAAGTCTCCCAGCAGGCTATTTGCATTATGTTACCCATAGCCAAATATAGCATTTTTTTCCTGCTGCTAGATTCAACTGTCTCTCATCAATGAAGGCAAATATACATATCTCAGGATAATGTTGCAGGATATAATCAGGATCAGTCATTGGGACCACACATTCAGCGTTCTCAATTTTTGGAGTCATGTTGAAGCCCATCTTCAGGGAAATTCTCTCTACTAGAATGTGTGCTTTTGGTTATTCTATGCATAATATTTAAGTGGTGCCTGGTTGTGTGTGGCTTTTTAGTTGTTGAGTGGGGTGTTCATGGCTGGCTATTAAGTCGTTGGCTGTTGTTTCCTTGTGCTGCCAAGTCATAGGCTCCTGAGCACCTGATAAGCTGGCGGTAAATCAGCACTCCTGTTGACTGACAAGGCACCCATTTCCCAGGCTTCAATCATTTTCCTGGCTATTTTTGTACCTGCTTGGCCAACAATCTTAGTAGCTGCAAAATTGAATGTATGTCCTTGTTCATTGTAATGTGAGGCTACCAAAGAGTTTGGGTCTCCTTGTCTGACAGCTTGCTTGTGTTCTTGAAATCTGGTGCTTAGCTTCCTCCCTGTCTCTCCTACATAGTCACCGGGGTGATTTATGGAGGGGATCCCGTATGTTTCTACACAAGCGGTCACTGGAAGCCATTGAAGATAATCCACCTGGAACTGTGAGTATAGGGATCATTGGATCCATTGAATATAGGGCATTGAAATCTACTCTTTATGATAGCATTAGTAATAAATTTATAGGTCTTTTACGGATATTCCCAGGTAGGATAAAAGAGTACATGTTTATTTATTTTATTTATTTTATTAGTTTTATATACCGCCCTTTCCCGAAGGACTCAGGGCGGTTTACAGGGTATTTAAAACCAAACCAGTACAAAAGTTAAAAACAATTTTAAAAAGATTAAATCATCCCTAAAAATAAAAACCCCAGTTAAAAATTCTCAGCCTGTGCCGGAGAGCTCAAAGAGCCAGGTCTTCAGGTCCCGGCGGAAAGAACAAAGGTCAGGGGCAGTCCTAAGCTCCATGGGCAGCTGGTTCCAGAGGGAAGGCGCACTCACTGAGAAGGCCCTATCCCTGGGTGTCGCCCGCCGGCAATCTCTTACCGGTGGCACCCTGAGAAGACCCTCCCTGTGGGAGCGCACTGGATGAAGGGAGCTTGATGCTGGCAGCAGGTGTTCCCTCAGATATCCCAGACCCAAGCCATTTAGGGCTTTATAGGTCATCACCAGCACCTTGAATCTCACCCGGAGGGCAACTGGAAGCCAATGCAGCTCGCGGAGTAGAGGTGTTACATGGGAGTATCGGGAAACCCCCATCACAACTCGCGCAACAGCATTCTGCACCAGCTGAAGCCTCCGAGTGGTCCTCAAGGGCAGCCCCATGTAGAGAGCGTTGCAGTAGCCTAGACGGGAGGTCACGAGCGCATGAGTGACTGTGCGTAGGGCATCTCAGTCCAGATAGGGTCGCAACTGGCGCACCAGGCGAACCTGGGCAAAAGCCCCCCTGGTCACAGCTCCTATATGATCTTCAAAATTGAGCCGTGAATCCAGGAGGACACCCAAGTTGCGAGCCCTATCAATGGGGGGTAACATCTCACCCCCCATTGTTAAAGGTGGAATAATCTGGTTAACCCAAGATGCCGGTATGCACAGCCACTCAGTCTTGGCAGGATTGAGACGAAGCCTGTTTCTCCCAATCCAGACCTGGACCGCCTCCAGGCAATGGGACATCACGGCGAGGGAATCGCTGGGTTGGTTCGGGGTGGAGAAAAACAGTTGGGTATCATCAGCGTACTGATAATACCCCGCCCCAAAACCAAGAATGATCTCACCCAGCGGCTTCATTAGATGTTGAACAGGAGGGGCGAGAGAACCGACCCCTGAGGAACTCCACAAACGAGAGGCCTCGGGGTGGATCTCTGCCCTCCAGTCAACACTGACTGCGAGCGGCCCAGGAGATAGGAGAACCACCGTAAAACGGTGCCTCCCACTCCCAGTCCCCTGAGACACCGCAGTAGGATACCATGGTCGATGGTATCGAAAGCCGCTGAGAGATCTAATAGGACTAGGACAGAGGAGCAACCCCTGTCCCAAGCCCGCCAGAGATCATTCACCAGCGCAACCAATGCCATCTCCGTGCTGTGCCCGGCCTGAAACCCGATTGGTACAGGTCCAGATAATCAGTTTCCTCCAGGAACAGAGAAAGCTGATGCGCCACCACGCTTTCAACAACCTTCGCCAGAAAGCGAAGGTTGGAGACTGGATGATAGTTATTTAAAACAGCTGGGTCCAGGGCAGGCTTTTTGAGGAGGGGTCTGACCACCGCCTCCTTCAAGGCGGCGGGGAAGACACCCTCCTTCAAAGAAGCAGTTATTATTGCCTGGAACCAGCCTCGTGTCCCCTCCCGGGCCGCATAAACCAGCCAGGAGGGGCATGGATCCAACAAACAGGTGGTGGAGCTCAGCCTCCCCATGATCCTGTCCACATCATCAGAGGAAACAGGATCAAACTCAGTCCAGATAACATGCTCAAGACCGTCCGATTCCTCCGCGTCAGACTCCGCCCAGTCAGAGTCCAAGCTGGCCTGGATCTGAGTGATTTTGTCCATCAGATGGTGACTAAACTCCTCATCCCTGCAAGGGATCCCCCCTCACCTCCTGATTAACAAGGGAGCGGGTCACCCTAAACAGGGCAGCCGGGCGATTATCTGCGGACGCGATGAGGGCAGTGAAGTAATTAGCCCTCACTGTCCTCATCGCAGCAAGATAAGACCTTATAAAGGTTCTTAGCTGCAATCGGTCAGATTTGGAACGGCTGGACCTCCAACCGCTCTCTAGACCCCGTCTCCGACGCTTCATCTCCTGGAGCTCCGCAGAAAACCATGGAGCCCAGCGGGATCTGCACCGGGTCAGAGGTCGCAAGGGTACGACACAGTTGAGTGCCTCAGTGGCCGCCTTTTCCCAGGCATCCACCAAGGCATCAACTGGGCTGTGAGTGAGGGTGATAGGTATAGACCCAAGCGCCATCTGGAACCGTTCAGGGTCCATTAGGCGCCTGGGGTGGAACCATCTAGTTGGTTCCGCCACCCAGTGGCAGGGGGTGGCATAATGGAAGACCAGCCGCAGGAGATGATGGTTGGACCATGACAGGGGAGTAACGACCGGTAAACCCCCTCCCAAATCATCCAACCACTGTCCAGATAGGAACACCAGGTCGAGAGTGTGACCCCCCACATGAGTTGGGCCTTGAATTACCTGGGTCAGGTCCATGGCCGTCATGGAAGCCATGAACTCCCAGGCTAACTCCAATGACCCTCCCAGGGAAGGCAGGTTGAAGTCACCCAGCACTATGAGCCTGGGGAACTCCACTGCCAACCCTGAGAGGGTGTCGAGCAGCTTGGGCAGAGCTGTTGCCACACAGCTGGGTATCAGGTATGTAAGCAACAAGCTCATCTGAACCCGAGAACCACATCTCAGGAGGAGGGACTCACTCCCGCCAATCTGGACAATGGTGGTCTCCCGCGGACATAAAGTCTCCCTGATAAACACCACCAGGTTTCCGTAATGCATGCCAGATCCGCGCATTCCTCCTCGATCAAGTCACGAACTAGGGGAGCCTTATTAACAACGGATCTGGCATTAAGGTAAACCAGCCTGAGCTCAGGGGCCTGATCACGATCACCCCCGGGCAAAAGGGTGCTAACCGGAGGGTCGGAGCGCGTCACCGCTCTCAAGCAGCGGGGGCGCGATCCCAGATGTTGATACAGCCCTCTGTGCACACACCTGCTGCCATTCGCTATCATTGTGGGAATTTGAAGCCCCACCCCCACAGATCCAGAACCAGCCGCCTCTGACCCAAACCTCGTCCCGCCGGGACCCCAAACCAATCCAGACTGAGTGCCAGTTAATAATTCCCTCCCCTCCCTCACCCTCCCTAACCTATTAAAATAACCGGCTAAAAAGTGAATTAGAGGCCTCTTAATACATCTCCGCTCGAGGCCCCTATCTAAGCCCAACCACCTCTCGGGGTCCCAACAATTGGGCCCGTCATTAAGGGGAGTGCAGGAAAGGGCAGCAGGTCGAACCCAGGAGGGAGAAACCCCCCTGATGGCATACAAGTCGGCTCCAGAGTAGTGCAAGGGAACCATACAATAATGAAAAATGTTCGCATAGGGCTGATGTTAATAATGGGTGGATCGATTGTATTGATAGCATAAAGTCCGGTAGATGTATCACAGTCCAATTAGTCCAACTCAGCTCTCACCTGGGTGGAACTCAGAAAAAGAAACCCCAACCATCCTCTCACTACGGCTGAGGCACCTAGCCTGTCATGGACAAAGTGAGGAATCCCGGGGTAAACCTACCCCAACTGGTCTCTCACACCAGTGGGGCGGTTGATGAACAATCCAAGACCGTCCTCCCACCACGGTCCAGTCCCAGGTCCAATCTGGAATATTAATGGAAAGCACTAGCCCACAACTGGGCATTAAAGCATAATCCTGGCCGATCTTCGGGCCACAGTAATGCCTGGCAGCCAGCATAAAGAGAAGGGCCAAGCCCCGGCCGATCTTCAGGCCGCCAGCCATTACCGCCATTCCGGGGAGGGGGGGGCAAAGACATCCCCCCTACAAACACAGTACAACGGCAGAAGGCATTTCCGTCCCCAAATCCAAGCATTTACCAGCAAATCCAGCAAATCCATGGCGGTAGGATAAAACCACGGCCAATTTCCAGGCCAGGAAGCCACCACCGCCATTCGGGGGAGAGGGAGGGCTCCGCGCCGCCGAAACAGCACCAGCCAGCTGATATAATTCCCAGCTCCAAACCGAGTCCCGGATCGCTCGATCATCGCCGCTGCTCCTCCGACGGGGGGGGGGGGTGTCCACGGCGAAAAGATAGTAGAAGGAGCCTGTAGAACAAGCCCTGGCAGATTTCCAAGCCAGGAAGCCGCCACTGCCACTCGGGGGGAGAGGGAAGGCTCCACGCCGCCAAAAGCAGCGCCCGCCAGCTAATATGAATCCCAGCTCCAGCCCGAGTCCTCGGATCACTTGATCGTCGCTGCCGCTCCTCTGACAATGTTCCATTTCTTCTTTCTCATTTTGACAAGGTAGTAAACATATATGCAGCTAAGTATTTTGCTGCCCTTTACACATTTAAAGTGAATTAATTGATACAGGTAGTTCTCAAGTTACAAACACAACTGGGACCAGAATTTCCGATGCTAAGCAAAGCGGTTGTTAAGTGAATCATGTCTGCTTTTATGATGTTGTTTGCCACAGCTTGTATGCAAATCACTGCAGTTATTAAGTAAATCATGTGATCATTAGGCAAATCCAGCTTTCTCTGTTGATTTTGCTTGTTGGAAGTCTCAAATGACAACCATCAAAAATACATCGCAGTTGAAAAATGCCCGAATTTTGATCACATGATCATGCAGTGAGGACAAGAATGAGGACTTTTCGTAAGTCACTTTTTTCAATGCTGTTGTAGTTGCAAACAATCCCTAAATGAATGGTTGTTAAGTCAAACTACCTCTAATAAGCTTTACTAAAGTATTTTTCAAAATGGTAGTTTTAAGATGTGTGGACTTCAACTCCCAGAATTCCTCAGCCAGCATGCTAGCTGGGGAATTCTGGGAGTTGAAGTCCACATATGTGAAAGTTGCTATTTGGGGCTGATACTTCATATGGTTCAGTCTCTTTGGGTTTTAGTCTCTATGAAAGGCTTGTAGGCCAAAATTTAATAAAATTAATGAATATTAATTCATGAAGGATGAGTCTCTGCAAATATACCAGCTCTTTTCTTCCTGACTAAACTGCAATTTCTATATGAGCTACTAATAAGCTCCTCTACCATCTCACCACTGTTTTTTTCTAGAGTTCCTCCCCTTTCTTCATCAGACTACCCCCAACTTTTCATGCTGCCAAGATGGTACCCTCCTGCTGGAGCTTGATGCCATCAAGATCACGAGAAGTGATACTTGTTGTGATTCAGAGTCAGCCTGTGGGTTCGGCAGTTGGGTCGGACGACTCAGAGGAGGAGGGGGTGTTGAAGAGCTTGCTGAGGGGGTTGGAGAGCTTGCTGATGAGAGCCCTCAGCCAGGCCCCTCCCACCTGGTCACGACGCAGACCCAGCTGTGTGAGCCTGACAGCGTGGATGAAGATGACCCACAGCTGGCCCTGTTCAAGGACGCCCGACGCAGGAGGCAGTCAATCAGGAGTAAACAGAGGAAGGCAATGGGGCACCTCGGAAGGAGGCAGAGAGAAGCCTTGCCCTGAACTGTATAAAAGGGGAATGCGTGGGAGGGCTGGTTTGCTGAAGGCAACTGCTTGAATAGCTCCTGTTTCATGGTGCGTGTCTTGTTCTGTTTGCTTTTGCATCCATAAATTTGGCAGGCTTAGTTCCAGCCTCTTGCCTTCTTGTAAAAGGGGTTGTCCCTGCCTTTTCTGCAGGGCCGGTAGCAGGCTGGTACAGAACAATACTATTGCTTTATAATGCCTTGGACTACTGCATCCAGTTCTGGTCACCACAATATAAAAATATGTTGAGACTCTGGAAAGAGTGCAGAAAAGAGCAACAAAGATAATTAGGGGGCTGGAGACTGAAAGAGGAACTGGATATGTTTAGCCTAACAAAGAGAAGGACTATGGAGTGACAGGATAGCAGTCTTCCAATATCAAAGAGGCTGCCAGAAAGAAGAAGTGGGCAACCTATTTTCCAAAGCACCAGAAGGCAAGACAAGAAACAATGGATAGAAACTGAACAAAGAGAGAAGCAACCTAGAAATAAGGAGTGAAAACAATCAACCAGTGGAACAGCTTGCCTCCAGAAGTTGTGGGTGCTCCATCACTGGAGGCTTTCAAGAAGACTGAACAGCCATTTGTATGGAATGGTCTAGGGAATGGGTAGGCAACCTTGGCTCTTTTATGACTCGTGGACTTCAACTCCCAGAATTCCTGAGCCAACCATGTTTATTCTGCCTGCCTGCTATTCATCACAATATAATCAATTGCTTTCTCACTAGGCATTCCTTCTCATCTTACGGGCAACTAGGAAAGGGGATGGGAAAGGGAGGAATGAAACTCTCCGGAATCTGGTTTGTTTCTCCGAATGAAGTGTGAGGGGTGTATGGAAATGATCCTGCTGCAACCTCTCCTCTCCCACGATGGGCTTACCACCTGGAGCTTGGCTGATCCGGAACTGACCGAATGAACTGTGGGGTGGGGTTTGCTTGGGGACACTTTAAAAATGTCGATCTCCTGAGGGGATTCCACAGATCCTGTCTATTATGCCTGCTATTTCTTAGTAAAAGTTCCTGCTTGGAAAACCTTGTCTCCAAGAGTCCTACTTTCTTAAGGGCTGAGGTGGGTTCTGACATTAGACAGGATTAAGAGTCAACCTGGAAGGAAGAACCTTACCGGGGGACTTTGCAAAAAATACAATGTCTAACGATGAGGCAGGGAAGGAAGGAAGCCCCATGGGAAGGGAGCTTTCCCCCTGACTGAAATCCCACCAACCATCAGGAGCCGAAGCATCATATTCCTCCGGGGAAGAGGTGGTAGAGATGTGCAACCACAAACTCTCCTCTCCCACGATGGGCTTACCACCTGGAGCTTGGCTGATCTGGAACTGACCGAATGAGCTATGGGGTGGGGTTTGCTTGGGGACACTTTAAAAATATCAATCTGTGAAGGGATTCCTCAGATCCTGTCTATTATGTCTGCTATCTCCTATTTCTTAGTAAAAGTTCCTGCTTGCAAAATCTTGTCTCCAAGAGTCCTTCTTTCTTAAGATGTGGGCTGAGGTGGGTTCTGACAGCCAGCATATTAATTCCTGAGCCAGGTTGAAGTCCATCAGCTGTAAAGTTGCCACAGTTGCCCATCCCTGCTTTTAATGGTCTGTAGAAGTATCAAGAACTTTAAAGGGAAGGAGGCTTTGGGAGAAATTCAGATGTGCCAAATGAGGAAGATAAAGTTTAACTCACAAAAATATTTTAAAGCTTGTCCCAAAGATGCTTTTTCAAAAGGCAACTGGACTTTTTTCCCCTTGAAGATGGATGACTGAGAATCTCCATAGTTATTTTAAAAGGTTGAGGGGTCCTTGGTGCTCTCTGAGCTTGCTTGTTTTCTTGCAGACGTTTCATTACCCAAACTAGGTAACATAGAACAGAACAGAACAGAACAGAATAGAGCTGGAAGGGACCTTGGAGGTCTTCTAGTCCAGCCCCCTGCTCAAGCAGGAAAACCTATACCACCTCAGACAGGTGGTTGTCTAGTCTTAAAAATCTCCAGTGATGGGAGTGCCCATGATTTCTGGAGGCAATCTGTTCCATTGGTTGATTGTCCTCACTGTCAGGAAGTTTCTCCTTAATTCCAGGTTGCTTCTCTCTTCGGTCAGTTTCTAACCATTCTTTCTCGTCCTTCCCTCTTGTGCTCTGTTGAACAAAGTGACCCCTTCTTTCTTGTGGCAGCCCCTCAGATACTGGAAGACTGCTATCATGTCTCCCCTATTTCTTCTTTTCTTCAGACTAGCCAAACCCAAGTCCCGCAGCTGTTTTTCATTTTAGTTTTAGTCTCCAGGCCTTTGTAAGGAGTGTTGAAGATGGCACCTCTTAATAGCGTCTCCAAAAGGACCAGACATTGCATTTCAACCCTGAGCTATAAATATTCTCCTTTATTTTTAAAGGGTATCTGAATGTCTTTGATCTTGAACTAAATTCAAAATGATGGCCCTTCCTCAGGTTGACTCCACTATCATCTGACAAATTGCCCCTTTAAATCAAGCAGAAAGTCAGCATCAGCTCTGCCGTCCTCATTCCTTTTTCTTCCTTTTTCAAAAGTTGTCTTTCTGCTTTGGCATTAACCTTTTGCAAAGCCACCTCTGCATGTTGTGGCTTGCCAGCTGCCTGGAAGGACTCTAATCGCATCAAACCCCATTTTTCTAGGAAGCAGCATAAGCGGGGGAGGGGGGAACCCTGCTAGGAACTGAGGTGATTAATAAAATTGATGAGAAGCTGCTTTCCAACATTTGCAGGTAATATTTTCCCCCAAAGTGCACCGAGAGTGAGCATGAAAGGCCTGCTGGAAAGTGATCTATTTGCATTTATTTATGATATGCAGATTAACCCAGTTGCCATGGCCAAAGCCAATGAATTAAAGCTAGAAAGGGAAGGTTTCCATTATTTGGGCAGAGGTGGGGGTGAAGTATTTTGAGAATCCCAGAGATTGCTTCTTTCTGACCTGCATTTTTGATTCATGGGTGGCCACCAAAGGGAGAACTGGAGCCAGACGCATGCAGTTAATCCCTCCCACTTTTTATAAGTTTGATCACACAGCCATGGCTGCCATCTTGACTTTTGTGACTCTCCCTGCAGACAACATAAATTCCTGTTCTGTCGTACATGTATTTCTGCAGCATGAAATTCTGCAGTGGATCTAGCCAATGTTTTCCAACCATGTCAACTTTAAGACTTCAACTCCCAGAATTCCGCCTTAAAGTTGCCAAGGTTGGGAAACACTGGTTGAAATATTAGCAAATGGGCAAACCAAACCTTTTGAACCAGACACAAGGACTTGCTGTACTTATTTCAGATCAGTTGAGATTCCCATCCAGGGTCTCTGCATGCCAGTAGCTTGTGATACTATATAGATAGTCCCCAACTTAAGACCACAACTGAGCCCAAAATTTTTGCTGCTCAGTGAGACATTTATTAAGTGGGGTTTGCCACATTTGAATGACCCTTCTTGTTGCAATTGTTAAGTTAGTCACCCGATGGTTAAGTGAATCTGGCTTCCTGTTAAGGTAATGATTTAAAAGCTAACCAGCTGATGTAATGTATGATGTAATGTTGGAAATGACTCAGCAGGGTCTGTGTCTCTTTAAGAGCCTTTGTATAAAAGGGAAAACTCTGCTGCTGTGTTCTCTCTCTTCTTTTTCCTGCTGTAACTGCTGTGTGTTGGAGCCGGCTATATTAACACATGTATGTATATTGTTCCTGGTGTATGATATTATATATAGTGTAAGATAAACCACCATTCAATATAGATCACTATTTACGGTATTTACTCCTGGGTTATCTCAGTGCAATAAGACTGTACATACTCTTGACACTTCCCCATGGACTTTGCTTATCAGAAAGTCGCCAAAGGTGATCACATGACCCTGGGAAATCCCTCGGAGTCTGGCCACACAAGCTTTCCAAAATGTCAGAAGGCAAGACAAGAAACAATGGATGGGAGCTGATCAAAGAGAGAACTAACCTAGAACTAAGGAGAAATTTCTTGCCAGTGTGAACAATTTATCAGTGGAATGGGTTCACTCCAGAAGTTATGGATGCTTCATCACTTTGGGCTTTTAAGAAGAGATTGGACATCCATCTGTCTGAAATGGTATAGGGTTTCCTGCTTGAGCAGGGGGTTGGACTAGATGACCTCCAAGGTCCTTTCCAATTCTGTTATTCTATATTCTGTGTTCTAAGCTGAAAGGAGACCTTAAGTATCAGCAAAGATCACAGTGGATAATAAGAGCCAGTTTGACCTAGTGGTGAAAATGCTGGCCTAGAAACCAGGAGATGGTGAATTCTTTGTTGTTGTTAGCTGCAAAGTTGTGTCCGACCCATCGCGACCCTATGGACAATGTTCCTCCAGGCCTTCCTGTCCTCTACCATCTTCTGGAGTCCATTTAAGCCCTGAATTCTAGTCAGGCATAAAAAACATGGCTGGGTGATCTTGGGCCAGCATTCTCAGCCCCACCTGCCCACCACACAAGGTGGTTGTTGTAGAGGGGACAATAGGCTAAGGAAGGAGTATTAGATATGTGCGCTGCCTTGAATTATTTATGAAAAATAATAAAGGTGGGATTAAAAAAATCAAATAAATAAAAATAAGCCCTACAAAGCACCGAAACCCTCTGCATTATTTATATGCTTCTCCCCACTGTTACATTTGGATGCAAATGTGTTTCTGTGAACTGTGAATATTTATCTGCTTTTTTATATTTCACAAGCATTTCAGAAGATTCCTTATTCTTTTGGGAGAGGAGAAGCAAGTCTATGGGGGTTTTTTTTCTTCTGCAAATACACAACATGTTTTAAAGGAAAAAAATTGAAGATGGCACCTCTTAATAGCGTCTCCAAAAGGACCAGACATTGTTTAAATCAAAAGTAAGTAACCTGATACCTTCCAAGAGTTTGGGAATTCTGTTCTCACAAGGGATGTCCATGGCATTATATGCCAAAAGAGTCAAGATGGCAGCGGGGATGGTGCAATTGACACTCCGCCCATTTTTCATGGGCATTAGACACAGCTTGGACTACACTGTGTCTGGGTGTGATTTATTCATGTTAACAAAATGTTGTGTTAAAGGCAAGCCACATAGTGGTGGTCTGTTGGTCTGATTCACTTTGAAAAGAACAATTCCTCTCCCTTAAGCACCCAGGGAAGTTCTTAACCAAAAAAAGTTGAGATATGATCCGCCAACACAGAGAATCCTGTTTTGGAAGAAGATGGAAGAGACAAGAATGAAACCTCAGAGGAGATAAATTGTTTTCTTTTGCTTCCTACAGATCTTTTAAGACAACCACACACTTGCAGAGATTCTCATTCCAGCTGGTTAACCATCAACTTTTCAGGGAAGGGGGTAATTCTCATGGCGCAGACATTCAATTTTGAGGGAAGACAGTTGATGCTTGCAGGTTGCAGGTTCAGCGAATCACCACAGGACAATAATTAATTGCCTCCTTAGTGGATCACTCCCCTCTTGACTGACAGGCATCACAGTGGCTTCCTGGAGGGAGCTCCTAATGTTTAGCTTATGTTCCCAAAATGTATGTGCATGCATACTTTGCAAGAAAAACATGTCCTTTTGCCAGATGCTGTGCACAACTGAAAAATGAGTTGGAAGGGAGAAATACAAAGTTGGGGGAGGGGGAGGGGAGAGACAGAAACAAGATCAACACCCAGAAGGTATAGAACTTGCATGGCAAGGTTCCAGGTTTGTGGCCAAGAGCTAGACCCATGGTGGCGAACCTATGGCATGCAGGTGACACGCAGAGCCCTCTCTGTGGGCACGCACGCTGTCGCCCCAGTCCTGGGCCTTCAGCTGGGTTTTTAAAAACCTTTTCGCTTTAGGCCTCCGCCATGTGCAAAAAAAAAAGGTTCAATCAATCCAATTTCAGCTTCTCGCAGGAAAAAAAAGATCTCGCAAAGTTGGAATTGATTGAAATTTTTAGTCCCACCCAGTCTGCTGTTACCACCGCAGCTATGCCCACCCAATGAGCCACGCCCACCCAATGGGTCACGGCCACCCAATGGGCCATGCCCACCCGGCACCCAACGATACACGTGGGTTTTGGGTTGCAGTTTGGGCACTCAGTCTCTAAAAGATTCACCATCACTAAACTAGACCCAATTAAACATTGTTTTAAGCCCACTCAGACTCCAAGTCCCAGAGGGCAGGTGACAGAGTAGGAAAAAAACTTCTCTTTCAGAGCAGCATGTGCAAAAAGAGTGGATTTGCAAGGACCAGAAACTCAACACAGGAATGGGGGGGGGGCAGGGAAGCGTCTCTGAGTGCCGCTTTGGCATGCAAAAACTAGGAATGCAAAAATGGGCCACCCTGCTGCAAGGCGCAAAAATGGCTGCCACCACACCATGGGGTGCAGATACAAGGCGCTGCACCATGCAAGAACAGGGCAGGGCTAGTTAGTATCATGCAGGCACTAGCCCCACCACATTTGCAGCCTCTCCCTTTTCTTCCAGTCCACCAATGGACAATGGTTGGTGACCTCTGCTCTACCACCTCTACTCGAGCTTGCTAATCGGCCACTTCGCCTCCTTTGTGCTGAATGGGGCTCCTGCTCCAGGCAGCGGTGGCAGCCTGATGGACCTGCTGCTGATGGCGGTGGCACACGTGCCAACAGAGAGGGCTCTGAGTGTGGCCTCTGGCACACGTGCCATAGGTTCGCCACCACTGGTATAGAGTCTCGTTCTCAAACAGGTGGGTTAACTAGAAGACCTCCAAGGTCCCTTCCAACTTTTATTCTGTTATACTGAGCAGTCAAATTTCTTTTCTGTGACAAAGAGGAAAATGTCAAGATGGCCATGCAATCACAGAATCCACCCTTTTTTCATCTGTATCCTGAGAGCTGCCATCTGTAGATATCCCTGCTGACTGTTGACTTAGGGCAAGATTGGTTGACCTAATTGATTGTCAACTGTTTATCTTTGTCTTCTTTGACATTTGCTAGCAACTGCTATAACTGGGGGGAGGGGGCATTTGGGAATGGAAGAGTGCTAGAGGTATGAAGGAATCTTGTGGGAAATTGGGGAATATGAACACTGACAGGAACCAGAGGTGCTAACTGAGTCATCTTCCTGCCTTCAAGGACACCAGCCCTGGGAAAGGAATTTGCTGTGGTGCCAGAGGCACCATGTTCCCAAAACATCAGAATGGGACTTTATTGGACTTGTCAGGACCCACCCCAATCCACAGCTGCCAAATTTGTGTGATGGCTAAGAGGCTGCAAGGGAAATCGCCAGGACTGTTACAACCAGTGGCGAACCCCTCAGCCCCATGGAAAGAAATAGCCATGGATTTTATAGTGGAATTACCAGAAAGCAATGGTAACACTATAGTTTGGATGGTCACAGACTTGTTTTCCAAACAAGTGCACTTCATCCCTTGCCAAAAGATCCCCACTGCAAAAGCCTTAGCGAAACTTTTCATGCAGCATATTTACAGATTACATGGGGCACCACAATGCATCATATCTGATAGGGGGGTGCAATTTACATCAGCATTTTGGAAAGAATTTTTATCACTTTTAGGAAACCACCCAAGGACTGTCATCCAGTCATCATCCTCAGACGGATGGAACGGCTGAACGTTTGAACTCAATACTTGAGCAATATTTAAGATGCTTTATCAATTTCCAGCAAACAAATTGGACGGACCTACTACCTTTCGCAGAAGTGGCATATAATAATGCAGTCCACTCCAGCACAGGTTACACTCCTTTTCAAATAGCTACCGGCCAGAACTAACCCCAAACAAACCAGTAATCCCATCACTGAAGGAATGGATTGCACAATTACAAAACACCTGGCCAATCATTAGGAAAGCTTTAGACGAAGCTAGACAAGCATACAAGACACAGGCAGACAAAAAAAGAGTTGATCCCAAACCATTCAGGGTGGGAGAGATGGTATATTTATCCACAAAATACCTTAAATCACTACAACCCTGTAAAAACCTCGGACCAAAATATATTGGACCTTTTCCAATTAAAAGAATCATAAACCCAGTAACAGTAGAATTAGGACTACCCAAAAATCTTAGGCAGATACACCCAATTTTTCACTGCAGTTTTCTAAAAAAAAAAAAGAACAACAGTCACCCCTACGAACAAAAACCCCACCACCACCACCTCCCATCATGGTGGAAGGAGAACAACACTTCGAGGTGAAGGAAATCCTGGACTCTAGGAAACACCATGGAGCAATTCAATATCTAGTAGCTTGGAAACATCTCCCCTCCTCAGAAAATGAGTGGGTCAATAAACACCACATTAGAGCACCAAAGTTGCTTAAGAAGTTTCATACAGAATATCCTAACAAACCGGGTTAACATTTATATTTTATTTCCTCTACAGATGGACCTATCTTTCTTTTAAGGGGAGCAGATTGTCAGAATCCATTTATATTCCATTCCTAAACCCCTATCTGTGCAAACCTAAGTCTCACCCCTTACTTGGATTCTGCCATTGTCAAGGAGGGGAAGAGAAGATGATAATTGGCCATCCCTATCCATTAGATGCAAGGTTGTTTATTCAGCCTGCCTGTAGGCCATCATCAAAGACCAGGGAAAGAACCTTTGAACTGAGAAGAACAAAGAAAGAGGGGGGTATTCTGGTTTGTATCTCCGATTGGAATTTGAAGGGGAGGAAGCAAATGTTGTAAATGCATGGAAGTTCCCTTTTCTACTCTCCCAGCAGGGGAGGGTTTTGGACATTGGGGATTGCTTTCAATATATGATTTTTGACTTGGTTTTTCTTCAGAGCTTGCCTCCCTCACGCTGCACCCAACATCTCTAGTAAAAATGCTTTTTCTCTAACACTGATAGAGACAAGAATCGTTCTTTCCTAAGGAGCGAATTGGGCCAGTCTGACACTTATTTTCATTTATATAACAGACTGATTCAGTTACTACAGTGTAAATGTAGTGGATCCAGGAATGAGACTGAAGACACCTCAGCCAATGTTTCCCCCAGCCCCACCCAAAGATTAGCCTTGGTGCTCAGCTGTGCTCTTCTGTACAAATCACTCAAAGGTTGGATTGTATTTAAAACCTTTTGAGAGCTGTTATCTATAATTATATAATTGGTTCCTTTAATAATGGTTGATAGGATTTTGTTTGTTTGTTTTTTTAAAAAAGCAGGTCACAGCTACCTCTCTAGCTTTTACCCTCACATGCTGTTCCCCACTGAGCTAACGAGATTCACAATAAAAGCCAATCCATTTTGTTAGCATGAGTAGGACAGACAGGGGGTAACATCTGATTAAGCCACCCAGGGAAGCTGGCATTGGCTTCTCAAGTCTAAGTGCACCAAAGATATGGTGGCTTTGCTAACCTGGACAATTAAATAAAGGAATGAGAGCAGCCCGTCTCTCGGTTGCACAGTATCATGTTACAATTCATGTTTGTCAAACCATGAAGAAAGCTATCTTTAGATAAAGCAGGAGTCTCCAATATTTGGGAAGCTTGAGTCCATTTAGAATATTGGGAGCATTTTAGGCATAAGTGAAACCTTCTGATTGGCCTTGTAGAGTCCAACAGAACCTTAAATGGCAGATTCAAACGTGGCTAGCATTTGGAAATGTTGTGGCAGACCTCCAAAGTCTAGGCTTTAGACTAAACTGTGAAGATGAAAAAAGAATAAAACCATCCTTCCAATCCAAGGGGAGAGAGAGATGATAGTTAGAGATGATGGATGGATGATAGATATTAGATAGATAGATAGATAGATAGATAGATAGATAGATAGATAGATAGATAGATAGATAGATAGATGGTAGAGAGGATGGATGGACAGATGGATACAAGATAGAGATGATGGATGGATGGATGGATGGATGGATGGATGGATGGATAGATAGATAGATAGATAGATAGATAGATAGATAGATAGATAGATAGATAGATAGATAGAGATCTAATCAATTTCATTTCAAAGAATCTTATGAAATGGGGCTGGGAGCCTGGGGGCCCAAAGTAAATGGCCATTGGCTCAAATCAGGGACATTTTGTGGTTGTTCTTTGTTGTGAACTTGCCGTGATCTCATGATGGCATTTCACAGAGTCCCACAGAAGAACTTCTAAGGAGTTTACAAAGTGAAATAGTGGAGGGTTCAGAAGGAAAAATATGGCAAGTGATGCAGACCTGGACAGTCTGTTTATCTCCTGTTTATCTCCCTTTTCTGAGCTGTTAATGCGATAGGCCTTTACGGAGCTCTGCATCTCAAATGGATGCAGCTGAAACCATCTCCCACTAACCATCTCCACCTCCCCATAAATTCTGCATAGAGAAGTTGAACTGGCAAATCACTCTGTTCACTGAGTTCAAACTGATGGTGGCACATCATCCTGCATAATTTCTAAGCAAGCAACTTTATAGGCGGAGCAGAACCCTTCTAGCAGAACAGAAGGAGCACAAAGGTTTTTCCTCCTCTCTGAATCACCTGCGGCTGAGAAGTTGCCCCAATCTGTCAAACACTATAGCAGGAGTAGCCTTGGGAAGAACAGGGGGGTTACAACAGCTGCTTGGGAAGGGCTTCAGCCCAAGTCAAGCACTGGAAATTTCCCCTGAGATCCAGATTCCGTCCCTGGTGGTGACAGGAGCACCATCAACATCTGCCTTTTTTAAACAGACCTAAGGATGGAAATCCTGTGATAAAGTCTTACACCAAGCTGGACAAAGGTCTTACACCAGCCATGGAAATGGCAGGAGACGTGAACAGTTGAGTAATCAAATGGCATTGGCCTGTTTTATCACGGAAATTATCCTCTTTTTACCCAGACTCTGATGGATGCTGAACTTGATTGCCCCAAAGGTGCTTTTTCAGGAGGCAACTGGACTTTCTTGTTTTTCTTTGAAGACATTTTGCTTCTCATCCAAGAAGCTTCTTTCAGGTCTGACTGCCTGGGGGCGGGGGGGGGGGAATGGCAGGATTTATACTCCTTGCAGACAGCTGATCATTTGCCTTCTTTTATAGAGTCATTGAGGCCACTTGGAGGTTTGGACAGAGAGGACCACTGATTTGAAAGAAGGGTCAATGTGATCATCTATGTTAAAATTGAACAGCCCTCTCTCGACAGGCCAGGAGAAGAAGAAATGATGTTACTGTTACAGCTTTCTTTTTCCAAGAGATGGTCCACCTGGAAGAAGGTAAAGGTAAAGGTTGCCCTGCCAGGCAGGTCCAACTCTAGGGCATGGTGCTCATCTCCGTTTCTTGGCCAAGGATGCCAGCATTGTCCGAAGGCAATTTCCATGGTCATGTGGCCAACATGGCTATACCAAAGGTGCACAGAATGCTGTTCCTTCCCACTGAAGTGGTACCTATTTATCTACTGGCATTTGCATGCTTTCAAATGATTAGGTTGGCAGGAGCTGGAGCAAGTAACAGGAGCTCACCCCATTGCTCAGAGGCTGGGTTGAGAATCTGGGCTGCTCAGCATCTTTAACCGCTGAGCCATCACACCCGCTTCCTTTATAATCTGAGCATGGGCGTGACTTCCTGGGCTGACTGTTCCCTCCCATGCCATCCTTAGGTCACCTGAGATAATTGCCTAGGTCAGCAGAGATACGTTTCAAGAAGAGCTAACTCTGAGAGGTTTCCATTTTAAAAGTTGCACTGGGGAGTTGGGGATTTTAAAAAAAAGTGAAAAGGAAATGGTTGGTATGCTGCAAAGTTATTGTGAAGTTCACATCACGACCTACATAAATAAGTGTAGTATGTCTAGAAAGCCTTTTGCGGTATATGGTACAGAAATATATGAGGATATAAATTTCAAAAGCATGTATAATTTTAAAAAAAACACATGAGTAGAGAAAAGCCATCATACTAAGGTGTTGTCTTTCTAATGCAAACAATAAATTACTTCACATGTTAGCAGTCTGCAGATCTCTGGGGAAGTTGAAATTTCTTGGGTCACAGACCAAAAATGACAGTGGAAGGTGTTTGGAGGTTTATTGTTGCGATAATTGTGTTTTCCTTGGAAAAGCTTAATGTCTTCTGAGGTTAGTACCTTGCTTTTTTATTAGCCAATGAATTGAGAAGATTGTGCATTCCAGCTTAGGCTGCACTTCATTAATTCTGCTTCAACATCTGGCATGCTTATATTTTATGCATCATTTTACCAACTGTGCTTTGTTTTGCTGAGCATGTTGGCAGCCTGGAAAGTGAACCGAGTGAAGGTTGGGGTACCTGTGAGAAGATACTCCTGTTGATTATCCGAAAAAGGAGAAAGAGCAGCCTCTCTGACTCTTAATCTAATCTTTCCCCAAACAAGGAATGTGGGGTTTCCTTCTAAAAGTGTCTGTGGCTAATACTAGTGATTGGCCCATTAATAGATAACAGAATAACAGAATTGGAAGGGCCTGGGAGATCTTCTAGTCCAACCTCCTGCACAAGTAGGAGACTCTATGCCATTCCAGACAAATGGCTGTCCATCTCTTCTTTGGAAGCCTCCAGTGTTGGAGCATTCACAATTTTTGGAAGCAAGTTGTTCCACTAATTAATTGTTCTCACTGTTAGGAAATTTCTCCTTAATTCCAGGTTGCTTCTCTTCTTGATTAGTTTCCATCCGTTGCTTCTTGTCCTGCCTTCTGGTGCTTTGAAAAACAGGTCGATCCCCTCTTCTTTGTGGCAGCCCCCCCAAATATTGGAACACTGATATTGGCTATGTTCACAAACTGCACAAGACTTCATTCATGCTAAGCTATAAACCCTACATAACAAATCACGATGGCTAGGTTTACACAATGTGAACAGGCATATGCTTGGGTTCTCTAATGGGTGAGCTCAGTTTGCCATGAGGTGGGAGTAAGACTCTGAGTTGAGTGGGGAAGAAGGAGAGGGATGGTTTCAGAAAAGCAAGGCAAGGGTGATGGCACAAGGTAACTAGTGGTTGAGTGTGTTTTGTGTGAACCCGACGGACGATGAAGGCTTCTTTGCATCAAGCTCAAGTTGTACTGATGCACTGGCACTTGCACAACATCTGTCCAACAACTTTAACACTGATTCCCAATGGAAAGTCAAATGGGTCACTGAATGCCCAGACACAGGAAGACATATAAATGACCGCACAAAAATGGTGCCAGGGTTTGAACTACCACATCAACAATGGACAATCCTGAACAGGATTCGCACCTCACATGGCGTCTGCCAGGAATCTCTGTATAAATGAATCAAAATCAGAATCAGAATAACAGAGCTGGAAGGGACCTTGTAGGTCATCTAGTCCAAGCAGGAGACCCTACACCATTTTTGACAGATGGCAGTCCAGTCTCTTGATGTCAAGGTTAGGTGCTTTTCTGAACCAACATCCCAAATTCAGAAACACACACTGGAAGAAATTTCAGTTGGATAACAATATTTTTTGTTGAAATTCAAAACGAATGTACTTGCACTGCTGTCCTTATTACCCCTTTCTGTGCGTTTTTTGCACTATTGATTACACTGTGTTTATTGTCGTGCCGTCTTCTACAATCTGTGAGGATGATGGATGGTTGTAGAAAATTGTTTCTGAACAAACAAAAAGAGCGTAAATCTTAAATATTCATAACAAGGAGCAGCCTAGTGTTAAATTAGCTGTAGGACTTTGGAAGCTCTGAAAACAAATTGGCTGATTCTATTTCCCTAAAGTTACTTAGAAAAGTGAATGCAGAGAAGACTTAATTAGGCTCACTTTCAGTTTTTATTTCTTCCCCACATTCTTTAGACACTTCAATAAGATAGTTATTGAACCCTAAGGCAAGACTGTAACATTTTTTCAAAAAGATGGACGTTCCTGTCAATATTTTGTTTGCATGAATACAAGTCTAACCATTGAAGTTAGAAACTTGATTACCTTCATCAGCTTTGCTGAATCAGAAATCCTCCAAAGACATTGCATTTCTCTAATGCTTCAGCTGTCTAAATTGAACAAAAATTGCCTAGATTTTAATATGGAGAGAATAAAGGACTGTATTTAAAGCAGTATTTCCATCCTGCTATTCTGCCCACAAGACCTGAGGGGCCTCACATGATCAGCAAACCTGAACTAAATTGAACTACAGGTAGTTCTCGACTTACAACCGCAACAAAGCACAAAATTTTGGTTGCTCAGCAAGACATTTATTAAGTGGGTTTTGCTGCATTTTAACGACCCTTCTTGTTGCAGTTGTTAAGTTACCCAGTTGTTAAGGGAACCTGGCTTCTCCATGGACTTTGCTTGTCAGAAAGCCGCCAAAGGTGATCACGTGACCCTGGGAATTCCCTCGGTGTCTGGCCACACAAGCTTTCCAAAGTACCAGAAGGCAAAACAAGAAGCAATGGATGGGAGTTGATCAAAGAGAGAACCAACCTAGAACTAAGGAGAAACGTCTTGCCAGTGAGAACAATTCATCATTTGTTAAGTGAGTTTTGCAAAATTGGGAATTGAAGTCCACACCTCAGAAAACAGTCCAGGTTGAGAAACACTGCATTAAATAAATAAATAAATACAATTTGCACCAACCAGACTTTCGGTTTCCTGCTACGGCCACTGAGGACGTTCAGAAGGCGAGCTCCGTCTTCCACATCCGCTGGGGGACCCTGGAAAGGGTCGAAAGTCACCCTGTAGGAGCAACCAGCAAGGAGGGGATCCCCGCTTGATCGTGGGAGGTTAGTAGCCCTTCCGATCAATCTGGGTCAGCCCTCCAAACCGGCGGACAAAAGACCAGCCATAGAAATATGGCTCGTCACTAAGCTGCAGACAGCCGAAGTCAAACTTACCACCAGGCGCCTATAAAGCAGCGCGGATGAGACGGGGTGAGATCTACCTCTCTTCCATCCTAACTATTTTTTCCCACCTGTATAAACTGCCCAAAGTATTTTCGCCCCTGAGTGGGAATTCTATCCCTCTCTCTAAAAACAGCAGCGACTGACTATCCAGGGGAGTTTAAAACACTGCAGAAATAACCTGATTCTAACTGGATCTTTATTTTTCTAAAAGATTTCTTATTCTTATTGAACATTTGAGTTTTTACTTACAATAAAGAAGTAAAATTGGAAAAAGGACTATAAAAAAAATTGATTTAAAAAAAAAACCTTAAAAATTTGCACCAACCAGTTATCTTCCACAACAATTCTATATTTTAATTCATCCCAGAAGGGTTAAGAAGACTAAAGAAGGGCACCTTCAGCCACAAACATTTTTAGGAAAATAGAGCTTTTAGAGACCAAAACTGGTAGTTCACTTCACTTCCAGCGACAACGTCTTACTGATAGCCTGCCAGTTTCAGGATAGTGGGGTATCGGGTACGGTGGGCCATGCATTTCTGCCGGTCGATAAAAAGGCTGTTGGTTTTCACAGCGATCTCCTTCTCCAGATGCATCCGGCTGTCCTCCAGATTCCGGAGGCTTTGCTCAGATTCCAGCAGTTTCTTTTTGAGAGATTCAATAGATTCGGTCAGTTCTTCCACTTCACTGATGAGCCTGAATGGAGGACAAAAGAGGAGAGCATGTTGACGGTGCGGATTGAGATCTCCCCGTAGAGAATGAGAAACTGGGGATGAAACTGGCCTGGAGATAACATTTTCTAGGAAATGTTCACCAATACATCTAAAACAGGAATGCAGGTCTAGCTAAGCCATCTTAGCAAATGGATCTGTCTCACAGTGGTCTCAATAATTAAGAATAAGAGAATAAGAGAATTCTTTATTGGCCGTGTGATTGGACACACAAGGAATTTGTCTCTCAGGGTACATATAAGCAGCAAATGATAAATCATAATCATAAAATACAATCATCATAAATCATAAGATACAACACTCAGTGATAGTCATAGGATACTAAATAAGCAATCAACATAAATCATAATAGGATACTAAATAAACACAATCAACATAAATCACAAGATACAAACAACAAGTGATAGTCATAAGAAGCTAAGGAAATAGGTAATAGGGAAATTGAGAAGGATAATAGCGTTTTCAATTTACAGAGAAAATTTCTGGCTGATTATAGGAGTAGTAAGCCTGCTGCCTTCAGAACAATTGATTTTATCCAGAGAAAATGCAGATTAGAAAACTGCACCTAATTAAAAAACTTAATTGGGGTGATTCAGTAACAGTTTTGTTCCTTACAGTATCAACTTTGCAAACTCTCAAGCTTCCTCTTTCCACTATGTATTCAAGATGGACAGTGATTAATATTTATATGTATTCATATGCAAGGGTATAGGTATATGCATATGACATATATATGTCGTATAGCATGTCCATATGTGTGTTGTGTGTAAACTTTTGACGCAACAGAATTTCATTTTTAATGTGTGCCACTGTGCCCACAGTAAAAAATGACAATAAAGGTTATCTTTCTATCTAATGAACATTATGAATAGAATAGAATAGAATAGAATAGAATAGAATAGAATAGAATAGAATAGAATAGAATAGAATAGAATAGAATAGAATTGGAAGGGACCTTGGAAGTTCCTATACCATTACATGCAAATGGTTGTCCAATCTCTTCTTAAAAACTTCCAGTGTTGGAGCATTCACAACTTCTGGGAGGCAGGTCGTTACACTAATTGTTTTCACTGTCAGGAAATTTCTCCTTAGTTTTGGTTGCTTCTCTCCTTGATTAGTTTCCATCCGTTGCCTTCAGGGGCTTTGGAGAATAGCTTTACTCCCTCTTCTTTGGGGCAACCCCCTGAGATATTGGAATACTGCTATTGTGTCACCCCTGGTCCTTCTCTTCATTAAACTAGACATATCCAATTCCAGCAACCTTTCCTTGTAAGCTTTAGCCTCCAGTCCCTAATCATCTTTGTTGCTCTTTTCTGTACTCTTTCTAGAGTCTCAACATCTGTTTTACATCGTAGTGACCAAAACTGTATGCAGTATTCCAGGTGTGGCCTTACCAAGGCCTTGTAAAGTGGTATTAACACTTCACGTGGTCTTGATTCTATCCCTCTGTTAATGCAGCCTAGCACTGTGTTGGCTTTTTTATTTATTTTATTTATTTATTTATTTTATTAAATTTCTATACAGCCCTTCTCCCGAAGTACTCAGAGCAGTGTACAGGGCAATAAAATGCAACATACAAAAGTTAAAAAGAAAATTAAATTAATTAGCCCTAGCAATAAATAGTTAAAATAAACCCAAACCCTTAGTCCAGGCCGGCCTGTTCTAACAACCAAGTCTTCAGGGAAGAGAGAAGGTCGGGAGCCATCCGGAGCTCAACAGGCAGCAGATTCCAAAGGGCTGGCGTGCCCACAGAGAATGCTCTCCCCCTGGGGGCCGCCAGCCGGCAATCCCTGACCGACGGCACCCTGAGGAGGCCTTCTCTGTGGGAGTGCACAAGACGAAGGGAAGTTGATGCCGGCAGCAGGTGTTCCCTCAAATATCCCGGACCCAAGCCATTTAGGGCTTTATAGGTCATCAGCAGCACCTTGAATCTCACCCGGAGGGCAACCGGAAGCCAATGCAGCTCGCGGAGGAGAGGTTTAAATGGGAGTATCAGGAAACCCCTATCACAACTCGCATGGCCGCATTCTGCACCAGTTGAAGCCTCTGAGTGGTCCTCAAGGACAGCCCCAAGTAGAGAGCATTGCAGTAGTCTATCCAAGAGGTCACAAGCACATGAGTGACTGTACGCAGGGCATCCTGGTCCAGATAGGGCCGCAACTGGGGCACCAGGCGAACCTGGGCAAAAGCCCCCCTGGCCACAGCTCCTACATGGTCTTCCAAACTGAGCTGTGAGTCAAGGAGGATACCCAAGTTGCAAGCCCTATCTACGGGGGGTAACACCTCACCCCCCATAGTTAAAGATGGAATGAACTGAATTTCCCGAGATGCCGGTACGTACAACCATTCAGTCTTGTTGGGATTAAGCTGAAGCCTGTTCCTCCCCATCCAGACCTGGACCGCCTCCAGGCAATGGGACATCACGGAGAGGGTATCACTGGGGTGGTTTGGGGTAGAGATAAAAAGCTGGGTATCATCAGCATATTGATGATACCCCACTCCAAAACCACGAATGATCTCGCCCAGCGGCTTCATATAGATGTTGAACAGGAGAGGCGAGAGGACCGACCCCCTGAGGAACTCCACAAACAAGAGGCCTCGAGGCCGATCTCTGCCCTCCTGCCAACACCGACTGCGAATGACCCAGGAGGTAGGAGGAGAACCACTGTAAAACAGTGCCCCCCACTCCCAACCCCCTGAGGTGCCGCAGTAAGATACCATGGTCGATGGTATAAAAAGCCGCTGAGAGATCTAATAGGACTAGGACAGAGGAACAACCCCTGTCCTGAGCCCGCCAGAGATCATTCACCAGCGCGACCAATGCCGTCTCCGTGCTGTACCCGGGCCTAAAGCCCGATTGGTACAGGTCCAGGTAATCAGCTTCCTCCAGGAACAGAGGGAGCTGATGCACCACCACGCTCTCAACAACCTTTGCAAGAAAGCAAAGGTTGTAGACCAGACGGTAGTTGTTCAAAATAGCTGGGTCCATGGCAGGATTCTTGAGGAGGGGCCTCACCACCGCCTCCTTCAAGGCGGCAGGAAAGCTACCCTCCCTCAAAGAAGCAGTTATTAGTGCCTGGAGCCAGCCTCGTGTCCCCTCCCAAGCCGCATACACCAGCCAGGAGAGGCACAGGTCCAATAAACATGTGGTGGAGCTCAGCCTCCCCATGATCCTGACCACATCTTCTGGAGTCACAGGGTCGAACTCTTCCCAGATAAGATCACCAAGACCGCTTGTGTCTCCTCCGTCAGACTCCGTCCAGACCGGCCCGAATCCGAGCGATTTTGTCCACCAGATGTTGGCTAAACTCCTCAGCACGACCCTGCAAGGGATCCCCCCTCACCTCCTGATTAAGGAGGGAGTGGGTCACCCTAAACAGGGCGGCCGGGTGATTATCTGCAGACGCGATGAGGGCAGCGAAGTGGTTAGACTTCGCCGTCCTCATCACCGCAAGATAAGACCTGGTGAAGGTTCTTAATCGCGATCGGTCAGATTCAGACCGGCTGGATCTCCAACAGCTCTCTAGGCCCCATCTCTGACGCTTCATCTCCCGGAGCTCTGCGGAAAACCACGGAGCCCACTGGGATCTGCACCGGGTCAGGGGCCACATGGGCACAATGCAGTCAAGTGCCTCCGTGGCTGCCCTTTCCCAGGCTTCCACCAAAGCATCGGCCGGGCTGTGAGCGAAGGCGGCAGGCGGGGACCCAAGCGCCACCTGAAACCGCTCTGGGTCCATTAGGCGCCTAGGGCAATTGAGGAAACCAGCAACATTTGATGAGTGAAATGTCAAATGTCTCCAATTCACCTGGCAAAACTTCCTTTCTCTAGACATTTAAGAGAAGAATTAACCTGAGTTGCCAGAACACACAACTTAATGACTGTTTTTATAACATAAAGAGGTAAGATTCAGAAATTCTGGCACTCTAAAGAATTTCCACTTGCATCTGAAAGACTGGAAGAATGATTATGTCCGCTCCTTGGATTAATTTCAGTCCTTTGATTTTATGGTATTGTGGAGGAGAAACACGTACACCCAAAGGCATTCAACAAAAACTAATCAAGGAAGGAAGCAACCTAGAAATAAGGAGAAATTTCCTAGTGGTGAGAACAATCAACCAGTGGAACAGTTTGCCACCAGAAGCTGTGAATATTCCAACACTGGAGGCTTTCAAGAAGAGCCTGGACAATTATTTATCTGAAATGGTATAGGGTTTCCTGCCTGAGCAGGGGGTGGGACTAGAAGATCTCCAAGGTCTCTTTCAACTCTGATATTCTGTTAATCATCATCATCATCAATTAAATTAATCTAGTGCCCAACGACTTACCTGAACTGGGCAGCATCTCTGCACAGATCCACGTTGGGCCTAAAGGAGCGATCATAAAGCCTAGTCTGGGCTACTTTGAGGGGTGTTTCTTTGTCCTTAATGGCTTGCTTCAACGCCTGAATGTTGTGCTCTTGGTGCCCAATCTCCTGGAGGGTCTGTTCAAAGAGGATATTAAAGATAGCAGTTTTTTGAAATAAATAAATAATCAGTAACTGACCACCAATGGTGCATGGACTGACAAATATTTGCAAAGAATTGAATCAAGGTATGTGGAGACTGAGACTCAACTCTTTCCAAGAAGATATCCTAGAAAATAAGGTGCGCCGTGATGTTTCAGAGAAAACGGTAGCAGGCTTCTGAAGTAGCAAAAGGCTGCTATTGATGCAGGCTAAATTTTGCGTCAGATGAGAATAATTCTAGACCATGCAAAACAACTTTGTTTTTCCATGAAGAAATTTCTCTTCTGACCCAAGGAGACATTCCGCTTCTGATCATTGAAGGCATTTCGCTTCTGATCATTCTCAGAACTGAGGAAGCTTCTTGGATGAGAAGCAAAACGTCTTCAAAGAAAAACAAGAAAGTACAGTTGCCTCTTGAAAAAGCACCTTTGGGAAAACAACTTGATGTCATAATGACAAATATGTTTTTTTAAGCCAATAGCAGAAGTTTGAATTTGCTCTTAACAGTAAGCCAAACAGCTCTGGACACTTTTACTGTAACCCCTCTGAAGTATTATACCAAAAATTGCACTAATGCCACCACTAAAAACAAGATCCTTCTGGTGCCAGAGTCTCCTGCTCAAGCAAGGGGTTGGACTAGAAGACCTCCAAGGTCCCTTCCAACTCATTTATTCTATGTTCTATATAAATTTTACAGAGTTGGCAGTCTCAAAATGTAGTGAGGGATGATCTCTGTTTTAAAAGGATATTTTAAAATAATGGTGTATCAGCTGTCCTCAAAGATGAAGGCAAAATGGCTTCCCTGTCTGAAAGCAGCCTCCTTCTAAAGCCCGCAGCTGAAGGTCAACTGCATTTGCTGTACAAAGGAGGATCAAGGTCAACAAGACCACTCTCCTTGGTTTGATCCTCCATGACTACTTCTCAAAGCACATGATACATGTCTGCAATTTTCCCACTCCTTCCCCCCCCCCAAAAATGCTTATGGGCTTCACCCACACTCTCCTTCCCATTCTTTAAAAGCTGCTCCCACGTCAACACTGCAGTCTGTGGGGAGAAGCAGAGGAGGTGGCCCCTACTTTTCGTAAGCTGTGCTCCAGCTTGTGCTTGGCATCCTCCAGCTCCTCACAGCGCTTGGCAAAGGCCTGGTTCACCACATCAAACTGCAGGCGCAGGTCCTCGGCTGTGTCATGGAGGATGTTGTCAACCAGTGCACGGAGGTTGACAGATGCCAACCGTTCTCGCTCAGCCCGATAGATGTTGTCATGACTGTGCTTGGCCCACGTCTCTGGGGTGGAAGCACTGCAGGGAAGATGCAGGTGGGGGCGGGGGGGAGGACATAAATCATATGGCCAGAATTTTAATGCTGTAAGCTAAATTTACAGGACAGTCTTCATTTCTATAGAACACATCTCAAAAGAAATGTAGAAAGATGGCAGTAGAATGGAATGATATAGGGTTGAAGATCTCCAAGGTCCCTTCCAACTCTGCTATTCCATTCCATTCCATTCCATTCCATTCCATTCCATTCCATTCCATTTTCTATTCTATTCTGTTCTGTTCTGTTCTGTTCTGTTCTGTTCTGTTCCGTTCCGTTCCGTTCCGTTCCGTTCCATTTTCTATTCTATTCTATTCTATTCTATTCTATTCTATTCTATTCTATTCTATTCTATTCTATTCTATTCTATTCTATTCTATTCTATTCTATTCTATTCTATTCCATTCCATTCCATTCCACTCCACTCTGTTCATATTTGACAAGAGTATGGAAAGGTGGTCCTTTCAGGAGAATCAGGGGTCAAACCCACTTCGTCATGAAGGTCACTGGTCAGACCCCCCCCCCACGCATATCTTGATGAATTGATTATGTGCCATCAAGTCTTTTCAACTCCAACCACATAGATGGATTCTCCTCTCTCTTAGCTATACTATTAAGGATTGTTTCCCTGATGCCAAAAGAAGGAGAGAATCACGATAACGTCTGAAGCTACCCAGAGTGATGATGGGAATGTCAAGATGGACTTACAGAATATATTGTTCAAGGTGATAAAGAGCACCACTCCCTTTCTTGGGTTGAGTTCAAATCTGGAAGTGGCCACACCCTTCTCTTTTTGAAATTATTATTTCCACTCTGGCCTATAATCTGAAATGTCTTGAACTCTTACCTCAGAACTAGCCATGTCTAGTCTGGCTTAGTTTCTGAATCACGTGAGGTTGGCTTGGTGCTACCAGCTGTTAAGTTAAACCACCACCAAAGGTGACAGATACCAGGGAAATGTGCAAAAACCCAGATAGGCAAAGGAGTCCAGGCCCTAATCAAACACAATCACAACAGTCAAGCGAAAAAGCACCTTGGGGAAAAGGCAAAATATCGACACAAAGAGTAAGAGTAAGAAGAGGACTAGTACAGTAACAATTTGAAGCTGGAAAAGAGGCAGAAAAGAGGTTCTGAAATTGCAGCATCATTAATGAAGAAAAATAAGAATTTTGGGCTACTGGGTTTTGTTTTGTTTTTTCTTCATTTAGCAAAGCAACAGAGAAAATGTCAGGTCTTGGTGGCAGAAAGAACAAATCTATCAAATCTATGTATGTCCTATGCTTCATAGAAGGGGCTAGGATTAAAAATTGGTACATGGTGAGAAAGATCTGGGAGTCTTGGTAGACCAGAGAGATTCAGGGTGAGCTAGCAGTGTGCTGCAATTGCCAAAAAAGCCAATGCAGTTTTGGACTGCATCAATTAGACTAGAGAATTTTGCCCCAACAATGCTTCCTTGGGGACCCTGGTTCATCCCCAACAAGGACCTGCTCTTACCTGTCCTCAAACTTGGAGGAGCTGGGATGGAACTGAATGTTGGTGCTCTGGTTGCTGTACCGCCCACATTTCTCGTCAATGTTGTAGGTTTCGACCTTGTCAGACCAATCCATCTCACAGACCTGCTTGTGGTCCCGATTTAACCTGGAGGGGGGAGTACCGCAAAGTTTAGTGCCCAGTACTGGTTGAAAGTGAGGTGGACCCCCAGCCTGCTGGCCTTCCATGAAGGTGTAAAAACGTGCCTCCCTAGCTGTACTTGGGGCGCACAGAGGAACACGTAGCAATGGAGCTAGTTGGTGCCCTGAAAGCCCCAGCACCACCATTTGTTTGTTTACTTGTTTAGCAGTAGCAATAGCACTTAGACTTATATGCCACTTCACAGTGCCTTATAGTCTTCACTAAGCAGTATACAGAGACAGCCTGTTGCCCCCCAACAATCTGGGTCCTCCTTTTACCGACCTCGAAAGGACAGAAGGCTGAATCAACCTTGAGCTGGTGAGGATCGAACTCCTGGCAGTAGGCAGTGAATTAGCCTGCATTGCTGCATTCTTGCCACTGCACCACCAGGGCTAGCTAGCTAGCTAGCTATGTATGTATGTATGTATGTATGTATGTATGTATGTATGTATGTAATATCTATGCCTCCCATTTTGCTGATACAGTGAGTATGGGTGATTTATACAGGGCTTTTCAACCGGTGGTATGCGTACCACTCATGGTACTTTGCCACATGGCAGGTGTTACGTGATTGCTAGCAAAGTGTAGCAGGGGAGGGCAATGAGCCGAAGCGAGCCAAGCCTAAGGGAGAGGGAGAGGCAGCTGCAGCTGCAGGACTGTCTGGGCTGGCAGAAGCCCCAGGAGCTGGCAGGGCTCCAGCTGATTGGCTCCAGCTGACTGGCGCTTCCAGAAGCAGCTCAGAGCTGGAGGTGAAGAAAAAGCAGGGGGGGGGGAGAGGAGAGGCTATAAAAGAACTGGTTTGGGTGGGGGAAGGGGAAAACAGACAACAGGAAAGGTTTAATACCTTTAAACAAATGTAATTAGTTTTATCCCATTTAATTGAGTGTCTGTGGCTTTTAGAAAGTTTTCTTTGAAGGTAAACTGGCTTAATTTAAAGCTAAATCTTTTTGCAATCACTGGAGCCTTTCTGTCTTTGATTGCAACATTGTGACACGTGACATGCCTGAGGCAGCTTGAAGAGAAAAAAAACTGGAGTTCTTTATTTTCTTGCTTTGCACTTGATTACTGTGTCTTTAAGGGTACAGAGAAGGAATTGGGGGGTGCATTCTTACTACACTGTGGAAGAGCTCAGAAGGGCCAACCAGCTAGCTCAGGAGTCTACAAACTTAGAAACTTTGGGCTCAGCCCATGAGGGCTGAGGAATTCTGGGAGTTGAAGTCCACAAGTCTTAAAAGTGCCAAGTTTGAAGCCCCCTGAACTAGCTGGTAGTGGTGCATTTTAATAAACATGAATACATTTATTATACATTTGTCAGTGCAAAGGGAAAGTGATTCAGCGAAGGAACAGCCACCAAAGAAATTAAAATTGGCACTTTTTTCTTTTTTTCTACAGTTTCTAATAGTTTATTAGCTTAGATACAAAAATACAAAAGCAACTAGTAGGACACAGTGGGGAGGAAAAAGGGGGGGGGAAAGTCAGTGGAAGAAGGGAAAAAAGAACAGAGTTCCTCTGTTGCAGGAGAAGGAAGCATTAACATTGAACCTCAACTTTTTACTTTTCCATAATATTACAAGATAGCCATTTCTATAACAACAAATGAATCTAATCAGTAAAACCCAAAATCCTTTTTTTGTTTTAGTCATCAGGTTTTTGACACCTTGCTAAACACTGGTGGTACTCAAATATTGTCATGTCCTAAAAGTGGTACAATCTGGGAAAAGGTTGAAGAGCCCTGACTTACAATATAATAAAAGGTTTAAAAGTGCTAAAACAATTACAATTTGTACTAAAGAGTTAAAAATTAAAAACCAAGATGATGGGCATCCTGGGGGTGAGAATCTTCCCTATCCCGTCAGCCATCCCAGGGTAGGGGGAGCCTCTCAGGGACCCAGGCCCAGCAGCAGAGCCACGTTTTTTGGCTCTTCCAGACGGCCGGGGGGGGGATCTCACCTCCAACGGGAGAATATTCCAGAGGGTGGGGGCCCCAGCAGAAAAGGCTCTTTTCCTGGACCCCACCAGCCATTAGTCAATTTCTAACATTCCTTGCCTCTTTTAAATGTTACAAACAGGTAGCTCTCAAGTTACCACCACAGCTGAGCCCAAAATTTCTGTTGCTAAGTGAGTCATTTGTTAAGTGAAATTTGTACCATTTTTAATCCCCCTAAATACAGGTAATACTGCAGTTAGTTAATTAGTCAGTCAGTCAGTTAGTTTTAACTTTCTGCAACTCAGAATAATAGAAAAATGTGTTACTGGACATAGTAACAGCAGCACAGGCAGTCCTCAAGTTACAACCAAAATTGAGCTCACGTTTTTTGCTGCTAAATGAAATGTTTATTAAGTGAATTTTGCCCCCTTTTACGACCTTTTGTGCCACAGTTGCTAAGTGAATCATTGCCATTAAGTAACATGGTTGTATGGGAAGTCAGCTCCCCAGAGAAGGAAATATTAAAAGGGCAGAATATTATATTTCCTCAAAGGATATTAAAGAGGCAGAAAAGCATGCCCAGTTTTTTCTTAATAGCCCCAAGTCTCTCTTCCCCCAAGCAGAAACCAGCTCTGTAGAAATGCAGAGGTAATAATCCATTCAGGAAGGTTGGAGCCCTCCAGCTAGAAGCTTAGAAAGACAAAGAGACCTAAAACCTACATACCCCACCCAAACTCTAAGATGGGACATAACCCACAGACGCCAAAGGGCACACCCAGACTCAGGTCAGAATACATGACACAGGAAATACAAAGCCTCAAACAGGAACAGGAAACAACTCCAAACAAAAGGCTCCAGAGGGTATAAAAACCCACTCCCTACTATATGTGCTCTCACTCTTTTCTTCCAGAGCCATCTTCCTGTCTGGCTCTCCTCTTCACTAAACTGTAACCTACTTTCTAAAGCAGTCGCCATGTTGTTTATTCCTGGCTTGGACTGAACCACGATGAAGACTTTTCCTTCAACAATTGTTAAGCGAATCTGGCTTCCCCCTTGGCTTTGCTTGTCGGAGGGGCGCAAAAGGGGATCACGTGAGCCCAGGGACAGTGCGACCGTCCTAAATACAAGTGGCTGAATTTTGATCACGTGACCAAGGGGGATGCTTCAACAGTCTTAAGTGTGAAAAATGGTCATAAGTCACTTATTTTAATCCTTTTCATTAGGATTAGGGTGACCCTCATATAGCCAAGGAAGTAACCCTGGGGACTCTTGATCCATCATTCTCTCTCAGCTCAACCTACCCCACAGGATTGTTGTCTGGAAAAATGGAAATCTTGTATAGTACTGCACTGCATAGAAGCAGATACCAAATAAAAATGTTAGAATACTAATACTAATACTAATACTAATAATGATACGATTTCTGGAAATTAGTTTTGTTTTCATAGGACACATTTGAAAACTGAAAACGTTCATAAACCTGACTTTCCATTAATTTCAGAATAGCTCTCCATGTTGTTGTTTTTAACATATTTTGTATTTCCAAAGCACCACCAGTTTTCAAACAGGGACATGATGAAATACTTCTTCTACATGTCACCTGGTGGCAATTTAAACTGAAAAATAAGAAAGCTTGAAGGGATGTAATGACATGTTAGGAACATCTCAAGAGTGCTACTGAAAGTAATTGCAATATAATTTGAGGGATCATCTCTCTCCGATCATTCCAAGTACATGATAATCACCTGTAAGAATTAAACAGTTATGAATTTTGTAAAGAATTTAAGAGCTGCCAGGCAGTGCAAGCGCAGACCAGGAAATATTGTAAGGGACTTAGAAGACAGTTATTTTGTTTGTTGCACAATTACGTATTATTTTTTTAAAATCTGTAATTTACAAAAATACAGATCCATAAAATAACACAGAATCCAAGAATGCAGGAAACATTAAGTTTGTGATTCAAGGCTTTTGCCTGTCTTTTGTTATTCATAATCCTAAATAATTTAATCTGCATTCAGATCTACAGACTCTTTTTGTTTTTCCTGTATTTGGCTAGAAAAATAAAACACAGGGGACATTAAAAACAACATCAACAAACACAGGCTCTACTCTTTGATTACCGTATTCTGACTACAAACAATTTTTTGAAAGTCAGCCCAATTTATTCTGTAACTTCGGCAACATGCGTGCCTGTCTTCTAGTTTCCTATATTATACCACCATCTGGTGGAAGAACAGGAAATGAACCCCAAAAAATCGCTATCTTTTTCTTGAGTAAAAAACGAAAATTAGTAAGTTGTTTCTCAACCCTGTTGTCTTCCTGGCAAGAGATTTCTTTCTTCCCCCTCCCCTCCCAAGCATGCTGGCCTATTGTTGTTGTTAGTATTTCTAAGTTGGCTTTCTTGGAGGTAGTAAATGAGATAACCACTGGTGGTTTTATTTTTTTTTAAAAAGCCTTACAGGTAGTCCTGGACTTACGAACACAACTGAGTCCAAAATTTCTGTTACGGCGTTTTGCCCCATTTTACGACTTTTCTTGCCACCGTTAAGTGAGTCGCTGCATTTGATAAGTTAGTAATAGGTTGTAAAGGGAGTGTGACATGGCTTGTTAAACCGTGCAGCCAAGGTTTTTGCAATCTAGGCCAGCCAGTTTGTTTCATTTTGACACTGGCATAATAGCAACCATGACAATCTAAAGTATGGATTTATTTATTTATTTATTTATTTAGTTATATTTATATACCGCCCTATTCCCTGAGGACTCAGGGCGGTTTACAGGAAATTAAAAAATCCAAAATACAAAAATTAAGAACCAAATTAAAAAATATTAAATTAACCCTGTAGTCAATTAAAAAGAACCCCAAATTAAAAATTCCTCCTCAGTCTGGGCCCGAGAGCTCGAAGAGCCAGGTCTTCAGGCCCCGGCGGAATGATCGAAGGTCGGGGGCAGTTCTCAGCTCCACCGGCAGCTGGTTCCAGAGGGCAGGCGCTCCCACCGAGAAGGCCCTATCCCTGGGTGTCACCCGCCGGCAGTCTCTTACCGGCGGGACCCTGAGCAGACCCTCCCTGTGGGAGCGCACTGGGCGAAGGGCATTTGATGCCGGCAGCAGGTGTTCCCTCAGATATCCCGGACCCAGGCCATGTAGGGCTTTATAGGTGATAACCAGCACCTTGAATTTCACCCGGAGGGCAACCGGAAGCCAATGCAGCTCGCGGAGTAGAGGTGTTACATGGGAGTATCGGGAAACCCCCATTACAACTCGCGCGGCCGCATTCTGCACCAGTTGAAGCCTCCGAGTGGTCTTCAAGGGCAGCCCCATGTAGAGAGCGTTACAGTAGTCCAAACGGGAGGTCACAAGCGCATGAGTAACTGTGCGTAGGGCGTCTCGGTCCAGATAGGGACGCAACTGGCGCACCAGGCGAACCTGGGCAAAAGCCCCCCTGGTCACGGCTCCTATATGGTCTTCAAAATTGAGCCGTGAATCCAGGAGGACGCCCAAGTTGCGAGCCCTATCGACGGGGGGTAACACCTCACCCCCCATCATTAAGGATGGAATAACTTGGTTAACCCGAGATGCCGATATGCACAGCCACTCAGTCTTGGCGGGATTGAGACGAAGCCTGTTTCTCCCCATCCAGACCTGAACCGCCTCCAGGCACCGGGACATCACGGAGAGGGCATCACTGGGTTGGTTCGGGGTGGAAAGAAAAAGTTGGGTATCATCAGCGTACTGATGATACCCCACCCCAAAACCACGAATGATCTCGCCCAGCGGCTTCATATAGATGTTGAACAGGAGAGGCGAGAGAACCGACCCCTGAGGGACTCCACAAATGAGAGACCTCGGGGCGGATCTCTGCCCTCCTGTCAACACCGACTGCGAGCGGCCCTGGAGGTAGGAGGAGAACCACCGTAAAACAGTGCCTCCCACTCCCAGCCCCCTGAGACGCCGCAGTAAGATACCATGGTCGATGGTATCGAACGCCGCTGAGAGATCTAATAGGACCAGGACAGAGGAGCAACCCCTGTCCCTAGCCCTCCAGAGATCATTCACCAGCGCGACCAATGCCGTCTCCGTGCTGTGTCCGGGCCTGAAGCCCGATTGGTACGGGTCCAGATAATCAGTTTCCTCCAGGAACAGAGGGAGCTGATGCGCCACCACACTCTCAACAACCTTCGCCAGAAAGCGAAGGTTGGAGACTGGACGGTAGTTGTTTAAAACAGCCGGGTCCAAAGCAGGCTTCTTGAGAAGGGGTCTCACCACCGCCTCCTTCAAGGCGGCAGGAAAGACACCCTCCTTCAAGGAAGCAGTTATTACTGCATGGAACCAGCCTCGTGTTCCTTCCCGAGCCGCATAAGCTAGCCAGGAGGGGCACGGATCCAACAAACAGGTGGTGGTGCTCAGTCTCCCCATGATCCTGTCCACATCATCAGGGGAAACAGGGTCGAACTCAGTCCAGATAACGTGCTCAAGACCGCCTGATTCCTCCACATTAGACTCTGCCCAGTCAGAGTCCAAGCCGGTCCGGATCCGAGCGATTTTGTCCGCCAGATGATGACTAAACTCCTCGGCTCGTCCCTGCAAGGGATCCTCTCTCACCTCCTGATTAAGGAGGGAGCGAGTCACCCTAAACAGGGCGGCCGGGCGATTATCTGCGGACGCGATAAGGGCGGCAAAGTAGTTAGACTTCGCCGTCCTTATCGCCGCAAGATAAGACCTTATAAAGGTTCTTAACTGCAATCGGTCGGATTCGGACCGGCTGGATCTCCAACCACTCTCTAGACCTCGTCTCCGCCGCTTCATCTCCCGGAGCTCCACAGAGAACCATGGGGCCCAACGGGATCTGCGTCGGGTCAGAGGTCGCATGGGTACAACGCAGTCGAGTGCCCCGGTGGCTGCCGTTTCCCAGGCCTCCACCAGGGCATCGACTGGGCTGTGGGTAAGGGTGATAGGTATAGGCCCAAGCGCCCTCTGGAACCGATCTGGGTCCATTAGGCGCCTGGGGCGGAACCACCTGGTCGGCTCCGCCGCCCAGCGGCGGGGGATGGCATGACGGAAAACTAGCCTCAGGAGGTAATGGTCTGACCATGACAGAGGGGTGATGGACGGAGAACCCCCTCCCAGATCATCCAACCACTGTCCAGACAGAAACACCAGGTCAAGAGTGTGACCCCCCTCATGAGTCGGGCCCTCAATAACCTGGGTCAGGCCCATGGCTGTCATGGAAGCCATGAACTCCCGAGCTAACTCCGACGACCCTCCCAGTGATGGCAGGTTGAAGTCACCCAGGACTACGAGCCTGGGGAACTCCACCGCCAACCCTGAGAGGGTGTCGAGCAGCTCGGGCAGGGCTGTTGCCACACAGCTGGGCGCCAGGTATGTAAGCAACAAGCCCAACTGAACCCGAGGACCACACCTCAAGAGGAGGGTCTCACTCCCGGCCATCTGGACAATGGTGGCCTCCCGGGGACACAATGTCTCCCGAATAACCACTGCCACCCCACCACCCCTGCCCTGAGCCCGTGGCTGGTGCAGCACCCGGAAACCCGGCGGGCATAACTCGGTGAGAGGCACCCCTCCCTCCGAGCCCAGCCAAGTTTCCGTGATGCACGCTAGATCCGCACATTCCTCCTCAATCCGATCACGGATGAGGGGAGCTTTATTAACTACGGATCTAGCGTTAAAATAGACCAGCCTGAGCTCAGGGGCCTGATCACCCTCATCCCCGGGTAAGAGGGTGCTAACCGGAGGGTCGGAGCGCGCCACCGCTCGAAGATAGCGGGGGCGCGATCCCAGATGTTGATATGACCCTCCTCGCAAACACCTGCTGCCATACCCTATCGCCGTGGGGATTCGATACCCCACCCCCACATTCCCAGCGCCAGCAGCCACCTCCCCCAACCCCGTCCCACCAGGACCTCTAACAGGACCAGACTGAGTGCCGGTTACAAGTTCCCTCCCCATCCCCCCCTCCCTCCCCCTCCCTAACCTCCTAAAATAACCGGCTAAAAATCTGATCAGGGGCCTCTTAGCGCGTCTTAACTCGAGGCCCCTATCCAAGCCCAACCACCTCTCGGAGTCCCAAGGCTTGGGCCCGTCATTAAGGGGAGTATGAAAACAGGCGACAGGTCGCGCCCATGAGGCAGGAACCGCCCTAAGGGCATACAAGTCCGCTAAACAGGATTTATGATCATTCCTTTAACAACCATTTGAGGTTATGACAATACTGAAAAAAGTGGCTTATGCCCCTTCCACATACATAAAAGAGTCGTAGTGGCACAGTTGATAGAATGCAGTATTGCAGGCTAACTCTGCCAACTGCCAGTAGTTCAATCCTGACCGACTCAGGGTTGACTCAGCCTTCCATCTGTCCAAGGTTGGTAAAATGACAATCACCCCCAGATTGTTGGGAGTGATACACTGAATCTGTAAACTGCTTAGAGAGAGCTGTAAAGCACTATGAAGTGGTATATTTCTGATTGCTATTGCTATTCTATTCTATTACCAATAGTGGTGCAGTGGTCAGAATGCAGCACTGCAGGCTAACTCACTACCCACCGCCAGTAGTTCAATCCTGACGGGCTCAAGGTTGATTCAGCCTTCCATCCTTCAAAGGCCAGTAAAAGGAGGACCCAGATTGTTGGAGGCAATTGTTGTGACTCAGGGCCAGCCTGTGGGCCCGACAGCCGTGTCCGATGTATCGGAGGACTCAGATGTGGGGGAGGAGGGAAACGAACCGGCTGATGATGATTTGGAGACTTTGCAGAGTCCTCAGCCGGGAACCTCTTCTCAGCTGTGTGAGCCCGAGAGTGCGGAGGATGATGACCCACAGCTGGCCCTGTTCAAGGACGCCCGACGCAGGAGGCAGACGAGCAGGGACAAACAAAGGAAGGCTATGGGACTCCTCGGGAGGAGGCACAGGGAGACCACGCCCTGAGCTCTCTATAAAAGAAGTGTTTGGGGAGGGGCTAGTTGCTGAAAGCAACTTTTTCTTTGAGAAGTCAAGCTCTTGTATTTTTGTAACAGTGTAATTAAAACTTGGCAGAAGCCTTTTGATCTTGGACGCTTTCCAGACTCTTCCTTTGATTAGGGGTGCGAGAAGAGGGCTGGTTTAGAACAGTTTGCTTTCAGCCACCCACCCCTTAATACTACGATGGAGCAGCTTCTTGCCGAGAATGTCCAGCTCAACCAGCAACTCACCTTGCTGGCCACTCAGGTGGCACAACTGCAGGCTCAGGTACATGCTGCCCCCCCACCCAGGAGGAAATGTCAGATAGCTATGCCGGATAAATTCGCTGGTAATCCAGAACTGTTTCCTGCCTTCCTGGGACAATGCCAGCTTTATATCAGCGTGAAAGCAGCTGATTTCCCCACTGACCGAGATAAGGTGGGATTCGTGTTGAGCCTTCTGTCGGGAGATGCAGCTCGTTGGGGCACGCCTCTGTTGGCACAGCCTAGCCCTTTGTTGGATAACTTTGGGGGGTTTTGTGACCATATGCGCCTCATGTACGAGGACCCGATTAAGGCACAGACGGCCACCCGACGCCTGAAAGCTTTGAGGCAGGGTCAGCGCCCTCTACAGGCCTATATCAGCGATTTCCGGCTGCTTAGCCAGGATTCCGCCTGGAATGAGGCTGCGCTCGTGGATGCCTTTCAGGATGGCTTGTCAGAGGAGATGTTGGATGAGCTGGCCCGCGTGGACATTCCCTCAGACCTGAATGGGCTGATCCATCTTTGTCTGCGGATCGATGCCCGGCTGCAGCAGCGTAAGAGTCGCCGTGCCACCCCACAGACCCCAGCCGCCCCTGTTGTGCGTGAGCCCCCGGTCCAGAGGGAGGAGCCAATGGAGCTGGGTGCCGCCAGGTCCCGTCTATCGGTGACGGAAATGGACAGACGACGATCGGAGGGGTTGTGTTTTTACTGTGGGGACCCTGGACATTTGGCTGCTTCTTGCCCGAAGAAGCGTCAGCGGGCGTCAGTGACCAAGCCTGCCCCGAGAAAGTCCCCTGCTTTGTTATCGGGAAACGGCCCGAGCCCGATCTAGACGGTGTGAAAGATCGGGCGACCCACAACATCCACACCGAGCGACGCCGTTCCGACGGTGCCTGTGAACCTCCACGGCATTTGATTTTGGAGGCACGTCTGATCCTCCCTGGCAAGTCAGAGGGGATTCCAGTCCATGCCTTAATTGACTCTGGGGCTACCACTAACTTTATGGATTCGGCCTTTGTGGCCAAATGGGCTGTTCCCCAGTGTCCAGTGGATCCGCCCATGCTTGTGGAGACCATCGATGGTCGAGTGCTCCTGTCCGGGCCTATCACGGCCGCCACGCAACCCGTGTGTATGGCCATCAGTACCCATGTGGAGGCCATTCAGTTCTACGTCACTTCGGATCTGCACTTCCCCGTGGTCTTGGGACTGGCGTGGCTCCGGGCGCATGATCCACAGATCTATTGGTCTCAGAACTTGGTCACCTTCCCAAGTTTGCAGTGCGTGGACCACACCCGCCATATCTGTGCCGGCCAGGTGGAGGGTTCCTCAGGGGTTTCCTTGCCTCCCGAACTGTCCGACTTTGCTGACGTGTTCAGCGAGTCAGAGGCGGACCAATTACCCCCGCACAGGCCCTACGACTGCTCCATTGACCTAGTCCCTGATGCGCCTCTCCCAGTGGGGCGTTTGTACTCCATGTCGGAGCCCGAGTTGGCTGCATTGCGGGACTTCCTGACGAAGAACTTGGCTCGTGGTTTCATCCGGCCCTCGTCCTCGCCAGTGTCTGCGCCCGTGCTCTTCGTCAAAAAGAAGTCGGGCGAGTTACGGCTTTGCTGTGACTACCGGAAACTCAACGCTATCACGGTGCGTAACCGCTACCCGCTGCCCCTCATCCCCGAGCTCTTGGACCGACTCCGGGAGGCTAAGATCTTCACGAAACTGGACCTGCGTGGAGCTTACAACCTCGTCAGGGTTCGGCCGGGTGATGAGTGGAAGACGGCGTTTGGTACTCGCTATGGACATTTCGAGTACACGGTGATGCCGTTTGGCCTGACCAACGCCCCCGCTGTGTTTCAGCATTTTATGAATGACGTCTTTCGGGATCTGTTGGACCAGTTTGTTGTGATTTACCTGGACGACATCCTGATTTACTCCCCGTCGCGTGAAGCGCATCATCAGCATCTCCGTCAGGTCCTGCAGCGCCTCCGGAATCATCGGCTGTTTGCCAAGTTGGAGAAGTGCCAGTTCTACCAGGTGACCATTGATTTCCTGGGTCACCGCATTTCTCCTGAGGGCATCGCCATGGAACCGAGTAAAGTTGAGTCATTGCAGAGTTGGCAACCCCCGCGTCGCGTGAAGGATATTCAGCGACTTCTTGGATTTGCCAACTACTATCGGACATTCATCCCTGGCTTTGCTGCCTTGACAGCCCCCCTCACCCGGCTCCTGCAGAAGAAGACTCGGTTCCAGTGGAACGCCCCCGAACAACAGGCGTTCCAAGCTCTGAAGGACGCCTTCATGAAGGAGCCCATCTTGAAGCATCCTGACCCGCAACGGCCGTTTGTCGTGGAGGCGGACGCCTCCGACATTGCCATTGGGGCCGTGTTACTTCAGGCAGCGACGCCCAACGGTACCCTTTTCCCTTGCGCGTATCACTCACGGAAATTGAATCCCTCGGAGCGCAACTATACCATCTGGGAGAAGGAGCTGCTGGCCATCAAGGCGGCGTTCGAGGCTTGGAGGCATCATCTGGAGGGGGCGCGGCATCAAATCGAGGTCCGGACGGACCACAAGAATCTGGAAAGCCTGCAGACCGCTCGGAATTTGAACCAACGCCAGATCCGGTGGTCCCTCTTCTTTGCGAGGTTTGACTTCCGGGTGCGGTACATACCAAGCGGGCACAACCAGAGAGCGGATGCTCTGTCCAGGAAGCCCGAGTACACCCGAGTGGAAGACAAGCTTCCGCCCAGGACCGTGATCCCCGTCGAGTCTTTTGCTGCGGTGCGGGAGCCGGTGGATATACGGGCTCGGATCCGGGAGGCGCAGCAGCAGGAGGCGTGGGTGGCTCAGCGGAAGGAAGAGGTGGGGCCAGATTCGCCTTGGTCGGTCACGGATGGACTCCTGTATTATCGTGACCGGCTCTATGTTCCAGGAGGGCCACTCAGGGGACTCGTCCTCAGCCAATGTCATGATAACCCGGCTGCGGGGCATTTTGGCCTGTTCAAGACTCTGAACCTGGTCTCCCGTACATTCTGGTGGCCCCGAGTCCGACACGATGTCCAGTCTTATGTCACCTCCTGCGTCCCATGCAGGCAGGCCAAGTCAGCGACAGGGGCCCCGCCTGGTTTACTGCAGCCTTTGCCAACGCCCAAGAGACCCTGGGGGGCTGTGTCCATGGACTTTCTGACGGATCTACCCCCATCCTCCGGCTTCACGACAGTGTTTGTGGTGGTGGACATGTTGACCAAGATGGCGCACTTCATCCCCTGTCGCGGCTTACCGTCAGCTCGCGCCACTAGTCGCATGTTCATCCAACAGGTGTTCCGGCTGCACGGCCTTCCCGATAGAGTCGTCTCCGATAGGGGGGCCCAGTTTACAGCCCGCTTCTGGCAGGAGTTGATGCGGGCGTTGGACATTAAGGTTTGCCTCTCGTCCGCGCATCATCCTCAGACCGACGGGGGTACCGAGAAGGTCATCGGCATTTTGGAGCAGTATCTGCGCTGCTACGTTAACCTGCAGCAGGACAATTGGGTGGACTATTTGGCCATAGCCGAGTTTGCCTTTAACAACTCGCAGCACACCTCCACGCAGATGACACCGTTCTTGGCCAATGTGGGTTATCACCCTCGGTTTTTCCCCCTTTCTCCCGTGGACTCACCGGAGCCGGCAGCGAACGAATTCATGGCGGAGTTACAGGCGATCCATCGGTTGGTGCGACGGCAGCTGGAGAAGGCCAAGGCCGACTACAAGAGGTTCGCCGATCGGTCGAGAAGGGATACGCCTCCATTATCGGTGGGGGATCGGGTCTGGCTGTCCACCAGGAACCTACCATCCACTCGGCCGGCGAGGAAGCTGGACCACCGTTACCTTGGACCGTTCCCAGTCGAGGCCGTCATCAACCCGGTCGCCTATCGTTTAACTCTGCCACGTTCCCTGCGCGTGCACCCCGTCTTCCATCGGTCCTTGTTGGTCCCCGAACAACCGGCTTGTCCACTTCGCCAAGCGGAACCTCCCCCATCAGGACCTCGTGATGGCGACAGCACCCCCGAGTACGAGGTCGCCAGCATCAGGGATTCCCGCTGGCTGAAAGGTCGCTTCCAGTACCTGATCGAGTGGAAAGGGTACGGGCCGGAGGACTTCACATGGGAAGACGCGACCGCCGTTCATGCCCCTGCGTTGGTGACTGCTTTTCACGAACAGTTCCCATCCCGACCGCATCCGGATCGGCAGACCCGGGGGAAGGGCCCTGCGGTGCGGGATAGTGTTGTGACTCAGGGCCAGCCTGTGGGCCCGACAGCCGTGTCCGATGTATCGGAGGACTCAGATGTGGGGGAGGAGGGAAACGAACCGGCTGATGATGATTTGGAGACTTTGCAGAGTCCTCAGCCGGGAACCTCTTCTCAGCTGTGTGAGCCCGAGAGTGCGGAGGATGATGACCCACAGCTGGCCCTGTTCAAGGACGCCCGACGCAGGAGGCAGACGAGCAGGGACAAACAAAGGAAGGCTATGGGACTCCTCGGGAGGAGGCACAGGGAGACCACGCCCTGAGCTCTCTATAAAAGAAGTGTTTGGGGAGGGGCTAGTTGCTGAAAGCAACTTTTTCTTTGAGAAGTCAAGCTCTTGTATTTTTGTAACAGTGTAATTAAAACTTGGCAGAAGCCTTTTGATCTTGGACGCTTTCCAGACTCTTCCTTTGATTAGGGGTGCGAGAAGAGGGCTGGTTTAGAACAGCAATATGCTGGCTGTAAGCTGCTTAGAGAGGGCTGTAAAGCACTGTGAAGTGGTATATAAGTCTACGTGCTATTGTTATTGCTAAAAGTGTCGCCCTATACCCATGGCCACATAATCAAAATTTGGGCTCTTGGCAACTGGCATTTATATACAAAGGTTTCAGAATCCCAGAATCATATCATCACCATCTATGACCTTCCCAACTGGTATCCAACAAGCAAACTCAATAAGGGATGCAGGATTCGTTTAACAACTGCATGACCATGGCATTACTTAACAACCGTGGTGGTTTACTTAAAGACTGCTGCAAAAAATGAAAATGTAAAATTGTAAAATGAATGACTGCCTCCCTCAGCAATGCAAGTTCCAATCCCAATTATGATTGTAAATTGAGATTACCTGTATTTTCAATCACATTTTTTAAAAAAACAAGAGCTTGGCAATGGGTGGCAAGACCAGAACTTCATCCAAGCAAAATCAGACACAGCCTTGTCTAGTTGTGCAAAGCTGTGCAAAGAGGTTGGGAACCAGGGAGTCAAAGATGCAGAAGGTGAGCTGCATCTGTGTACTTCATTTGAGAAAGAGGACCCTCAGGTCAGTTTAGGGCATGTGGCACCCCACCAAAACTAAGAAGCTGGTCATCCCCAAGTACTGAAAAGAGGCCTTACTGCATCTGATTAATAGCTTGCTTCACTGTTCTTTTCAGGAGCTCTTGGATATTTCGGATGAGCTCAGTCTCCTAAATGCAAATGGTAAAAACATTAGTATCAGGAACTGCATGTAAAGGCAAGGAAGGGCAGCCTTTAAAAATGATGGGCCCACTTTCCACTTGTTCAGAACTGTCTGTCTGCTGTGGGTTTCAAAGCAGAAGCAAAATACATCACTAGGCAGAGCATTTTGTTTAAAAAGGTCCATTTTTAAAAATTTCAGAGGCAAGTTCCTAGCCCTCATGGTTGCAAACCTACTGGCAGTCAGGATCTAACAGCAAAATCTCCTGACTGGTGCAGGTTAGAATGTTTGTGCACTTCTTCCTCATTTTGGGGTTGGGAAGGGTCAAGTTGAAATGGGAGGGTTATCTTTTGTAGAGATACTCAGCATCCCTTTAAAAAGACAACGCTAAAAAAGGGTACTTATTTTTTCCCATCTTGGAGAACAAGAACAAAGAACCAAAGAGATGCCTCCCCAAATCCCCAAAGGAGGGTAAAACAGAACCCCCCTCTGTGAGAAAGGGGTGGGGGGAGATGGGAAGGGAAGCTGCATCTGTTGCACCATTGGCTGATCTGTGCAGCAGCAAGCAAGGAGGGAGAGCTCTCCCATGACGGACAAGGCCATCCAAGGGAAGGGCCAGACAGGCAGCTGTCAATCTACAGCTCGCACCAAGTCCTTCAGCCACCTAACCAGGAGCCTCCACAAGACATGATCAAAAAAGTCAACATGGCAGTCATGACAGCGCAATCAAAGCACTGCAGATAAAATGATAGGCCAGATGGGCGGCATATTAGATAGATAGATAGATAGATAGATAGATAGATAGATAGATAGATAGATAGATAGATAGATAGATAGATAATGGATGGGTGGATGGATGGGTGGATGGATGAATGGATGATAGATAGATAGATAGATAGATAGATAGATAGATAGATAGATAGATAGATAGATAGATAATGGATGGGTAGATAGATATGGATGGGTGGCTGGATGATGGATACTGGGTGGAGTTTAAAATGCATTGTCATGGCCACCATTTTGATTGTTTTGACCACGCTCTGTGGACCTACCTGCGTCAGGTGTTTGGTGCTCAGAACCCAGCTACCTTCTCTGCAAAGGTTTCCTGCAGAGAGATCTCACAAGAACACCTGGCAGTTCTCCTTCCCCGGTCCAAAGGCCATTTGGAAGTTCAAAGGTGACTCTCTCACCTCTTTGAACCACTTCTGACTTGTCTTATTCATGGTGGGTGGAGTTTCCAGAGGGAGAACTCCTGGTTTGATCATGCCAACTTTATCCTATCCCCAAGAGAAGCAGGCTGGCTCTTTCCCCAAAGCTCCAGTCCAGCAAAGGAGCAGCTACGTTTTGATTATGAGGGTGGATATAAGCTGCCCCCACCACACAGTGAGTCCCTAGGCCTTTTTTTTTAAATGCACACATGTAAAAATGCACAGGTTTCCTAGCTAATTTTTACCCGCAAGGTGGAAAACAGGATGTATTCACAAATGATCTCGCCCAAGAGCATCAAGCCATTTTCTTGGATGGAGTCATTTGTGAATGCATCCTGTAGCAAGTCCACTTCTAACTTTTACTTCCACATGGATAAATATGGTGCAAAGCAAATGAGGTATTTGGTTATGCTGTGTTGAGTCCATCTAGGTCAACGTTGCTTATTCCACCTGGATGCATCGTGCTAGGTGACACTGGCTTTGACCACCACTTGTTGCACAGGCCCCATCTGCCCTGACTTCACACCATCCTCCAAGCCATAATGTGATCGCAGGGTAGCTTTTTTGTGCGAACCTGACTGTGGGCTGGTTTGGGCTCTCCAGGGTTTCAGGCAAATGAACTAGTTTGACTGGAGATGGCAGAGTAGAAACTGGGGACTTTTTGTGCTGCCAAAGAGAACCTCCAGTCTCAGCTCAAGTTCTTCCCTGACTCTGAGAGCGTGCAAACAGCCCTGTACCTGGGCACCATTTATGCAGGAAATGCCCTACCTTGAGCAGCTCTACCTCCACCTGGTCCCTCACCAGGTCAGGATGTTGCCGGCGCTCCCGGCACTGCAGGTTGTCTGTGGCAATGCTGTAGGGGAGCTCGGTGGCATCAATGGCTCGCTCCAGCCGCAGCTTCTGAGCTGCCAGCTGGTCAGTCTCAGCCACCAGGTCCTCAATCTCTCTCTGGAGTTCCGACTTCCAGAAGTGGATGTCCTGGAGCCTCTGGCCCACCTTAGCCGTGGAGTCCTCCTGGGTGCGCTGGGCCAAGTCAGCCGTGTAATTGGCCAGGTTCTGGGACTCATGGCGGCAGCGCTCAGAATGGTCGCGGTCGGCAAAGGCCTCGTGGTATCGGATGTAGTTATTCTGGTGCCATTCTTCAGGCAGGAACTTGGCTGTGCGGAAGCCAGCTGTGGCCAAGCCGCTGGATGAATCAGGACCGGTGTTCAGAGCCGGCTCGTAAACCTTCATGGGGAGCTCAGAGACAGGGACGCTCTGCGGAGCAGGCTCCTTGGTGAGAAGCACGGCAGGCTGAGACATGACTTTGGTGGCAGCTTTGCCAGGCCAGGAAATTCTGCGGCTTGCTCAGGGGCCTCGGGGATGCTCAGCTGCCACAAAAGTTGCCCTGATCAGCGTCTTCCTGTTGCTACAGGCAACACTCCTGGCCAATGAGCAAGCTGATCTCTGCTGAAAGGAAACGGACCAGCCTCTGAACTTTGGTGTTCTCTTGTTGCCCGGGCAACAGGCCAATGAACCACAGGGGAAGTCACAACACAGGTGACGTAATCCCTCATCACCCAGAGAGATGGAAGGGACAAAGAGCTGGGAGTGCACAAGAGTGCACACACACACACTCACACTAAGCCCCCAAGGGGTGCGGCAAGAAACTGGGGCACTAGGGCAACCAAGCTGTGCCTTGTCATGATAAAAATAATTGCACAGTGATAAAGTAAATGTAGACATCGACCTGATTGTACTGAAAACTAAAGAAGGATAACAAGGGCATCCTTCATCCACACTGCCATTTAAAGGGAATGTAATATTATTACAATAATAATATACACTGAAGGCTAGAACTGAAAAATCATCACATGATTCAAAGTTCAGATTGTGCAAAAAAGCAGAAGAAACTCAGCTCATGCAAGAAGATTGCACAAATTGATGATAAACAAAGACATCACCTGGTCATCAAAATGGTTCACTGGAACATCTGCAAAAATTATCATGTGCCAGTAATCCTACAGTTAAAATACTGTAGGATTTCCAAATTCAAACTGATAAAATGTCTTGGTTCATAACGCACCAGATTTACTACGGTTGGAAAGACGAAAGCATGGATAATTCAAGTGGCAGTACCAGGGCGTAATAGAATAGAAGGCAAAGAACTGGAGAAGATTAGAAAGTGTTAAGATCTGAAAATCAAAGTTGAAAGTTTATAAATTATAAATCAAAATTTATGGTGATCCCAGTGGTTATTGGTACATTGACTGAAACATAGGAGATGGAAATTTCCATCTGTCAACTGCGACCGGGCGATATGGCAGGAATAACGCAAGAAAGAAGAATAGCAAAAGGCAAGGATCCACACATATCCTATGACCTATGCCAACACATTACGAAATCCTAAGTTCTTAGGAAGAACTCGGTGTGTACGAAGATCAACGGCAGATATAAAGAACTGGCAGTTGTGATTTCACATTGTTGTCAACAGATACAATCTCCACTTTTACAGTTTGCCTATTAGGTTTCTAGACAAGCCAACGTCCTCCAAGCAACAGTGTAAAACAGCCTTGTCCAAGAGGCTAATTGCAAGGCCGAGATAGTTGCAGATATTTAGACATTTCATTCGCTGGCAATTTCCTGTAAAATCAATACAGCTATAGAGAAGCAGATTTCCTTAGGTTCAGCCTAGAAATGTGAGTGCCTAAGAATAATGCTTGTTCTTACTAATAAACAGATGGTAAAATAAGAAATAGCATTAAATATTATTGAAAGTAGGTGTTAATTAAATTTATGTAAGCCATCTTTAAAAGCTATCTTCCTAAAATAAGTCACCATAATCTACGTACAGGTAGTCCTTTTCTCCCAACAGTTCGTTTAGTGACCATTCAAAGTTACACTGGTACTAAAAAAAAGTGACTTATGTGTCAGAATCCAGTTATATTTCATTTCTATCTATCTTCCCTGATTTTAAAAAAACAATCATTACGGTTTCCTGGATTCTGTCACACTAAAAAAGGGGAGAGGGGGTATGTATGGGGAGTTTACTACTTTCACCTCCTGTCTCCACTACAAAGTAACTTTTTGTGGATTCACGTGGGATCTGTTAACAAAACAATGCAGCCATCTCCCTTTCATCCCATGCTTCTCTGAAGCTCTTCTCTTTACCGACAGTGGGGAAAGATGCAACACTTGGAGTCAGGGCAATAAGAGAATTGGACGATCATGCCGAGGGAGCCGGACTGATATTATTTTTCCTGAAGTTAACACCTAGCAATCTGCCGGTTTGGATCACCCAGAACTGTGCGTGGGGTGGGGGCTGCTTGGGAACACTTTAAAACATTGAATGGTGGGGAGGGTTCCCCAGATCCTGTCTAGCATGCCTGCAATCAATTTCTCTTAATAAAGACTCCTGTTGGAAGAAACCACTTCCAAGGGTTCTGTTTTCTTAAGATGTAGATTGAAGTGGGTCCTTACATTATGGCTGTTTTTCACATTACAACTGTTGCAACATCCCCATGGTCACGTGATCAAAATTCAATGCTTGGCAACCGATTTGTATTTATGAGGGTTGCAGCGTCCCAGGGTCACGTGATCCCCTTTGGCAAACTTCTTGGTGGAGCAGTGGGCTAATGCCTCCTTAAGTAACACCAGCTGCCTGCAATTAGTGCAGGTTCGCATCCCACCAGGCTCAAGGTTGACTCAGCCTTCCATCCTTCCCAGGTAGGTAAAATGAGGACCCAGATTGTTGGGGGCAATTAAGCTGACTTTGTAATAATGCCGCTTGGGGTGTGTGTGAAAGCCCTAATAAGCAGGCATATACATAGAATGAAGGCTATTGCTAAGCACATAGATTTGTGCTTAGATTGTAAGCCGCCCTGAGTCTTCGGAGAAGGGCGGGATATAAATGGGATTAAAAAAAAAACACCTTCTGACAAGCAAAGTTAATGGGGAAGCCAGATTCACTTAATCGTATTACTGACTTAACTGCAGTGATTCACTTAACTGTAGCAAGAAAGGTTGTAAAAGGAAGCAAAATTCACTTAACAAATGTCTCGCTTAGCAACAAAAATTTTAGTCTCAGTTGTGGTTGGAAGTGGAGGATTAGCTGTAGAAAGACAACCTTAAGAGCCCTGGTGGTGCAGTGGTTAGTATGTAGTATTACAGGCTGACTCTGCCTGTAGCCAGTTCGATCCTGACCAACTCAAGGTTGATTCAGTCTTCTGAGGTCAGTAAAATGAGGACCCAGATTGTTGGGGGGCAAAATGCTGACTGTGTAAACCGCTTAGAGAGGGCTGTAAAAGCACTGTGAAGCGGTAGGTAAGTCTAAGTGCTGTTGCTATTGCTAAAGAAAACCCCGCAAATGTTGAGGACATGTTAAGAGAAGCCACACACAAAAGTTGTCTTAGTATTTTTATCTGTGTGATTTGCAGCTGCTTGTAAAGGGCTCAGCAGGGAGCACTTAGTTTTCCCGAAAAGGTTGAGAACAGATTGTTCCAAGAGGTCCCAGTAAGATGTCATCTTCTCCACCCTCATTCAACTGTCTCCTGAACGTCTTGGGTTTCCATCTTCAGCTCCCGGTGATTGTTTTATGCCTGGCTCCAAAGACCTGTGAATATGTCTCTATTTATGTATGTGCATAAAATATACATCCTATGCAGGATCTCTCTCCCTGGAGCAGTGTTTCACAACTGTGGCAACTGTAAGATATGGGGACTTCAATTCCCAGAGTTCCCCAGCCAGCATGCCGTTCACTTACAAGCTCCCACCATGCTTAGCTCCTGGAGGTCTGCAAGGATCACAATCACAATACTAGCAATTGTCATAACAAACCCATTTGATATGGCTCACCTTCCCACCTTCAGAGGCTACCTTTACATTGCCCACAAGTGAGGGTCACTGTGAAACGATTGCTCTTTCAAAAAGCTGAGTTCACATCCGTGCAAGTCCTGGAAACTGCCCAAATGCACTGAAGGTGGGCATCGTGCTTCCATTTCCGAAGGTTTTCTAGCTCTTATTGCTACCTAGCTTATAATGCAATTTACCCAGTACTGTATGCGAAAACCAGAGCTGTGATATTCAACCCCTTTTAAAATCTCGATCCTGGATGGTTGCTGGAATCCTGGGCTAGGCCAAAATCGTTCCTAGAACACACAAAGATTACCTCTCACAGCAGCTCCTTCTGCTCCATCCAGAGGCCTATGTGGGACCCCAAGGCTCCCATCATACAGCTAGTAGTAGTCCAGGTAGTAGTCCTGGACTTACAGCCACAATTGAGCCCAAAATTTCTGTTGCTAAGCCAGACATTTGTTAAATGAATTTGGCCCCATTTTATGACTTGTGGCTTCTCCCGTTGACTTTAACTGTCAGAAGATTGCCAAAAGATTATCAATCATGTGACCCCGGGACACTGCAACCCGTCGTAAATGAGTCAGTTGCCAAGCATCTGAATTTTGATCACGTGACCACGGGGGGTGCTTCAATGGATGTGTGAAAAAGGTCATCAAGTCACTTCTTTCAGTGCCGTTGTAACTTTGAACTGTCACTAAACGAACCGTTGTTAAGTCAAGGACTACCTGTACTCCAGACAGAGATTTGCAGGCTGCCAAAGTTGAAATTTTTTTTAAAAGATGCATTCCAACTGGATTTCCCCCCAGAATCAAGTTGGCAATTGATCTGCCACCCAATAAAAGCTATCACCCCACCAACCCAGGAACAGCCACTGCCCCCAAATATTACACACAGATCTCAAATGACCATCCACTCTGACTAGCTCATGGGTAGGCAACCTCGGCTCTTTTATGACTCATGGACTTCAACTCCCATAGCTGACTCAGGAATTCTGGGAGTTGAAGTCCATGAGTCATAAAAGAGCCGAGGTTGCCTACCCCTAGACTAGCGCAACAGTAAAGAAAGTAAACAAGCAGGCAAGTGTCGATTTATTTTATTTCATTTTATTACGGTTTTAAAAAGGTATCTATTTCTCCAGCAGAGCAAAGGTCACATTTGAAGATTTGCAGGAATTCCATTTCAAACAAAGGAGGGTGGAGGGAGGGGGAGAATCAGCTTTGCATTACTTCACTATAGCTCAAGTGTTTTAATATTTAAAATTGAATTTTAGTAATATGCAAGCCAAGCTCAGCTTCAATGCAGGATACACTATATGTAAAATCTGCCCCACATTCATGTTAAGTTTGGTTTACAGGGAAAAACAGAATGAGACAAGTATGTTTTATAAGAGTTATAGTCTTCCCAAAGTCACAATCAAGGAGTGACCTATGGGACTATTCCATGGCCGAGCTTTAAAGAAATTTGCTTGTGACACAACCCACTACTCCAACGAGGGCCATCATGCAATCGAGAGTATGATTATTTTGGCAGGAGAGTGAACATTTTGACGGCAAATATTTTTTTTTAAAAACCAGGAAAGTAAAAGTTTAAGCTTTACAAGCACACAGACTATAAGGACAGCTGGCTTATCCAAGCCTGTATTTCTCTTTACCAAAACAAAAAGATGGCACCAAAAATTTTAAAATCCTGAAATAATTTTGTTCGGAGGAGCTAGACTGAAAGCAAAGCTTCAAAGCACAGAAGAATTACTCTAGTCTAATTGGTAAGAGGGAAGGGGGGGATAAATTCCACACACGGAGAGCTACATGCTCCGTTCTTTTTCAGTCTAACTGGGAAGCAATCTTAACCTCCTCATCTAGCATTTTGGGCTGGGCTCGTAACTACTTTGGAGAAACCACGGACCAAAAGCCTCAGCAAAGCTCCATACTCATTCAGTGCACCAATGCTTTATAAATCAAGGAGTCTGTGCGTTCATCCGTGGCCCAAGTCCTTATTTCCTATTTCTCCATTCCAGGCCAATTCCTTCTCTCTGAGTATTAGACGGCTCTGCTCACTAGTTGAGTTTTCCAGTTACAATTTCATTTGAAGTACTACTTTGTGTTTGTTTGTTTTTTGGCAGAATATTTTATCATTTTGCAACAGTCTTAATCCTGCACCCACAAACATTAAGTGCTTAATTCTCCAAAGAGAAATGCTTGTTTAAACCAGAAAGAACCATGCATGCCACACAGACAATCTGCAGTCTGGATTCTCATTAAGTCAATAAGCCATCCATGAGCTGCACTCGACATTGGCAATCTTTAAAAAAAGAACATCTAAAAGATAATGCAACCTGAGACTTGAGGCCAGAATTAATGTTAAATTCTCATCGTTTCATGACAGGTCATTTTCAGCTGTTTAAGATGCAATTTGCGGTGTTTTTAAAAAGCTCCACAAAGTAAATGAGGATATGCTTCTCCCAGAGAATATCTGTGGCCTTTTAAATTGAAGTATGCTTCACATTGCATTTTTCAAAGGCAAAAAACAAGGGTGCACAATTCAAAAGGCCCCTTACTGCTGCCTGAATCCCTCCTGAATTAGCCCCACCCACCCACCCACCCCCAAATTGCAAGGACTTCTGCTGCTTAGATGGATTTGACACAACCACTCCCAAATTAACAGAAACAGGACGCCTCAGGAGAGAGGAGAGATCTGGGGGAAACATCTGACTGGTGGGGCATGAAGAGGCTCTAAACTAAGGATCCTACAGTGTATTTTGCTGCCCAATCAAGCAACACTCAACTGGAATCTGGTTCCAAGGCTATTTTGAAACACTGCAACTGCCCTTCTGCAGTCAAGGCAGACTAGCGATCCAATCATCCTCAGCCAGAAACTCCACAGAAGGCAAGGGATAAAGGGGCTTGTGGGCACCAGAACAGGGAAGACCACCCTACCACTTTCAAAGCCCCCACCGCTGGTGAGTTATTACTATCCTTTTCATTGATAATGACAGATCTCTGGGGCTACAGAAAGAAGGGGTTGTGTGTTGAGATTTTTGGGGAGGGGAGCAGGGAGGAGAGGGGAATTTGGACCCCAGGTGGAGCAGCCCTCGTCTGCGGACCCCATTCCTTTTACCCCTTTCCCAGAGGGGGCTCAGTAGGCAGGTATGTCACATACCTGACTCGAAAATGGTGGGCACCTTTTTGCTGCACCATCACCCTCTGCTGATGACTCAACGCTTGGCCAGCTCAACCACCATGCTGGGGGCCGGCCTGGCTTTGCAGCCCTTGGCACCGAGGCCACCCAGAAGGGATTTCCCCCTGAGAGGACAAGAGGCTGACCATCTCACCCGAGTGACCAAGGGAATAATTGTGCCTGAGACACTGGTGGTCCTGCCTTCAAACCTCACCCCCATCACAATGAGGCCAAAACCATTAAAAAAATACATTTCCTACCCACCCAGTTTTCTCCCTGCACACTGAGGAAGTGTAAGATACATACCTGTATAAATAAAAATTACACGTCCTCCCCGTGGCAAAACACATTCCTCTGACAATCAAGATACACTGCTGGGTGACTTAAGCAATCGATTCAAAACCTTCCAAGCAGAAATTCCTGGGACGGGGGGGGGGGGGGGGGGAGAGGAGAGTGGAGGGGCAGCTGCTTTAGAGCTCACACACACAACCCCAACAAACAGCCTTTTTGTAACGACTTAGTCTCTGCTGCATCATCACCAGGGAAACCTGTTTACATTGCCTCACGACTTTGTAATTTTTTTTAAAAAAATGGACACAGGCCAATGCTTACAATGTGCACACTTATTTAAATAGAAAATTATGTGTCTAGTAGGCTTTAAAAGGAAAATATTAATATATTTAAGAATATATATATGTGTGTGTATATATATATATATATTCTCTCTAAAGGAAGCTTTGGGTCTTACTTGCCAAGTCATGGTGCTGACACTGTTGTCAAAAGTGGCAATACTGTTGAAGCAAATATTTAAACACGTCAAGAAATAAAGGACAAAAAGCAATCTATAATCAAATAAATGTCTGATATTTCCTTTCTTCCCTTTAAGAGTACATGTAAGGTCACTTTTAGCCTTGGAATGGATGTGTGATCTACCTGCGATGAGCTTGCTAGCTACTACACGACGTTGGAAATCCTCTGCTAAAGAATCTACTCTGAAGAAAGCCATAGAGGTTTGAGAGGAGTGTTACCCTCAGGATGTGTTCTTTCTTTTTCTTTTTTTATGGCAATTTTTGTGCGACTCGAGAAGAGAGCGCCTCAAATTGGGTTTTCCCAGTGGGCGGGTGAGCACCAGTGGGCTTTTGAGCAAAGGGGCGGGGAAGAGGGGAGGGTGGAAACAAGGTTGCCATTTAGATCATACGGTTGCGTTTATGGGTCGGGGAGTCCGTAATGCCATCACCGCACTGGGCTGAGGTACGCTTTCTAGTTCCACCATTGTCCAAGTGGAGCGCCATTTCTTCAGATATGAAAGTGTTCAAGTCAACATCATGGAGTCCGTTTCTCCTTCGACTCCCGGTGGAGCCGCTGCTCACGTGAGTGGGGGAGCCCGGGGTGCTCGAGCGAACGCTGATGCTGGCCATCGCACCGCTGAGACCTACAGGAGGAGAAGGAAAGAAGGAAGGTATTCAGACGGTTTGGGAGCCACAAAGCCGGAGGGGCGTGCCGAGGGGCCAAGAAAGGAAAGGCGCCCGTTTGCCCTCCGCATCTATACTAACGTGAATCCACAAGCTGCCCTGGGCTACATGATGGGCGACTCCTTTACAGTTTGGGATCCTTACAAAAGTCGCAGCTCTTCCTACTGGAGGCAACCTGAGCACAAACGGCAGGTCTGAACCCCTCGCGAGAGAACACCGGGCTTACTCGGAGCTCTTGGGTGCCGAGCGCTCAACTGCGGGCATCCTCATTAGAGTTTAGGAACACGGCTGCAGAGAGTTATGGAAGTGCCCCATAGATTCCTTGGGGATCTGTTCAGAAAGGCCCTCCTCTCACCATCAAGCCAACCTTCTCTAGCAGAAAGATACAGGTAGTCCTCGGCTTACGACCACAACTGAGCACAAACGTTCTGTCGCTCAGCGACAGCTGTTCAGTGAATTTTGCCCCATTTTACAACCTTTCTTGCCACGGTTGTTAAGTGGATCACTGCAGTTGTTAAGTTAGTAACATGGTCATTCAATGAATCTGGCTTCTCCACTGACTGTGCTTGTCAGAAGGTCACAAAAGGGGATCACATGATAAATACGAGTCAGCAGCCAGGCATCTGAATTTTGATCACCTGAACCATGGGGATGCTGCAATGGTCGTAAGTGTGAAAAACAGTCATAAGCCACTTTTTTCACTGCCGTTGTAACTTTGAATGGTCACTAAATGAACTTTTGTAAGTCGAGGACTGCCTGTACTTCAAAATATGACCACAAAAGGATTAAATCATAGAAGTCATCCTTGTCAATGCCTTTTTTTCCCCCAGCTTTCCCATTCAGTAAGCCAGTTCTGGGAAAACTGGGAGAAAAGGCAGTTCCTCTACCTCTTGGCTATGTAGGATACTGAGAATTGAAGTATATTTCACTAGTTTTGCTCAAACATACAGATCTAAATGCACATGTGGAAAGGGGTGGTGGTGGTTCACGTTTTATCACCCTTCTTAGCAAACTTTGTCATCCAGTTAACTGGACATGGTTATACAATCTGTGATACCTAAAAAACAGAATTTATCCAGACTTAGGTTCCATATCAGCTGTGTTCTGCTCACCCAGAGGCTAAAGGATTGGCTTTGCTCTGGAAATACCTTTACCCCAGCCTCCCCCATCCCATCCCAAGGCTTAGCAAAGGTACACGAATAAAACCAGATGCTTCAGGATTTCTTTCCATCTCCAAGTAAGCTCAACCTCTCCAAGAAATTTGCCAGATAGCCCTTCAGAAGTCACTTTTTTCCAAAAGGCAACTGGACTTTTTTTTTAATGTTTCGCTTCTCATCCAAGAAGTTTCTTCAGTTCTTGGATAGAGAAGCAAAAAGTCCAGTTGCCTTTTGGGAGGGGAAAGCACCTTTGGGACAACCATGACCTGGATGACTGAGAATCTCCACAGACATTTAGATCTCTTACAAGGGCAAACAAAACTACTAGAACCAACTCCTTGCAGATTGCTTTCAAGAAGTCCCAGTTGTGGAATGGGAAGCTCTTGACACACTCAGGTTTTCTATACCATTTGGGAACCAAGTAAGAGGGTTGCATAACTAGAGCAGAATTCCAGCAAATAGCCCAAATCTGCAACGACGGAGTCAGGAAATCTAACGCTCAGAATGAACTGAGAAATACAAGAAACAACAAAAAATAAAGTTTCTTTCAACATGTAAGGAACAAGAAAAAGTCAAAGATATGACCGGTCCACTAATGGGAGACGATGGTAAGGTGGTGAGAGGCAGAATTTCTTCTTTGCATCTGTCTTCAGGCAAACAGAAAATTAGCCCAACCTACCAAAAGCAGCACAGTGGGAGACAGAACAGGAATGCAGGTCAAAATAGGCAAGAAATAGGTAACAATAGGTAACACATATCCACTCTAGATGAGTTCAAATACCAGAACCACAAGGATTACACCCCAGAGTTCTGAAAGAGTTGGCAGACGTGATCTCGGAACCACTGAACAGAATCTTTCAAAGCTCCTGGAACACAAGAGAACTGCCAGAGGACTGGAAAAGAACTGATGTGGTTCCAATCTAGACAAGAAGGGGGAAAAGTGGATTCAAGAAATGCAGAGCAATCAGCTTCACATCAATACCTGGGAAAATCCCAGAAAAGATTATCAAGCCATGGGTTTGTGAGAGCACCTAGAAATGAACAAAGCAATTACAAGAAGCTAGCATATGTTTGTTATAAACAGATCATCGCCAGACAACCCTTACTGCCTTCTTTGATAAAGTGAGTAAATTAGTGGATCAGGATAATAAATAATAATAATAATAATAATAATAATAATAATAATAATAATAATAATAATAATAATAATAATTTTATTTGTATACCGCCCTTCACCCAAAGGACTCAGGGCAGTGAACAGGGCAACATAATGCCCTGGTCATAGAATACTTGACTTCAGTAAGGAATTTGAAAGTACACCACACTCTGCTTCTTGGTAAGATAGAGCTATGTGGGATATACAGTGGCACCACCAGATGAATTCACAACTGACTGACCAACCGCATTCAGTCCTTAATGGAACTGTGTCTAAATCAGAGGAAGCATGCAGTGAGGGACCTCAAAGTTCTGTTTTGGGGCTAGTGCTCTTTAATCTCTCTCTAAATGATCTAGATCTAGATGAGGGGTAGAGGAATTCATCAATTTTGTAGATGACACAAAGTTTGGGGAAACTGCTAACATTTTTTTTGGAGAATAGACTCAAGATTCAGAAGGTTCTTGACAGACTTGTGCACTGGTCCCTATCCAACAAGATGCAGCTCAATGGTGAGAAAAATAAGGTCCTACACCTAGACAGGAAAAATCAAATGCACAGATATAGAATAGGTGGTACCTGGCTCAACAGTAACTAACTGTGAGAGGGATCTAGGAGTCCTTGTGGACAACCACTGAAGTATGACCCAGCAGAGTGCTGCAGCTCCCAAAAAACCCAATACCAGCATCAACAGATGGATAGCACCAAGATCACGAGAAGTGATAATACTACTTTATACTGCACTAGTAAGGCCACAGGTGGAATACGACGTCCAATTCTGGTCACCATGATACAAAAAAAGATGCCTAGAAAGAGTGCAAAGAACACTAAGATGATAAGATATCTGCAGGATGATTTATACAAGGTATAGTTAAAGGAACTAGATAGGAACTAGCCTGCTGGAGAAGACTCCTGCGAGTCCCTTGGACTGCAAGGCAATCAAACCGGTCAGTCCTAGAGGAGATCAACCCTGACTGCTCTTTAGAAAGCCAGATCCTGAAGTTGAAATTCAAATACTCTGGCTCCAAGATCACCGCAGATGGGGACTACAGCCAAGAAATTAAAAGACGCTTGCTCCTGGGGAGGAAAGCAATGGCAAAACTAGACAGCACACTAAAAAGCAGAGACGTCAACGAAAGTGCGTATAGTCAAGGCTATGGTCTTCCCAGTTGCAATGTATGGCAGTGAAAGTTGGACCATAAGAAAGGCTGAGCGCCAAAGAATTGAGGCCTTTGAACTGTGGTGCTGGAGAAGACTCCTGCGAGTCCCTTGGACTGCAAGGCGATCAAACCGGTCAGTCCTAGAGGAGATGAACCCTGACTGCTCTTTAGAAGGCCAGATCCTGAAGCTAAAACTCAAATACTTTGGCCACCTAATGAGAAGGAAGGACTCACTGGAGAAGAGCCTAATGCTGGGAAAGATTGAGGGCAATAGAAGAATGGGACAACAGAGAATGAGGTGGCTGGACGGAGTCACTGAAGCAGTCGGCGTGAGCGTAAATGGACTCCAGAAGATGGTAGAGGACAGGAAGGCCTGGAGGAACATTGTCCATGGGGTCGCGATGGGTTGGACACAGCTTCGCAACTAACAACAAAAGAAGAGAAGAATTAGGAATAACATGACAGCCATCTTCCAGTACTTGAGGGGCTGTCCCAAAGGTGCTTTTTCAGGAGGCAACTGGACTTTCTTGTTTTTTTATTCTCATCCAAGAAGCTTCTTCAACTCTGACTGGATGGTGGGGAATGAAAAAGCACTTTTGAAACAATCATGACATGGATGATTGAGAATCTCCAGATATTTGAGGGGCTGTCACAAAGAAGAGAGGGTTAACTTACTCTTCAAAGCAGCTAAGGGTAGGACAAGAAGCAACAGGTAGAAGCTCGTTAAAGAGACATCTAACATGGAACTAAGGAGAAATTTCCTTCCAGTGACAGGAATTAACCAATGGAAAAGGTTGCCTCCTAGAGTTGTGGATCACTGGAGATTTTTCAGAAAAAACTGGATAACCATTTGTCCAGGATGATAGAGGGTCTCCTGCCATGGACAGGGGATTAAACTAAAAAACCTCCAAAATTCTTTCCTGTCCTATGATTCGATTCCAGTCTAACAGTTCCATCTGCATCACCTAATGCTGGTGCAGCAATTAAATATAAAAGCAGGCTGGAGCAGTGTACTGGCTGCCAAAGATGATGACTGAGAGAGGGAAGATAAAAACTGGTAAAGCGCATGTGTGGGGCAAAACAAGGCCTTTTGCCAAGCTGTTTGAAAGGAGGTAAAAGATTCTAAGCCAGAGGTTCCCAACCTTTTCTATACCCCACATCCCTAGAAGGCTTCTGATATATTCTCGCACCCCTTAAAAAAGTTCGAAATGACAGCAACAAATTATGCATATACCCTATAATTTTGAAAACCCAATTTTTTTGCAGCCCCTGGAATATCGTCTCACACCCCCAGGGGGTGCAAGCTACAAGGAGTAAACAAGAGACTGTGGGCATTGACTGGTTAATGCATGTAGCAAGCAAGAGCATCTGGTACATTTCTTCAGTCAAAGGTGACAGAAGACTCTGTTGCTAGAGACTAAGGCTACCTCCCTTCTGGATTTCAACCCAAGCTCAGGATTTATCAAGAGCAACTTTCAAGCCATTCTTGATTCAAAGCACACTTAGCCATCAGGAGTTCGACCTCACAATGGAGTTTGTGTGAATAGGATTCTAATCATATGATTAGGATTCTGTTTGCAAGGATGTTTCTTTTTCAACTTTTCTCACAGGAAAGCAAAGTATGGGGAATATTGAAAAAAAAATTCTGAAGCATTACCTGACAAAATTGCAACATACTTTGAGACAGAGAAGCCACAAAGAACAAGAAACCACATTAGAGCAACGAGTTCATCTCTTCTAATATTGTACCCTCACGACTAGGTCAGCAATGCTCAGCCCTGGAAACTCTTTTTAAGATATCTTTCTATCCCCAAGATTCAAGCATATTGATACCGTTACAAAATTTAATTTAGCAATTTAACTTAGCAAATACACTGCTTCATCCTTAATACAGTGAGTTGGTGAGATCTGTTCCATTTTGAATGCATACCTGCTTATTATAATATTTGTGCTTCCTCTTTTCTACCTCTGCATGTGTCAGAGGCCAGGAACATCAGGACATCCAGACAGCTCAGATGGGTATAAAGGTTTTTGCAAGTTTAAGCTCTCTACAAGAATCTGAACTACTAACGGACAAGGGAAATTAGTGGGAGGTAAGAGTAGAAGGAATTCAAGGTGGGCTGCACTTTTGTGGGCGCACAGGAACTCCTGACTTATGACATATTTGATCCCTCCCTCGGGCCCAGCCTGCTCATCCCTCGGGCCCAGCCTACTCATCTCCTACAACCTGGCCACTTGGCTGGCACCAGCGTGCACTGCCCCACTCAACGCAGGCATCGCCACGAGCGTCATGGGTGTTTACAGCTCCACTCACTCAATAGGTGTTTGTGCACGCATTCAGCCCCACACACAAAACCAAGCCTTCTTTCCCCCTTCCCCCCCACCAACCCTGAAAAGTTGGGGAACTTTGTCCTACAGCATGCTTTCTATTATGAAGTAAATTTGCAATGACTTCTTCTACTATAAAGCCTCAAAAGTATTAAGAAAAAAAACCTAATTCAGATTCAGAAAATGAGGCTGATTAGAAAGTTTTACATGTGCCAGGTAAGGCGAGGTACTATCATCTGATGGACATGCCCTAAAGCAAAAAGGTTTTGGGTTAAGATACATACATGGTTGGAAAAGATGACTAAAAGACAGACAGAATTTAAGCCAGAATTGTTTTTGTTAGGAATATTAGGATCTAATTATGAGAAGGAGAATGAATATTTAATACTGCATGTACTGACAGCAGCGAGAATAGCATTTGCCCAAAACTGGAAAAATGAAAACTTACCAACTGAAGAGGTTTTAATTAAGAAAATCTTAGAATGTGCAGAAATGGATAGACTGATATTAGACATTGAAGAGAAAGAAGATTCAGTATTATAGAACATGGGATAATTTTTACCAATGGTTAGGAAAATGAACTACTGAGAAATGAATACATTTTGAATATATATTAGTAAGAAGACTGATATGTATTGACTGACATTGTTTTTGATTATCATTTATTACATTCTCTACAGTTCTCTATTACTATATTAACTACTGTTAATTGAACATATGTACCCGGACAATAGCCTGTTTGCTAAAGAATGAAAGTGTTGTTGGCGAAGGGGCTTGCGTAATTCAATGAAGCTATGAGCTATGCCGTGCAGGGCCACCCAAGACAGAAAGGTCATAGCAGAGAGTTCTGACAAAACGTGATCCACTGGAGAAGGAAATGACAACCCACTCCAGTATCTTTGCCATGAAAACCCCATGGACAGTACCAAAAGGCAAAAAGATATGATGCTGGAAGATGAGCCCCTCAGGTCGGAAGGCGTCCAATATGCTACTGGGGAAGAGCAGAGGGCTAGTACTAGTAGCACCAGAAAGAATGAAGCGACTGGGCCAAAGCCGAAAGGACGCTCAGCTGTGGATATGTCTGGTGGTGAAAGGAAAGTCCGATGCTGTAAAGATTTTTTTCTCCATAGGAACCTGGAATGTAAGATCCATGAATCAAGGAAAGCTGGACGTGGTCAAACAAGAGATGACAAGAGTGAACATCGACATCTTAGGTATCAGCGAACTAAAATGGACAGGAATGGGTGAATTTAATTCAGATGACCATCAGGTATACTACTGCAGGCAAGAATCCCTCAGAAGAAATGGAGTAGCCTTCATAGTCAATAAAAGAATAGGAAAAGCAATACTGGGATACAATCCTCAAAATGACAGAATGACCTCAGTTTGAATCCAAAGGAAACCATTCAATATCACAGTAGTCCAAGTCTATGCCCCAACCACCAGTGCTGAAGAGGATGAAATTGACCGGTTCTATGAAGCCCTACAGCACCTTACAGAACTAACACCAAAAAATGATGTCCTTATCATCATGGGGGATTGGAATGCTAAAGTAGGAAGCCAAAAGATAACCGGAATAACAGGCAAGTTTGGCCTTAAGAGTGCAAAATGAAGCAGGGCACAGGCTGATAGAATTCTGTCAAGAGAATACGATGGTCATAGCAAACGCTCTTTCCCAACAACCCAAGAGACGGCTCTACACATGGACATCACCAGACGGTCAACACAGAAATCAGATTGACTATGTGCTCTGCAGCCAAAGATGGAGAAGCTCTATACAGTCAGTAAAAACAAGACCAGCAGCTGACTGTGGCTCAGACCATGAGCTTCTCATTGCAAAGTTTAGGCTTAAACTGAAGAAAGTAGGGAAAAGCACTAGGCCACTCAGGTATGAATTAAATCATATCCCTGTTGAATATACAGTAGAGGTGACAAATAGATTTAAGGAATTAGATCTGATAGACAGAGTGCCTGAAGAACTATGGACAGAGGTTCGCAACATTGTACAAGAGGTAGCAACCAAAACCATCCCAAAGAAAAAGAAATGCAAGAAAGCAAAATGGCTGCCTGAGGAAGCTTTGCAAATAGGTGAGGAAAGAAGGGAAGCGAAAGGCAAGGGAGAAAAAGAAAGATACGCCCAATTGAATGCAGAATTCCAGAGAATAGCTAGAAGAGATAAGAATGCCTTCTTAAATAACCTTGGTGGAGCAGTGGGCTAATGCCTCCTTAAGTAACACCAGCTGCTTGCAATTAGTGCAGGTTCGCATCCCACCAGGCTCAAGGTTGACTCAGCCTTCCATCCTTCCGAGGTAGGTAAAATGAGGACCCAGATTGTTGGGGGCAATTAAGCTGACTTTGTAATAATGCCGCTTAGGGGGGGTGTGAAAGCCCTAATAAGCAGGCATATACATAGAATGAAGGCTACTGCTAAGCTTGTAAGCCGCCCTGAGTCTTCGGAGAAGGGCGGGATATAAATGGAATTAAAATAAAAATAAAAAAAAATAAATGAACAGTGCAAAGAAATAGAAGAAAACAATAGAATAGGGAGGACCAGAGATCTTTTCAAGAAAATTGGAGAGATGAAGGGAACGTTTCATGCAAAAATGGGCATGATAAAGGACCGAAATGGCAGGGACCTAACAGAGGCAGAAGAGATTAAGAGGTGGCAAAATTACACAGAGGAACTATACAAGAATGAGATTAATGTCCCTGATAATCACAATGAGGTGGTCACTGACCTCGAGCCAGACATCCTAGAATGTGAAGTGAAGTGGGCCTTAGAAAAGTTGAGCAACAACAAAGCTAGTGGAGGTCACAGTATTCCAGCTGAGCTATTCAAAATCTTAAAAGACGATGCAGTAAAAGTGCTACACTCAATTTGCCAGCAAATTTGGAAAACTCAACAGTGGCCACAGGATTGGAAAAAATCAGTTTACATTCCAATTCCAAAGAAAGGCAGTGCCAAGGAATGTTCAAACATTGCACTCATTTCTCATGCTAGTAAAGTCATGCTTAAAATCCTACAAGCTAGACTCCAGCAGTATGTGGATCGAGAACTACCAGAAGTACAGGCAGGATTTCGAAAAGGCAGAGGAACTAGAGATCAAATTGCTAACATACGCTGGATCATGGAGAAAGCTAGGGAGTTCCAGAAAAACATCTACTTCTGCTTCATTGACTATGCTAAAGCCTTTGATTGTGTGGATCATAACAAACTGTAGCAAGTTCTTAAAGAGATGGGAGTACCAGACCATCTTATTTGTCTTTTGAGAAACCTGTATGTGGGCCAAGAAGCAACAGTGAGAACTGGACACGGAACCACTGATTGGTTCAAAATTGGGAAAGGAGTCCGGCAAGGCTGTATACTGTCGCCTTGCCTATTTAACTTATATGCAGAGCACATCATGAGAAAGGCAGGGCTAGATGAATCAAAAGCTGGAATTAAGATTGCTGGAAGAAATATCAACAACCTAAGATATGCAGATGATACCACTCTAATGGCAGAAAGTGAAGAACTGAAGAGCCTCTTGTTGCGGATGAAGGAGAGTGCAAAAGTTGGGTTGAAACTTAACATTAAGAAAACCAAGATCATGGCATCCGGCCCTCTCAATTCCTGGCAAATAGATGGGGAAGAAATGGAGGTAGTGACAGATTTTATTTTCCTGGGCTCCAAGATCACTGCAGATGGGGACTGTAGCCAAGAAATTAAAAGATGCTTGCTCCTGGGGAGGAAAGCCATGACAAATCTAGACAGCACACTAAAAAGCAGAGACATCACCCTGTCAACAAAAGTATGTATAGTCAAGGCTATGGTCTTCCCAGTTGCAATGTATGGCAGTGAAAGCTGGACCATAAGAAAGGCTGAGCGCCAAAGAATTGAAGCCTTTGAACTATGGTGCTGGAGAAGACTCCTGCAAGTCCCTTGGACTGCAAGGCGATCAAACCGGTCAGTCCTAGAGGAGATCAACCCTGACTGCTCTTTAGAAGGCCAGATCCTGAAGCTAAAACTCAAATACTTTGGCCACCTAATGAGAAGGAAGAACTCACTGGAGAAGAGCCTAATGCTGGGAAAGGTTGAGGGCAAGAGAAGAGGGGGACGACAGAGAATGAGGTGGCTAGATGGAGTCACTGAAGCAGTAGGCATGACCTTAAATGGACTCCAGAAGAAGGTAGAGGACAGGAAGGCCTGGAGGAACGTTGTCCATAGGGTCGCGATGGGTCGGACAAGACTTCGCAGCTAACAACAAAAAACTGATTCATTGGAGGATGAAGTCGAAACTATATTTTTATTACATACACCTGGTGGTTGCTTCCATTTCACAAATTACCTTTTTGCCTACTTACGTTTCCAGACAAAAATGAAGATACGGTATATTCCTTAATACTCAGAAACATATAACTTCATTTTGAGTAACTGAATTATTTTAAATTAAAATCAATAAGTGTATCATTAAAATGTCACCCAAAAGACCTCTTCCCTACTGCTTCAAAAGATTGAAAACCTTGCACTTTTATCCAAATTAAATATCTCTGCTTTTTAAGGCTTACTATGTAATAAATTGGAATTACTAAACAATAAGTCTAATTGTGAAAAATTAGAACATATCAGCAAATATGCATAGAAATGTATTAATTTAAAAAAACTTATTTTTTTCCAAATTCAAGAAGTGCAAGGCAGTTCACTTGCCCACAAATTATTCTCACATTCTTGACACGAGCAAACCTGCCAAAAAGTTTAGCTTCCAATGCCTCCCATTAACACCTCTGTCTACAAAAATTATTTATAGACAAAAAAAGGCATTTCACTTGTCAGACACAAACCATGTTCATTTGGAACATCTTACTACATTTAGCTAATTAACTTTTTTTTCTTTGATAGCCTGAGAGATCTAAGCTTGAAGCAACCTTGTCAGATGTCAGTTACTTAGAGCAGCCATTTCTGCATTTCAAAAATCCTATTTCTTTAGTTCTAGCAAACTTAAAAGAGAGAAATATAACTGAGGGCAATCTCAGATAGGCAACCTCAGACCTCAGGATGCAAGAAGTTCAGAAAACATCACTTTGAAGAGGACAACCCACAATGAGATCCTAAAACAGGCTGAATGTTTTTAAGATAAACTAGTACTTCCCCCCCCTCAGCACACGCGCACGCGCACACACACACACACACACACAGACAAAACCTTCAAAATCAGGACATTGTTATCCTACCTACTGAGGCTCTTATCCATCCAAAAATATGAAAAGCCCCATTTCTGCCCACCAGAAAGTTTCCTGGCCTTATATTTGCCACAGGAAACCAAGTCACACTCTCCTCTTCTAAGCCAAGAGGTTCAATCCCACAAAAACATTATACTAAATCCAAAGAAGATGAGCGACTGCTTGGACTTAGCATCTCTCACTGACTAAAAACTACAACAGGCACCATCAGGTTTTCCTACCAGGTCCTTTGGAAAGCCCTAGCCCAGGGGTAGGCCACCTCGGCTCTTTTATGACTCGTGGACTTCAACTCCCAGAATTCCTGAGCCAGCATGGCTCAGCTTGGAAACCTCTCCCTTTCCCTTCAGCGTGGCTGGCTCAGGAATTCTGGGAGTTGAAGTCCACGAGTCATAAAACAGCCAAGGTTGCCTACCCCTGCCCTAGGCAGACAGGTTTGTTGCAGCCCTTGACTGCTCTAGAATCTGGCACTGCAAGGCAAACCAACTCTGCAAAACGAGACCACGTCGAGCAATCAGTATTATCCTGCTGCCAAGAGTTGTGGTTGCAAATTCTGTAACATTGGTTAAGCACTTAGGGAAATTCTTCCTTTTATTGACCTGGAATACTATTTAACTTCAGCAATGAGGCCCAGCACTTATCTGCCAGGAAATATCTTCACCTTCTTGAAAAATATCCGATGTGATGTGATATAATACAGAGGCCCCCAACCCTTTGGCACCAGGGACCAGTTCTATGGAGAAAGGTTTTTTTGTGGATCGGAGGGGGGGTGGTTTTGCGTGCTGCCTGCATCCCCCAGATGGGGCTTTGCTTTCTTGCTTGTGCAGACTGGTTTCTGGCATGCTGCCTCCCGCTGCCAGTCCACAGACGGGGGTTGGGGACCCCTTATGTAATATTCTATTCTATTCTCTCTTCTTTATTCCTCTTTCTTCTTTATTCCTCTATCCTACTTTACTTTACTCTCCAGTTTAGTATCAAAAAATTGGTGGCATACACAGAGATTAAGAATTGGACTTTGATGAAGAGAATCCAAAAGCCTTCATTTCACTGGCTGAACACTTTTTTTCTATCTTCAAGGTGAAAACAACTTTTTCTTGATATATGAAGATACTGGTGATTTCATTACATTCTCATAAACAGGCTGAAATTCACACCTAATCTATAAAATGTCAAAGTCATTTGAAAAAGCTTCTTTACATTGAGCTTATAGAAAGACAAACCTCTGGCATCTCCCTAGCTAAAGGTTTCACAGAGGCTAAAGGACATCCTAAACAATTTCAAATTCCAGTTCTGTGCATTTGTCAGGCATTAAGAAGGTAACATTCACATCCAGAAATCAAAGCTAGGTGGTCATGGCTGGACTGCAGACTTTATGGGCAGCACCTGAATCAAAGTGTCTAGTTGCCACAACCAATGTTAGAGCAATACAGATATATAGCTGTTGGCCCGATATGCAGTGACCCTCTATTCGTCCACTGAAAATCCTGACACACAGGAGCATCCACGTCAACGCTGTAAACATCTTGTTACTTTAACTCCCTCGCCCCATGACAGGCAAGCAGACTTGTAAAACTTGAAAACTAAGCCAATACCAGCCTGCTCTGGATCACCCCAACCAGTCACCTGCCTAGCAAAAGTACCACCTTTCCTGCCTCACAGCAAGTCCCAAGAATCAGCGCCAGGCTTTGGCACTTTGACAAGTATGGATGTGGAAACTCAAGCATATGCCTTGTGAAGCTGGAGTACAAATCACACCTCTCTCCTCTGGCAGCTTCCCTGGCAAGAAGGGAGCAGAAACCTGAAGAGAACCAGGATATCCTCAGCCATTTTGATTACTTCCAATAGCAAAGCAATGTTCAAACCATTGGGGGCAAAATGCCATCTTGGCACTTAGAATAGATTTGTCCACCGAGCTAACAAGAGGAAAACAATCAGGGTTTTTGCACATGAGACAGTTTTCTAATCCCAATATGAGTTACATGCTTACCCACAGATTTAAACCAATTAAAAAGGTATCCAATTGCAATTTAAATTACTCCTGCTGCAGCATCGCTAGCTCACTGAGCAGGATTTAAAACCAGCAACTTATTGCGTTACAAATGAAATCTCCACCACAGGTTTGCTTGCAACACGGCAGGAGCAGCGTTAAAAAGGCTTCTACTTCACTTCCAGAGATCTGTGTCAGAAAATGCTACCTGACGATTTGGGGAATTCCCGGACACGTGACAGAAGGTGTATCTATGGGAGTGAGTTTGGATATGTTTTCCTATAAGGAATTACTTAGACTGGAAGGGAATAATTGGCAACTTAAATCATTAGATGAGTTAAAACAAGAAAACATAAGTTACTCTTGGTTTCAATACACCCAACTGAAAGCTAGGTGGAAGCTGGATCAGAAGGTTGGCATCACAATTACAGATGAAAACTTAGTAAAACAAATTAGAGATTTAAATTGTGCGCATATAAAGAGGATATATAATGTTTTAATTGAATTGGACTCGGAAACGGAATTAGTTAAAGATTGTATGATAAAGTGGGCACAAAACATACAGGAACCAGTTCCGTTGGATACTTGGGAGGTAATCTGGGTCAGAAGGTTGACTCAGCCTTCCATCCTTCCGAGGTAGGTAAAATGAGGACCCAGATTGTTGGGGGCAATAAGCTGACTTTGTAATAATGCCACTTGGGGGGGGCGAAAGCCCTAATAAGCAGGCATATACATAGAATGAAGGCTACTGCTAAGCACATTGGTTTGTGCTTAAATTGTAAGCTGCCCTGAGTCTTCGGACAAGGGCGGGATATAAATGGGATTAAAATAAAAAAATAAAAATAAAAAAATGTTAAATTTACTCAGGCTCAAAATTTAAGAGAAAATTTTTATAAAATGTTTTATAGATGGCATCTGGATCCCAAGAAGTTATCTAACATGTATCCTAATTTACAGTCTAAATGCTGGAGATATGGTAGTTTAGATGCCACCTATTTTCATATGTGGTGGACTTGTAGAAATATAAAAGCTTTTTGGATTAAAATTTGGTGGAACATTCAAAAGATTTTTAAGAGAAAGATAAAGTTTTCTCCACAATTGTTTTTATTGGGTATTGTTGTAGATTGTGATACTAAAGAAATCAATTTGATGCTGAACTTGATAAGAGCAGCACGGTTACTGGTGGGACAATATTGGAAGAAGGATAGTTTGCCTACTATAGAAGAATGGGTACTTAAGGTATCGAATCTTGCAGAAATGTCTAAGATTTCTGCTTATTTGAAGGATCACTCACAAGAAAGATATATTTCAGTTTGGAGGAGATGGATAGATTATATTCAGAATATGGGACTAAAAAGTTCCATTTAGCTTATGAGTAGATTTTAGATTGTTATTAATCTTAGTATTAGTATTTATATTTTTAAGTTATTATTATGTTTGTAATAATTTGAATGTATCTATGTTAAAGGGGAATTAAAGCACATTATGAATTTGGTTAATTTTATAATAGATAATCTTAGTTAGAATATGATTATTATATCTATAACCCTGTATTCAGCTCTGGGAAGGGGGGGGGAAGGGGGGTGGTTTGGGGTGGGTGGGTTTTGGGGATATGTATTGTAAAAAAATACCTGACATGCTTCTTCAGCAGCCTTCATCACAGCCATGGTCAAGAATTCTGAAACTTACAGTGCAGCAAAAGCTGCACTATACAAATAATGTTTCTTCCTAAAATTCTGTATTTTGTATTATCCATCAGTTCTGCATAATTTCCAAGCCAGATATTTAAATTCAGTATAGAGGTGGTCTTACAATTACCACTGAGACCAGAATCCCCACTGCTTGCAAGGCTAGGAGTCAAGCCCAATTTTACTTTTTATTGCCCCTGTTGTTAAGCAAACCACTTCAGCTGTGAAGAGAATCTGGCTTCCCCCATTGATTAAACAATAATAAAAACATCCACAAATTATGCACCCACTCTTTCAATTGCACCAGACTATCTTCTCAGTCTGGGTAGCTCCATCCAACTGCTGTGTTTTGAAAAGGAAATATCCAATTGAATATCTTGTTGCTTCAGAACAGAGGTGGAGAACTATGGCCCCTTTATGACTTGTGGACTTGAATTCCTGAGTCAGCACGGGCAGTTCATAAAATCATAAAGGGGCCATAGTTCCCTCACCCCTGCTTTATAAGAATGAAACGGTACCCCCTCAGCCAGAAAAAAAAATATTTTTCTTCTACCTGAAGGATTTTCTGAAGCAACCAAACAACTAATTGCCAACCTGGAGCAGTCTACAGTCATGTAAGCCATAAAGGCTCACAGATCACATTACCAAACAAACATGCCTGCTGCTTCCATGCTACATACAGCAAGATCAGCCTCCGAACACAATCTTATCAAACTACAGCTATTTCTCTTCCCCTCCAAAAAAAACCCTCCCTCTTTGGTAAAAACCCAAATGAAAGAAGACTGAAACCCGACCTAGAGGGCCACAGAAGCTGTGCTGTTCCACCAAACTTTCTTAAGCCCTCTTTCCAAGGTCCGGAAAGTTCAGCCCTAAAAGGTAGACCAGCTCAAGAAAGCAGCTCCCCAAGAAGTCTCTAGCTGTATGTTAGGCTAGGACTAGGTTAACCAACTGCTGCAAGTCTGTATGCATTTTACTTTCCCTCTCTCCCTCTGAGTCTGGGAGAAGCCAGACTCAGCTTCCTAATAGGTACGATGGCCTTTCCCAGGTCTTAAGCAATGTGTTGGCCCTTGTTTCCATAGCAGCGTCTGAAAATTCCCTTCAAGGCTCTCTCCACCACCCAGCTTTCTCCATCAAAACACTCGAGATAAACTGCTTTTCCTTCTGACTTAACCATGTTTCATTCGCCCTAGCCTATTATGCTCTATGAAACATCTGGTTTTTCAGAGCATTTGAGGTCACAAGAGGAAGGAACAACCCTGAGTCACCCCTGCAAGAAATGCACATCTGCAAGGAGTTCCCAGGCCTGGAAAGGAGAATCCATGAGCCCCACCTCAGTCACTAACATACCGAGAACCAGTTTGATGTTTTACTGTTTGTTCTCACTGGCCGTAAAAACATGAGCTATGAAATGGTCCTGAGATAGGCACGTGCTTCTTTTAAATATTTTTTTTAAAAAATGTGGCGGGGGGGAGGGGGGAGAGGGAGAACCATTACCATGAAGAGCTATGGCTTCCCGGAAGGGCTGCAAGTCCGTCTCGACCGAAGAACTAGTTTCTGTTGACGTCGCCCGGTTAGGGGATACTACAGACAGTCTTGGGGGAGGTCTAGAGTTCCGTGGAGGAGGCGCTTTCCCACACAGGAAACTGATTAAGTCTTCTCTGCGAATAGTTCTTCTGCGCTTTTTAACCCAAGCCAAGACATCCTTATTACGACGCTGATAGCCAATATGGATTCCTACATCAAAACTCCGTTGATGAGCATCCACACTTTCTGGAAGAAAAGAAATATGTGTTAGGAGTTGGCCCAAACACAGACAGCAGCAAGTTCAGATACAACTGGTCTTCTAGAAACAAAGGCAACTGCACTGCTGAGCTTCCCCCTGTGGACAGCGTGAATTAATGGAAGATAAATTAAAAACTGATTTATGAATTGCAATTATTTCTACCCTGTCTTCACCACTTGGGGGGGGGGAGAGAAAAGGGAAGGGAACCACACAAATTCTACCCAACAATCATAAATAAAAACACAATAAATGCATTTGCCAGCCCTATCTAAACTCAGATTGGAGCCATCTGCTAATATCAGATACCAGCTGTTATGACTACAGGTGGTCCTTAATTTATAACAATTGAGCCCAAAATTTCTGTTAAGGGAGACATTTGTTAAATGAGTTTGCATATGTAAGTATGTGCAAAATGGTGCATTTTTGAAAGCTGAATGCAACAAAATTTCCTTTTAATATATGCTGATTAGTGTACATTTCAAGTGACAATAAAGTTTTTATTCTATTCTATCCCACTTTTGCAACATGTTTTAAGTCTTTGGGGGGGAATGACAGGACATCCAGCACTGACTGAAAAGTTTCATGTGTCCACCTTCGATCATTTCGCCGAGACCTGAAGACCTGGCTCTTCGAGCTTTCCGGCCCAGGCTGAGTTTTAATTGGGGTTTTATATTTTTTCAGGGATTTAATTTAATCTTTTTAAATTGTTCTTAATTTTTGTATCGATGTTTTATATACCCTGTAAACCGCCCTGAGTCCTACGGGAAAGGGCAGTATATAAATTCAATAAAATTCAAATTCCATTTAGGTTGAATTCTTACACTTAGGTTGTAAAATGGGGAACAACTCACTAAACAACTGTCTTGATTAGCAACAGAAAATATGGGCTCAATTGTGGTCATAGATCAAGGGCTACCTTTATTTGATCAAGGTCAAAAGAGGTATGTTATCTTTAGTGACCCTTAATGCAGAGGTCCCCGACCTTTTGGACACCAGGGACCGGTTCCATGGAGAGAGGTTTTTCCATGGACGAAAGTGTGTGTGGTTTTGTGTGCTGCCTGCATCCCACGGATGGGGCTTTGCTTGTTTATGCAGACCGGTGGCTGGCATGCCACGGCCCAGTACCAGTCCACAGACCGGGGGTTGGAGACCACTGCCTTAATGGACTTTTGCTGATAAGGTTTTCAGGATTTGTTTATTAATAAGAGGCAGGATATGGGAAGAAGAGATTGCCTCTTATCTGCCATTTGCACACAATGGCCGGCCTGAACACAGACAAAATGTTCTGCCCACAAAGGGACAGTTTTGTGTTGATCATGTCACAAGTTCCAAGCATCAGTGCCTTGAGGATGGGAGAGGAGATCACCAGATGAGCAGATCTAGGGAAACAAAGTACAGATAGCCCTCAACCTACAACAATTCATATGGTGACCATTCCAAATTGCACTGAAAAAAATAACTTATGACTGGTTTTCACACTTACGACCATTGTAGCATCCCCATGATCATGTGATCAAAATTTAGATGCTTGGCAATTGACTCATACTTGTGACCATTGCGGTGTCCTAAGGTCATATGATCACCTTTTGCAACTTTTGACAAGCAAAGTCAATGGGGAAGCCAGATTCACTTAACAACCATGTTACTAACTTATCAATTGCAGTGATTCATTTAACAACTGTGGCAAGAAAGGTTTTAAAGTGGGGCAAAACTCACTTAACAAATGTCTCACTTAACAACAGAAAATTTAGGCTCAATTGTGGTCATAAGTCAAGGACTAACTGTACTGGAGAGATCTGGCACACAACCCATGTGGGTAAACCTTGCCCAATGCCCTGTAACACCATTCTCGATTTTATTTTGGCAAAAACTCAGAATATCCACTTTCAATCCTGCTAAATTACAATCCACCCAAATAGTTTGCTGAATTTACTGTATTTTTCCTACATTAGCCACATACCTATTTGTTTTTCTGCAAACACACTAATCTTTTGCATTTATTTTTGCCTTATGCCATGTAACAAAATTAATGTTGACTACGTTGAAATTTCTGGGAAAGCAGAACGTAACTGTCTCTCTCAGCCCAACTCACCTCAGGAGGAGGAGGGGGGAGTATTGTGTGGGAAGGAGCATTGTGTGTCTTTGCCACCTTGAGTTATTTATTAAAAAATAATAAAGGTGGGATATAAATAAATAAATGGGCTGTATGGCGGCTCAGTAGACACTGAGCTCCCATCCTCGCCCCAGCTCCTGCCCATCTAGCAGTTCAAAAGCATGCAAATGCAAGTAGATAAATAAGTACCACTTCGGTGGGGAGGAAATAGCACTGTGACATCATGCTGGCCACTTGACTACAGAAATGTCTTTGGACAGCACTGGATCAATGGCCTTGAAACAGATGAACGCCCAAGTTGGAAACAATTAGTGGAATAAAATCTGCAGGGGGACTCCTATAAATGAAGAAACAAAGCAACCTCCCCCAGCTTCAACCTGCCTAGATTTCCTGTGCTGGACAACTCTGACTACTTCCATCCACCAATGGGATGGCCAAGGACCCCAACCTTCTCTTGAAGAGATCTGCTCAAGCTGCCAAATGACAATGGCAGCATCAGATTTAAAAGAACTAGTCAAGCAATTCTTTAGTTCTTCAGTTCTTTGATTTGCCAAGAGGTTTGGGTGTAGGCAATACAGGTCCTGATGGGGGTGCGGGCAATACAAGAGGTAGGTGGAATAAGAGAAAAATATTTGCCCAACAAACGTGGCATTACACATTTCCCATACATTTTTTTAAAGATACTTTCTTTTAAATGCAATACCTATTGACATCAGCCATTCATAGCGACAACTTCACAAGTGACCAAATCTTACTCTAATGCTATCTTTCTATCAATGCTACAGGGACTGGTTCAACTCCCAAAAACTTGCAACATATAACAGACATCAAAAATGAAAAGGGAGAGAAGGGGAGACAAAAGCAGAGCACCGTTATTACTTCAGCTGGACATACTTAGCCAGAATACTATCTACCTTAAGAACCAAGTGGGTTTTCCAAGATGGTCTGCATCTGGAGGGAACAGGCGGGTGGCCTAGAGGCATTTCCATGCAAGGAAAGGAACACGGATGATGGCACAGCAACATGAGGAACCAAGCCAAGGACAGCGCTGAAAACAAGGCCAAGCTTGCTCAGAATCCAGAAGTGGAGTGTATGGCCATGCAAGTCAGTGGCACCTGACTTGCAAGGTTCTGGATGAGCATGAAGAAACAGCAACAATGTGAGAGGTTAGCAGGGAATGGATTGGAAGATCGGCTTTATTCTCTTTTATTAAGGGGTTTTTTTTGGTCCCACCTTATTTTTACGAATAACTCAAACATGCCAATTAATCCAGAATGGCCAATGGAGCTGCAGAGCCTTGCTAAGTGGGGAGGGAAGGTAGAGAACAACAGTGCTCTTTGACAAGAAATTATGAAAGGAAAAACAAGCCAGCAGGATTAAGAGTTATGACATATGGGGAGTGCAATCAAATGGATTTAAAATGGTAGAAAGGAAAACTGAATAAAGACTTTAGATCGGGCTGTTAACTCAAGGGAAGTTTCAGTGAAGTGAAGGTGATCAAAAATAGAGTCAGAAATTAGACTGCAATGAATTTAGAAGACAGTAGAATTGTTCCTCTTCCGGGTGGAAAAGTAGGATAAATTAATTAATCCACTTTTAGGTGAGGCAGCCATTTCTCAAGAGTATGGGAACTTTAATTCAAGTATTTGGCTACATAAGGCTGGTGAGGTTAACAACCTCATTTCTATTGCTGAATTAGACAATCAAGTCCAACAAAGCCCCAAATCTCCCTAAAGTAATATTTCTATCCAGCTTTATTCATCAGAAACAATCTATTCTACTGCCGATGCACAGCTATTAATACTTACACATCACATATTTGTACTGGACATCAGTATTTTTTCAACAAAAGATTGCACAAAGCAATTTTCTGTAGAACCTTGAAACTATAATCCACATGTTCAAACTGTACTTTCTATAACTACTCACCAACACTTTGTGCTCAAGAATGTCCTCTACACTGCAGCCTTAGCTGGTGGGAGTGAGCTAGCTTCCAAAATAGATTCTTGAGAATATGATACCACATTCCACAACATTAAGCGCAAGTAAAACTTACACTATTACGACAGTCAAATTATCACATGTTGCTTTGAACTGAAAACAAGTCTTTGACTTTGTTTTCAACAGACATTACTGAGACATTATGTAAATGAAGACTCAATCATCCAGGCCAATAGTATCTAAAAAGGTTAAATCATGGCAACTGGACCAAACCTTCAAACTTTAATACAGTTGCCATGATTTAATCATTTTAGATACTGGGATAATACCTAACCATGGGCATCTCCCTTTGACTGGGCTTACCCACCTATGCACAAATTATGTGACAACTCCTTCAGCTAATGCTATGCTTATAAAGAGAACATCTGTAATAAATGGTCAAATTGCATAATTTTGCAACAAATAGAAATTGGCCCAATTAAAAATGTTGCCAATCAGTTTTAGATCCTTAGTGTGCCAAGACCTACAACGCATTCCAAGTTCAAAAATTATAACAACCATTATTTTATCAAAGCGAGTTACAACATTATTAACTAATATAGTTGGTTGTAGATGTTCCTATTGTGATGAGCTAATAGTCATGTCCTTAGTTTGGTCCACAGTGGAACTCTTCTCCATAGGTGTTACTCAACTAGCTTCCCCTAGGCCTCAGTGAATCATTCTGATCCTCATGGGAGCTAAGTCAGACCAAGAAAGCAAACTGTTTAATTTAAAAAGCTCCAGGCCAAAACTTCAGTTCCTGAATACTTTTATCCAAGGACAGGATTGTTAAGAATTCATAAAGGTTGACAATTCTCATATGACTCTCATTATGTTACTATATAATGTGTATTGTATATACATAGTTAGCAGAAACATCTGTAACAAAACACAACCCTGCCATGAAACAAACTTACTGGCAGTTAATTTGATATTGTTCTGACTCTTAATTCATCTTTACAATGGTGATTTTTCTTTATTCAAGAACTTCAATTCTGATAGGGTGAAAGCAGACTTTTTGCCACAAATGCTGTTTGAAGTTCCACTGGAACATAAACCATCTTAGTGAGTCAACAGTAAATCCAGATCCAAAACCATTAAAGATAGATACCTTGCAAGCAGATCCACCTCACAGCTCATCCAACAAAAACTAAGAACAGTATCTCAAACATATGACTTTGGCTGTTCAGTTTTAGGCAGGTTATAGGAAGGAGCCAATAATGTAGTTTGAATTAAACAAGGATTGGGGAAACCCAAGTTCTGCTATCCAAGCTTTTGGGATGATTTTCAACCAGCCATCCTTTCAGCTAAACAAGCCATTATTAGGGGAGGAGGGAGCACTATATGGTTGCATCTTTCCCAGATGTAAGGTGGGATTGAAACTTAAGAGGGTGCCATAATAATTTCATCACTGCAAACATAATATTTGATCATCCATATCAGTTCACAGAAACAGGATCTACCAGTATCAGGACATTCACAATGTGGCATGTGGATTCTCAAAATTAAGTTAAAATTATATATACACACATATTCAAGTATACAGAAACCAAAAACAAGATAAGACATTTAGAAAAGAACATATTTGCTTTGATGCTCGTTCCTGGAGCGGGAGTCAATCTCATCCATGTAAGCTCTTTGGAATACTTACATTGCTCCATAAATTCTTCTCAAAATATATGTAAAGGTCAACTCTTTTTAAAGGTGAGAGAGCTTGGAGTGGAAGCTTTTAAAGCCTTCCACTGAAATGATTGCTATTGTAGAGATCACACAAGCTTTTTTTACACCTAAAAAAGTGAAGGTGACACAACTTTAAGCTAAGAAGCCTATTCCTTCTTTGCTAAGCGTAGTGCTGCCACATAAACACCTGAACAACACGCTCAAGTAAGACCAAAAGCCCACTGCGAGGGCCACATTCTGGTCCCACAAGGGCCAGTTAGATGACAACAGGGAGCATGTGCAATCTCTCATACCCATTGTTGCAGCAGCTAGGTTCACATGTCACATTAAGTCATAGACTATACAACCACTGTTCTTAAATTGGACTAAAATGACTCATTTCATATAATATGCCAATCTTCAAACAAGCCAATTACCACTTAGTTTGATGTATCAATCCATCGAGTTAAGTCCTTTTTACCTACCCTGACTTTGTCTCTCATAGAGAGACTTCTCCCATCACTAGATTCTAAGACCAAGGGAAGAAAAAAACTAATCTATACACTTTGATATCAGGACTGTACTAGCTATAGAGCAATTTATGCCCCAATGTCTCGCACAGTGGAATTTTCTAATTTTGCAGTTCTAAAATGTATTATAAATATAGGTAAGGTTGGAATACGCAGAAGACTCTGATTCTCCTCTTTACTTTCACAAGATTATAAAATGCAGCATCAGGAGACAGCATCCCTTGTGCTCCTTGCAAAACTAGATTACCAGTACATTCTTTCCCAGCTAATTCCATGCACTGCTTGGATTTCTAGCAAGAGGCACATGCACAGGGTGCTCACAACCCATCTGGCTTTGACCCAGCAACTGCCAAGCGATAAGCCACCAAAATGGCAGCTGGCACCAATTAGAGAAAGAGAGCTGACTAATACTATTGGCTGAGCTGGCAAATACCTCCCTCGATGACTAAAAGGTGGCTGTTTTCAGCACTACATTCCATTTGGCCACTTCAGATGGCATCATCTAATTACATCAACTGCTTGCTCTAAAGTAAGTTATTCACATGATATAGAAATGGTGAAGTCCAACAAAATATTACCTTTATTTACTGGGTCACCAAACTTGTTATCAAGGCAACACAGGCTTTAGCTGAGCTAGCATTTGCCAGTTAGTGCTGGTGTAGTTATTATGAGTAACTGGAAGCACTTTAGGATATCTAAGGTCAAGCCAGTAACATATTCTTGAGTCGGCTCTTTTCCTCCATGAGCTGAAAGGAATTTCTGAGCGCTCGTGGAGTTTTTAAAAGTGTGAACCACCTAAGAATAGTCCTTTTCCAGATACTTATGAATTAGTATAGAACTATAATATTTATAGAGCTGACAGTCTTTTCCTAGGCCATCAAAAATATTTTAATAGTTAAAGGACAGAAAAAAATGATTGATTGAAAGTTAACACAACATTTAAATCCAACAAATTTTCTCTCTCTCTACTCCAGAGTTAGAAATAAGTAGATTAGAAATAACAAGACATGAAGTAGGTAATGAAGTAGGTTCATTACCACTGGGGGGGAGGAAGAGGAGAGGAATGTTGGTTTATAGAGAAGGGATGCGTTGCAAATGGACAATTGGACAACTGGGCAGCCACTTGTCTGAAATGGTATAGGGCAGTGATGGCGAACCTTTTAGAGACCGATTGCCCAACTGCAACCCAAAACCAACTTATGTATCATTGGGTGCCGGGTGGGCATGGCCCACTGGGTGGGCGTGGCTGCAGTGGTAACCGCAGACTGGGTGGGAGTAAAAAGTTCAATCAATCAATTCCAACTTTGTGAGATCTTTTTTTCCCGCGAGAAGTTGAAATTGATTGATTGAACCTTTCTTATTGCACACGGTGGTGGAGGCCTAAAGCAAAAAGTTTTTATAAAACCCAGCTGAAGACATAGGACTGGGGCGACGGCGCATGTGCCCACAGAGAGGGCTCTGCGTGCCACCTGTTGCCATAGGTTCGCCACCATGGGTATAGGGTCTCCTGCTTGAGCAGGAGGTTGGACTAGAAGACCTCCCAAGGCCCCTTCCGGTTCTATTCTGAAAGATCTAACCTTATCTAAAAGTCAGCATAAATAGTACAAAGTCAGTATAAAAAGGTATCTCTAATATCAAACCATGCACAGCCAAACAATGAAGACAACCATTTTATTCCCTGAAAAACTACATTTTCCCCATGAAAAGCTAATTAAGCTTACCTAGAATTTCCTGAATATCCCAAAAATTCACCATTAAGATATTGATCAACTATTTTGTAGTATACAATGATACATGACATAGCACAATGAACTATAAATGTGGTTAATATTGCATGCTATGCACATAGGAGTAGAATCCATCAATTTAAATGTTACTTGAATATCCGAACCCCACACAAAATAGAAGTCCCAGCCTGAACCTGCCTTATTAAAGGTAGTTCATTCTAAGCTGCTTGACTGGCAGAAAAGGTGCTCTTGGTCCACCACAAAGGTTCTACAATTTTCTGCCAACTCTCAATTTCCAGAGACATCTCATAAAAGATTACTGAGGACCCTTAAGTGATCTTAATCCTTTCAGTGCCAGAAGTGCCCAGCGGCACTTGGCCTCGGGTGACTGAAGCCACGTGCAGATGTTGAAGTCTGCTGGCACCAAGCACGTCCAGTCTGGAGGAAGGCCAGGAAGGTCCCAAGCATCAAAACAGCCCTGACCGGTCCTTCCTCTCTCAGCAGCCGGCGGCACCCCAACATTCAGGCACCGGAGGCTGCCAAGGAGACACGGAAGGGTCACCTTCAAGAGCCGCTGGACCCTTCAGGGCAAGGGCCAGAGGGCAGCTTCCTTAGAAGCCCCTTCTAGGTGTTTCCTGGGACTCCCAGAATCCCCCCGAAGCAGTGGGCCGGGCTTCCCTGGGGGCTCCCCCCGCCCTGCTCCACCGGCAGCCCCAGGGCCAGGGCCCTCGGCCGAGCCTATTAGGAGCGGCAGCCGGGAAGAGCCACGAACTGCACCCCCCTCCAAGACCCAGGGGGCCCCTGCGGAGACGCCCGAGGCCTTCAGGGGACTCCTCAGACACGCCCAGGCCGCGCCCCCACCCCGGGTTCCCCCCCGGCCCCGCTCACCTTTGTAGAGGTTGGTGACGGCGGTGGCCGCGTTCTGGAAGGGCACCCAGAGGGAGAGGCCGGGCTGCTGGCACACGCGGTCTGCGGGGGGGAAGAGAGCAAAGGGGAGAAGTGAGCCTCGCGGTGGCCGCCCGTCCCCGTCCCCCCCCCCGAGGACCGGCCATGTTGCGCTTCGCCATTTTGTTCACCCGCCGCCGCCGGGACGGAAGCGCAGGAAATGGGAGGGCGGGGGGGGGAAGGGGCCAAGCGGGACGGAAGCCGCCTGGAAGCGCCCAAGTCGGCAGGGGTAGGGGGGGAAGGGAGCGGAATCCACCACTTGCCCCAATGGGTGGGGGGAGGGAGAGGAAGAAAGAGCCTTTAAAGGGGGACTCCGCGTCCCGCTCGTCGCCCCCCCCACCCGCCATTTTGTTGGTGGGAGGGGCCGAGGGCCCGGGCGAGCCCACCCTCCCTTACGGTCGGACGGAGGGGGGGCGGGCGAATCCATTCTGCCCCCCCCGGCAGCCGCTTCCTTCACCGACGGGGAGCGAAGAAAGAGAAGCGGCGGCGAAGATGCGGCCTTCCGCCATCTTGCGCGGGCGCCGGCGGGGGCACCGGGCCCGGCCTCGGACGACCACTCCCAAGATGGGTGGGGGGGGCGAGAGCCCCTTCCGCGGGGCCTCGCGCCCGGCGCGGACACGTGTCCGGGCATCCACACGTGCGGGCCCCTCCGCTCACCCTTGTAGAGCTGCGCCACGGCGGTGGCCGAGTTCTGGAAGAGGTGCCAGAGCTTCTGCTGCTTGGGCTCCGGCTGCGGGGTGGCGGCGGCGGCCGCCTCGTCGTCGTCCTGCAGTTCGGGCGGCAGCGGGCCGCCCCCGCCGCCGCCCAGGCCGCTGCCGTCGTCCCGCTCGGCCTCGGCCAGGCACTGCCGCTCCCACTGGCTGAACCAGTGCTCGGGCCCGTGCAGCTCCTGGATCTCGGCCTCGCCTTCCTCCTGCGCCGCTTGATCCTCCATCGCTCGCTCGCTCGCCCGCCCGCCCGTCCGGGCCGCCTCGCCGCGGCTCCGGCTACCTCCGTCCGGCCGCGCCCGGCAGCTGCGGCGACGCCATCAGGAAGAGCCGCTGCCGCCGCCGCATCCCCGGCCGCTGCCGCCGCCCACACTGAGCCCGAGACGCCGCCCCGAGCGCCCCAAAATGCCTCACCCGAACATGCTAGGGGGAGGGTACAGAAAACGACAACCCCACCCCGGCAGAGCCCGCCCCTTTTCCTTCGCCGGCGCCGCTGTCCAGCGATTCTTCGGCGCTTGCCGCACGCCCATTGGGCGGCTGACGCGCCCATCAATGTCATAAAGGAGGAGGCGGTGAGACGAGGCCATCAAGGTTGGTTACGCTAGCAAAATGGAAAGGAGGAAGACAGGTTGGGAACCGGGGGGGGGGGACGAGGGAAGAACCCTTCCGCGCAAGCGCAGGCGAGGAGACGGAGGGGGAAGGTGTGCGCGCGCATATCAGCCTCGCTGCGCCTCCGCGCACGCGCAGTTTCGCCTCCGTGTTCCTGATGTTGAGTTCGCCGGGCGTGGCTCAGCCTCACCGCTGTGGCCGCAATAAAACCCGGTTTGCAACGGTGGGTTGATGCAGCGGGTCAACCGGAGCCTGAAGAGGCCTCGGTGCTCCGTAGCGTCATGCGTGCGCCGCTTACATTCGTGTAGGAGACCATAGTTTAACCATGATGCGTAGATTAAACCATACAATGCAGGCTGTGCCATGTATGCTAAACTCTCCAGAAGCTAAAATCTGAATTTTGGTTTCGTCGACCCCCGGCCTGCTTTCTCAGCTCTGCTGACCCAGCAGTAAATGTCACGGCAGCGCTGCATGCCTGACTCCGTCGCGGTGCACTTTGACAAGGGGAAAGCCGACCAAGGATGGCCTGTACAGGTGGTCCTCGACTTACGACCACAGTAAGACATTTGCTAAGTGACTTTTGCCCTGTTTCACGACCCTTCTTGCCACAGTTGTTAAGTGAATCAAGGCAATTGTTACATTAGTGATATGGTTGTTAAGTGAATCAAGGCAATTGTTACATTAGTAACACAGTTGTTAAGTGAATCTGGCTTCCCCATTGACATAGTCCAGACATGTCAAACACAAGGCCCGGATCCGGCCCGTGAAGCCATCCTGGAAACAGTGAGGGAACGGCCCCCGCTGCCTTGGCCCTGGCCCAGAGACCCTCCTCCTGCCAGAGACCCTCAGATCTGTCCCGCTCCTGCCCAGGCCCCCATAGGCACCCTTGATGCCAACGATGTAGAGCTGGCCACGCCCACTCAGTAGGCCATATGCACTCTAGCCACGCCTGCCCAGTAGGCCACGCCCACCCAGGCCACACCCACCCGGCCCCCTGAGGGCAACCGCAATGCTGAAATTGAGTTTGACAGCCCTGACATAGTCAGAAGATTGCAAAAGGTGGTCACATGCAGAGCTGAAGGACATACCAGCAGTTTTTCCTTTTTTAAAAAATATATTCTTACAGCTATAAGGGACGTGGTGGCTCAGTGGGTTAGGACACTGAGCTTGTCGATCAGATGGTCAGCAGTTTGGCGGGTTGAATCCCAAGTGCCGCGTAACAGAGTGAATGCCCGTTACTCGTCCCAGCTTCTGCCAACCTAGCAGTTCAAAAGCACGTAAAAATGCAAGTAGAAAAATAGGGACCACTCCGGTGGGAAGGTAACAGCGTTCCGTGCGCCTTTGGCGTCTAGTCATGCCGGCCACATGACCACGGAGACGTCCTCGGACAAGCGCTGGCTCTTCGGCTTTGAAACGGAGATGAGCACCGGCCCCTAGAGCTGGAAACGACTAGCACGCATGTGCGGGGGAACCTTTACTTTTACTATTCTTACAGCTAGTTCTCAACTTACAATAGTTCATTTAGTGACTGTTCTAATGGCACTGAAAAAAGTGACTTATGACTGGTAGCATCCCCATGATCACACGATCAAAATTCGGAGGGTAAGGCAGCTGACTCATATTTATGACGGTTGCAGTGTCCCAGTGTCATGTGATCAACTTTTGCAAACCTCTGGAAAGTCAGTGGGGAAACCAGATTCACTTAACAACTGTGTTACTAAATTAACAACTGCAGTGATTCACTTAACTGGCAAGAAAATTCACAAAATAGGGCAAAACTCACTTAAGTGTCTCACATAGCAACAGAAATTTTGGGCTTGATTGTGGTTGTAAGTTGTGGACTAGTTGTGTTTTGTTTTATCAACAAGAACTAAATACAAAACAATGAACAGTAAAATATACATCCAACACTAACAAAAAAAATGTACAAAAAAGGGAAAAAATGACCCGAATTTCAAATCTAACACTAAATGTATATCACCCCACCACATGCTGGATCTGAAAGGAAAAAAAACTGATAAGATTCTGCTCCCCTTACATGACAGATCTACAAATAGTTATAAGCTGTCCCATTCTTAATGAAAATTACTATATTACCATAAATAAACAATTATCCCAGATGGGAAAACCTCTGTCTACTAATCAAGTCAACTCAACATCTGATCATAATATATATTTGAAGAATAGGAAAAAAAGCAATTAACAGGTATACCCAAACATTACACTAATCTTCAAATCTCCGTTAACCATCTGTTACTGCATCTAACATGTAAAAGGTCCACAAATAGTATTTTTCCCTTTAAGATTAAAGAATCCGAAAGAATACAGTGAATTTTGTTAATATAAGTGGTGATAGTTTATAAGTGCAAACAGCAATATATATTATTTCCACAGCAAGGAAGTTAAAGCAGAAATGGTTAAACTGATAGCTTTATTCAAAAAGGAAAATATATTTATTTTTTAATTTGAATATCACTTCTGGATTTTGTGCTTGTGATGAAAAAAAATTGAACTTTGATTTGGTTTTGCCGATTTGATAGATTTGTTGTTATAGAAATGGCTGGTTATAATATTGTTGAGGCTGTAATATTGTTATCTTGTACTGTGCTAAAAAAGAATCAGAAATCAACACTTTTTTCTTTCTTCCCTTGTACCTTATATTTTCTTTCCCCCTCTTTTTCCTTCCCTTAGTTTCCTATTTTTATTTTTCTTTGCATTTTATTTTATAAAACAATAAAAATCATGAATTTTCCCCTGCCTCCCCAAAAAACTCCACAAATGGCTTTGAGTCTTTTATAAAGTTGTCCATGCCGGCAGTTATTTGTGAAACAGAGCGAAACTGGTAAAGGTGGTTCTCGAATTACAACCTTCATTGAGTCCAAAAATTTCTGTTGTTAAGTGAGACATTTGTTAAGTGAGATGTGTCCCATTTTACGACCTTTTTGGCCACAGGTTGTTGTGACTCAGGGCCAGCCTGTGGGTCCGACAGCCGGCTCCGATGTATCGGATGACTCAGATGAGGGGGAGGAGGGAGACGAACCGGCTGATGATGGTTTGGAGGCTTGGCAGAGCTCCCAGCCGGGGCCCTCTTCTCAGCTGCGTGAGCCCGAGAGTGCGGAGGATGATGACCCACAGCTGGTCCTGTTCAAGGACGCCCGACGCAGGAGGCAGTCGAGCAGGACCAAGCAGAGAAAGGCTGCGGATCTCCTCGGGAGGAGGCACAGGGAGACCACGCCCTGAGCTCTAAATAAAAGGAGTGTTTGGGGAAGGGCTGGTTGCTGAAAGCAACCCTTCCGCTTGAGGATTCAAGTTCCTGTGTTTTTGTTTCTTGTTCTGTTAATTGACTATTAAATCTTGGCAAACGCTTTTCAGCCTTGGACGCTCTCCAGTCTCTACTGTTTGAATAGGGGTTTGCCTTATTGCAAGGCCGGTAGTTGGCTGGTTCAGAACAGTTTGCTTTCAGCCACCCACCCCTTATTACTACGATGGAGCAGCTTCGTGCCGAGAATGCTCAGCTCACCCAGCAACTCACTTTGCTGGCAGCTCAGGTGGCTCAACTGCAAGCTCAGGTACATGCTGCACCCCCACCCAGGAGGAAATGTCAGATAGCTATGCCGGATAAATTTGCTGGTAATCCAGAACTGTTTCCTGCCTTCCTGGGACAATGCCAGCTTTTTATCAGCGTGAGAGCAGCTGATTTCCCCACTGACCGGGATAAGGTGGGGTTTGTGTTGAGTCTTCTGTCGGGGGATGCAGCTCGTTGGGGCACGCCTTTGCTGGCACAGCCTAGCCCTTTGTTGGATAACTTTGGGGGGTTTTGTGACCATATGCGCCTCATGTACGAGGACCCAATTAAGGCGCAGACCGCCACCCGACGCCTGAAAGCTTTGAGGCAGGGTCAGCGCCCCCTACAGGCCTATATCAGTGATTTCCGGCTGCTTAGCCAGGATTCCGCCTGGAATGAGGCTGCGCTCGTGGATGCCTTCCAGGATGGCTTGTCGGAGGAGGTGTTGGATGAGCTGGCCTGCGTGGACATTCCCTCAGACCTGAATGGGCTGATCCATCTTTGTCTGCGGATCGATGCCCGGCTGCAGCAGCGAAAGAGTCGCCGTGCCACCCCACAGACCCCTGCCGCTTCTGTTGTGCGTGAGCCCCCAGTCCAGAGGGAGGAGCCAATGGAGCTGGGTGCCGCCAGGTCCCGTCTCTCGGTGACGGAAATGGACAGACGACGATCGGGGGGGTTGTGTTTTTTCTGTGGGGACCCTGGACATTTGGCTGCTTCTTGCCCGAAGAAGCGTCAGCGGGCATCAGTGACCAAGCCTGCCCCGAGAAAGTCTTCTACTTTGCTGTCGGGAAACGGCCCGAGCCCGATCTAGACGGTGTGATAGATCGGGCGACCCACAACGACCACGCCGAGTGACACCGTTCTGACGGTGCCTGTGAACCTCCACGGCATTTGATTTTGGAGGCACGTCTGATCCTTCCTGGCAAGCCAGAGGGGATTCCGGTCCATGCCTTAATTGACTCTGGGGCTACCACTAACTTTATGGACTCGGCCTTCGTGGCCAAATGGGCTGTTCCCCAGTGTCCGGTGGATCCGCCCATGCTTGTGGAGACCATCGATGGTCGAGTGCTCCTGTCCGGGCCTATTACGGCCGCCACGCAACCCGTGTGTATGGCCATCAGTTCTCATGTGGAGGCCATCCAGTTCTACATCACTTCGGAACTGCACTTCCCCGTGGTCTTGGGTCTGGCGTGGCTCCGGCCGCATGATCCACAGATCTATTGGTCTCAGAACTTGGTCACCTTCCCAAGTTTGCAGTGCGTGGACCACACCCGCCATATCTGTGCCGGCCAGGTGGAGGGTTCCCCAGGGGTTTCCTTGCCTCCCGAACTGTCCGACTTTGCTGACGTGTTCAGCGAGTCAGAGGCGGACCAATTGCCCCCGCACAGGCCCTACGACTGCTCCATTGATCTAGTCCCTGATGCGCCTCTCCCAGTGGGGCGTTTGTACTCCATGTCGGAGCCCGAGTTGGCTGCATTGCGGGACTTCCTGACAAAGAATTTGGCTCGTGGTTTCATCCGGCCCTCGTCCTCGCCAGTGTCTGCGCCCGTGCTCTTCGTCAAAAAGAAGTCGGGCGAGTTACGGCTTTGCTGTGACTACCGGAAACTCAACGCCATCACGGTGCGTAACCGCTACCCGCTGCCCCTCATCCCCGAGCTCTTGGACCGACTCCGGGAGGCTAAGATTTTCACGAAACTGGACCTGCGTGGAGCTTACAACCTCGTCAGGGTTCGGCCGGGTGATGAGTGGAAGACAGCGTTTGGTACTCGCTATGGACATTTCGAGTACACGGTGATGCCGTTTGGCCTGACCAACGCCCCCGCTGTGTTTCAGCATTTTATGAACGACATCTTTCGAGATCTGTTGGACCAGTTTGTCGTGATTTACCTGGACGACATCCTGATTTACTCCCCGTCGCGTGAAGTGCATCATCAGCATCTCCGTCAGGTCCTGCAGCGCCTCCGGAAACATCGGCTGTTTGCCAAGTTGGAGAAGTGCCAGTTCTACCAGGTGACCATCGATTTCTTGGGTCACCGCATTTCTCCTGAGGGCATCGCCATGGAACCGAGTAAAGTTGAGTCGTTGCAGAGTTGGCAACCCCCGCGTCGCGTGAAGGATGTTCAGCGACTTCTTGGATTTGCCAACTACTATCGAACATTCATCCCTGGCTTTGCTGCCTTGACAGCCCCCCTCACCCGGCTCCTGCAGAAGAAGACTCGGTTCCAGTGGAACGCCCCCGAACAACAGGCGTTCCAAGCTTTGAAGGACGCCTTCATGAAGGAGCCCATCTTGAAGCATCCTGACCCGCAACGGCCGTTTGTCGTGGAGGCGGACGCCTCCGACATTGCCATTGGGGCCGTGTTACTCCAGGCAGCGACGCCCAACGGTACCCTTTTCCCTTGCGCGTATCACTCTCGGAAATTGAATCCCTCGGAGCGCAACTATACCATCTGGGAGAAGGAGCTGCTGGCCATCAAGGCGGCGTTCGAGGCTTGGAGGCATCATCTGGAGGGGGCGCGGCATCAAATCGAGGTCCGGACGGACCACAAGAATCTGGAAAGCCTGCAGACCGCTCGGAATTTGAACCAACGCCAGATCCGGTGGTCCCTCTTCTTTGCGAGGTTTGACTTCCGGGTGCGGTACATACCAAGCGGGCACAATCAGAGAGCGGATGCTCTGTCCAGGAAGCCCGAGTACACCCGAGTGGAAGACAAGCTTCCGCCCAGGACAGTGATCCCCATCGAGTCTTTTGCTGCGGTGCGGGAGCCGGTGGATATACGGGCTCGGATCCGGGAGGCGCAGCAGCAGGAGGCGTGGGTGGCTCAGCGGAAGGAAGAGGTGGGGCCAGATTCGCCTTGGTCGGTCACGGATGGACTCCTGTATTATCGTGACCGGCTCTATGTTCCAGGAGGGCCACTCAGGGGACTCGTCCTCAGCCAGTGTCATGATAACCCGGCTGCGGGGCATTTTGGCCTGTTCAAGACTCTGAACCTGGTCTCCCGTACCTTCTGGTGGCCCCGAGTCCGACACGATGTCCAGACTTATGTCACCTCCTGCATCCCATGCAGGCAGGCCAAGTCAGCGACAGGGGCCCCGCCTGGTTTACTGCAGCCTTTGCCAACACCCAAGAGACCCTGGGGGGCTGTGTCCATGGACTTTCTGACGGATCTACCCCCATCCTCCGGCTTCACGACAGTGTTTGTGGTGGTGGACATGTTGACCAAGATGGCGCACTTCATCCCCTGTCGCGGCTTACCATCAGCTCGCGCCACTAGTCGCATGTTCATCCAACAGGTGTTCCGGCTGCACGGCCTTCCCGATAGAGTCGTCTCCGATAGGGGGGCCCAGTTTACAGCCCGCTTCTGGCAGGAGTTGATGCGGGCGTTGGACATTAAGGTTTGCCTCTCGTCCGCACATCATCCTCAGACCGACGGGGGTACCGAGAAGGTCATCGGCATCTTAGAGCAGTATCTGCGCTGCTACGTTAACCTGCAGCAGGACAATTGGGTGGACTATTTGGCCATAGCCGAGTTTGCTTTTAACAACTCGCAGCACACCTCCACGCAGATGACACCGTTCTTGGCCAACGTGGGTTATCACCCCCGGTTTTTCCCCCTTTCTCCCGTGGACTCACCGGAGCCGGCAGCGAACGAATTCATGGCGGAGCTACAGGTGATCCATCGGTTGGTGCGACGGCAGCTGGAGAAGGCCAAGGCCGACTACAAGAGGTTCGCCGATCGGTCGAGAAGGGATACGCCTCCACTATCGGTGGGGGATCGGGTCTGGCTGTCCACCCGGAACCTACCATCCACTCGGCCGGCGAGAAAGCTGGACAACCGTTACCTTGGACCGTTCCCAGTCGAGGCCGTCATCAACCCGGTCGCCTATCGTTTAACTCTGCCACGTTCCCTGCACGTGCACCCCGTCTTCCATCGGTCCTTGTTGGTCCCCGAACAACCGGCTTGTCCACTTCGCCAAGCGGAACCTCCCCCATCAGGACCTCGTGATGGTGGCAGCACCCCCGAGTACGAGGTCGCCAGCATCCGGGATTCCCGCTGGCTGAAAGGTCGCTTCCAGTACCTAATCGAGTGGAAAGGGTACGGACCGGAGGACTTCACATGGGAAGACGCGACCGCCGTTCATGCCCTTGCGTTGGTGACTGCTTTTCACGAGCAATTCCCATCCCGACCGCATCCGGATCGGCAGCCCCGGGGGAAGGGCCCTGTGGTGCGGGATAGTGTTGTGACTCAGGGCCAGCCTGTGGGTCCGACAGCCGGCTCCGATGTATCGGATGACTCAGATGAGGGGGAGGAGGGAGACGAACCGGCTGATGATGGTTTGGAGGCTTGGCAGAGTTCCCAGCCGGGGCCCTCTTCTCAGCTGCGTGAGCCCGATAGTGCGGAGGATGATGACCCACAGCTGGTCCTGTTCAAGGACGCCCGACGCAGGAGGCAGTCGAGCAGGACCAAGCAGAGAAAGGCTGCGGGTCTCCTCGGGAGGAGGCACAGGGAGACCACGCCCTGAGCTCTAAATAAAAGGAGTGTTTGGGGAAGGGCTGGTTGCTGAAAGCAACCCTTCCACTTGAGGATTCAAGTTCCTGTGTTTTTGTTTCTTGTTCTGTTAATTGACTATTAAATCTTGGCAAACGCTTTTCAGCCTTGGACGCTCTCCAGTCTCTTCTGTTTGAATAGGGGTTTGCCTTACTACAAGGCCGGAAGAGGGCTGGTTCAGAACACAGGTGTTAAGTAAAATCACAGCAGTTGATAAGTTAGTAAGCCGGTTGTTAAGTGAATCTGGCTTCCCCCGTTGACTTTGCTTGTCAGAAGGTCGCAAAAGAGGATGATGTGACCCCCGGGACGCTGCAACTGCCATAAATATGAACCAGTTGCCAAGGATCTGAATTCTGATCACGTGACCAAGGGGATGCTGCAAAGGTGGTAAGGGTGAAAAACAGCCAGAAGCCACATTTTTCAGTGCCGCTGTAACTTTGAATGGTCGCTAAATAAACTGTTATAAGTCAAGGACTACCTGTAATTTGAGCAGCAGAGGCTGGGGATACCGGGGGAGGGGGGGCAGAAGGAGGGGGAAATGTGAGGAATACTCAGTCCCCACACCTGGTGGGATTCTGATCCTCAAGGCAACCTGGCCCGGCTTTTGCCCATCCAGCTTAGCTGACAGTCACCTTCCTCCACACATCCTAGGCAACGCCAGTTGGGAACGGCCGTGGCAGAGGAAAAGGATGGAGTGGACTTTGTTTGATTTGTATTGAAGTGTGAGTTTATTTATTTTCATGTTTTCAGACCACAGTGCAAATTGAAATACATTTGCCCTTTAAAATCTGGACTTTTTCCCCCCGTTTTTCAATGAAGCTCTCAAATTGAAAACAGTTACCTTCCTGAAGCTTCTATAGTAATTGATATTATGGGGAAGAACTAACAAAATGTGAGTCGGGTAATATATAAATGTAATAAATTATTATAATATTAGTAAAGGGCTCGCAAAAAGGAAAAGAACAGCCCACGTTTTTTGCAATAAATTAGAAGAATTACACATGTAAATTTTAGAATTTTTTAAAAAAATACAAACTAGTAGAAAAGTGGGACAACCTGAATTAAAATGGAACAGAAATGAAGTTGAAGTCAACAGATGTAGCTGTCCTTACCAGGGAATAGAGGTAATCCTCAATTTATGACTGGTTGCTTGGCAACCGTTTGAAGATACAACAATGGGCCTATTTGGAGGCCACATTCCACCCAGATTCAAAGTTATGACAGTCGCCTCTCCCTCTTGCAGTCCCTGCTTGAACTTCAGGATCTTCCCAACTGGTCTGCATTTATGACCGTTTTCAGTCCCGCAGTCGCATGATCCTCCTATCTCCTGGGCCGCTCGCAGTCGGTGTTGATGGGAGGGCAGAGGTCCGCCCCGGATCCTGTTCAAGCAACGCTTCTGTGCTACATCCTGGAAAGGAGGGAGGGAACTGCCAATGATCTTTTCGGCCATCCTCACCACTCTCTGTACCGCCTTCCTGTCTGAAGCAGGGATGCTTCCAAACCAGACTGTGATGCTGTACGACAGGATGCTCTCAATCGTCCCCCTGTAGAAAGTGGTCAGAACAGGGGAAGGAAGATGAGCTTTTCTCATGTGATGCAGAAAGTGCAGGCACTGCTGTGCCCGCTTCACCAGTTTCTCACTGTTGAGCGACCAAGCCAGCCTGCTTGTTAGCTGCACACCCAGGAATTTGATGCTGGTAACCATCTCCACAGGTGAATCATTAATGCACAGAGAAGTGTGGCTGTGCCTGCCTTTTTTGAAATCGACAATGATCTCTTTGTTTTTATTGATATTTAAAACTAGACTGTTTTCTTTACACCAGTTCACCAAGCCCTCAACCTCCTTGTGGTAAGCATCCACATTGTTATCGTGAATAAGACCCCACTACTGTTGTATCATCCGCAAACTTTACAATATGGTTGGTGGCAAACCTAGCACAACAGTCATGGGTCAACAGGGTGAACAGCAGCAGACTTAGGACACAGCCCTGAGGAGAACCTGTGCTCAAGGAAATGGTATTAGAAGTATTTGTTCCAGCTCACACATTTTGGGGCCTGTTGGTAAGAAAATCCAGAATCCAGTTGCACAAAGGGGTGTTTAAAGGCCCAGTTTGTCTATTAGATGCTGGGGAATGATTGTGTTAAATGCCAAACTGAAGTCGACAAACAACAAACGAACATGAGTATTTCTTTCCTCTGAAAACGAGCATTTAGATAACATTTATTGTCATTTTTTTACTGTGAGCATGACAGCACACATCAAAAATGAAATTTAGTTGCCTGCTCCCAAAGTGAAATACATACATGATGTCACATACCTAAACATACTATATATCACTGGTCGGCAACCCACAGCTCCGGAGCCGCATGCGGCTCTTTGAGCCGTCTCCTGCAGCTCCCAGCCGCCCGGTGCGCGCGCACCTCTTCGAACAGGCAGTGGTGCACGCGCACCTCTCCAAATGGAGTGTGGCCCCGCTCGTTCCGAGAGGTGCGCGCGCACCTCTCCAAGCCGCCGCCGTCCCGTCTGGAGACCTGCCGCGTTCGTCAAACATTGACGAACACGGCAGCTGTGCAAACGGGATGGCGGTTTGGAGAGTGCGCGCGCACTCGCCAAACCGTCGCCATCCCGTCCGGAGACCTGCCGCGTTCGTCAAACATTGACGAACACGGCAGCTGTGCAAACGGGATGGCAGCGGTTTGGAGAGTGCGCGCGCACCTCTCCCAAGCCGCCACCGTCCGGAGACCTGCCGCCGTTTGGGGAGGTTTGGGGAGGTGCGCGCGCACCTCCCCAAACCTCCCCAAACGTTGGCAGGTCTCCGTACCTCCACGCGAACGGGCAGCGGCCCCGCTTCTTGCGAAAGCTGCCGCGGTCCGTCTGCAAAGAAGCGGGGCCGCTGCCCGTTCGTGCAGAGGTACGGAGACCTGCCGACGTTTGGAGAGGTTTTGGGAGGTGCGCGCACACCTATGGTCATTCGGAGAGGTGCGCACGCACCTCTCGGAATGGGTAGCGGCGTCGCTTCTTGCAAAAGCTGCCGCGGCCCGTCTGCAAAGCTGCCGCTTTCGGCAGCTTTGTAGACGGGCCGCGGCAGCTTTCCCAAGAAGCGGGGCCGCTGCCCGTTCGCGCGGAGGTACGGAGACCTGCCGACGTTTGGGGAGGTTTGGGGAGGTGCACGCACACCTACAGTCGTTCGGAGAGGTGCGCACGCACCTCTCGGAATGGTAGCGGCGTCGCTTCTTGCAAAAGCTGCCGCGGCCCGTCTGCAAAGCTGCCGCTTTTGGCAGCTTTGCAGACGGGCCGTCGCCGTCGCGCAACTGGGAACCGGTTCCATCACACATTAAAAAAAAGTCAACCGCGCACGTCCGCGCATGCGCAAGAAAAACCCCTTTTGCGCATGCACAAAACATTTTTTGTGCATGCGTGTGCATGGACGCACGCACGCGGCTCCCACTTTTTTTAATGTGTGATGGAACCGGTTCCCAGTGGCTCTTTTCCTTTTTCGGGTTGCCAACCCCTGCTATATACTGTATATTTACTCCCAGCCTGGGGCAAAACCAGGTCAATGGAACCACAGAATATTCCATCGCTAATTATGGGGGGTGAGATATTACCCCCCGTAGATAGGGCTCGTAACTTGGGTGTCCTCCTAGATTCACAGCTCTCCTTGGATGATCATACAGGAGCTGTGACTAGGGGGGCCTTCGCTCAGGTTCGCCTGGTGCGTCAGTTGCGGCCCTATCTAGACCAGGATGCCTTGCGCACAGTCACTCATGCACTCGTGACCTCCCGTTTGGACTACTGCAATGCTCTCTACATGGGGCTGCCCTTGAGGACTACTCGGAGGCTCCAGCTGGTGCAGAATGCAGCCGCGCGAGTGGTGGTGGGGGCTTCCCGATACTCCCATGTAACACCTCTACTCCGTGAGCTGCATTGGCTTCCGGTTGTCCTCCGGGTAAGATTCAAGGTGCTGGTTACGACCTATAAAGCCTTAAATGGCATGGGTCCGGGTTACTTACGGGAGCATCTGCTGCCGGCATCAACTTCCCTTCGTCCAGTGCACTCCCACAGAGAGGGCCTCCTTAGGGTGCCGTCAGTCAAAGAGTGTCGACTGGCGGCCCCCAGAGGGAGGGCGTTCTCTGTGGGCGCGCCAGACCTTTGGAACCGTTTACCGGTGGAGCTCCGGACGGCTCCCAACCTTCGCTCCTTCCGACGTGACCTAAAAACATATTTATTTGAACAAGCCGGCCTGGTCTGATGGGTTTAGGGGTATTTTAACATTTTGTATTAATCTATTTAATTGGGCTACTGTATTTAATATTTCTTTTCATTTTTATATATTGTATTTTATTGTACTGCCCTGAACACCGCCCTGAGTCCTTCGGGAGAACGGCGGTATAAAAATTAAATTATTATTATTATTATTATTATTATTATTATTATTATTATTATTATTATTATTATTATTATTATTATTAAATGCAGCGTTCGCTTTACATTCTCTGTGTGCCCTTAACAACTGCCGCAAAAAAGCCATAAAATTGACTTGGTCACATTACACCATTTTTAGACCATCACAACTATGATGGGCAGTCTCCATTAAGGGTGTTGAGGTCTACAGTCAGTTAAACCTTACATTTTAGTAGGCATCATATATGTTGTGTCAGAAGCAGATGCTAACCAACAATTGAGAATACAGAATGGCCACCCTGAATTCCTAAATCCCTTCTTTATTCAGCCAGTTCACCTTGGCCTCACCTGAGAAGCACAGGGCAGGTGATCCTCCAGGCTCTCAGCTTTCATTCAGGACCAAATCAATCTGCAGATGAAACTGGCAGGAATAGCCAACACCCCAGGATCTAAAAAGATCTTGACAGACTTGAACAATGGGCCCTATCCAACAAAATGAAATTTAAAGTGGAAAAAGCAAGGTTTTACACTAAGGCAGGAAAAACCAAAGGTACAAATACAGATTAGGCAAAACCTGACTCAAAAACTGTACCTTTGAGAGGGACCTTGGAGTCCTAGTGGATGACCACTTAAATATGAGCCCACAGTGTTCAGCTGCAGCCAAAAAAGCTAATACAATCCTTGTTTGTATAAACAAAGGCATAGAATCAAAATCACATGAAATACTAGTATCCCTTTATAAAGCCCTAGTAAGGCCACACTTGGAATACAGTATCCGATTTTGGTCACCATATTACAAAAAAGATGTTGAGACTTTGGAAAAAGTGCAGAGAAAAGAAACTAAGATGATTAAAGGCCTGGAGACTAAGACATATGAAGAAAAAATTTAGGAATTGGGAATGGCCAGTCTAGAGAAAAGGACTAGGGGTGACAAGATAGCAGTGTTCCTGTATTTGAGGGGCTGCCACAAAGAAGGGGGGGTCAACTTATTTTCCAAAGCACCAGAAGGCAAGACAAGAAACAACAGGTGGAAACTAATCAAGGAGAGAAGCAATCTAGAACTAAGGAGAAATTTCCTGACAGGGAGAACAATCAATCAGTGGAAGGGCTTGCCTTCACTCACAAGTTGTAGGTATTTCATCACTGGAGGCTTTTAAGAAGAGACCAGACTGCCATTTGTCTCATATTGTATAGGGTCTCCTGCTTGAACAGTGAATTGGACTAGAAGACCTCCAAGGTCCCTTCCAGCTCTGTTCTGATTGATTGATTGATTGATTGATTGATTGATTGATTGATTGATGATCAATTAGATGATAAACTATGTTCAGGATGGTAGCTTCATTTAGACTAAATCAGCACCCTAAATCTTCAGCCAAGCTTCTCATTAGTTCCAGATATTGGTGGGTCTGTCCTTAGCATTTTCCAAATTTTGAGTTTATTGCACAAACACAATCAAAATGTCTTGTGCTAGCTTCATCCTAAGAGGAATTTTTGCCGAAAATGGAAACAAGTTTCTAAGGAGGATGTTTTGAGTTTGGGAGAACAACACAGTCAGAGGGATTTGAATGCCATTAGCAAGGCCCTACGAACTATAATATGTCAATTCTTAAAATTACTATCCTTTGCTTTGTGCTTGATTTTTCCTATTTTTCTCCCATACTTTTTGCCAGAATGAGAAAGGAGTGGGACCTGAAATATGAGCCCAGCAGAATGCAAAAAAAATTGTGCCTGTTTTCCTGCAGAGTTGGAAAACATAGGGATACAATATAAAGAATTGGAAAGGACCTTGGAGGTCTTCCAGTCCAACCCCCTCCCCAGGAAACACTATACCATTAAACAGGAGACCTTCCAGACAAATGGTTGTCCAGTCCTTTTTTCAAAGCCCTCAGTGATGGAGCACCCACCATTTATGGAGGCAAGCCATTCCACTGGTTAATTGTTCTCACTGACAGGAAATTTGTCCTTAATTCTGGATCTTGGCTCTCTCTCCTTGGTTAAGTTTCTATCCTCAGGAGTACATGGGCTGCAGAAAACCCTAAGCATTTGCTGCCATCTCATGGACATCTGGAGCACTGAATGTGTGACACCAAAATGTTCCTGAACTAGCTTTTTCAACAGCTCCAGCTTGTGTGGCCAAAAGTCAAGACACTTGGTGACTTCCCCACTTTTGCATTCCCATAGCTCCTCAGTGTGCCATCCTGGGACCTTCCAAGCAAAGGTACATAAACCCTGGTGGCACAATTTTCAAAGTGTAGTATTGCAGGCAAACTGTGCCCACAGCCTGGAGTTCAGTGCTGACGGACTCAAGGTTGACTCAGCCTTTCATCCTTCCGAGGTTGGTAAAATGAGGATCCAGATTCTTGGGGGCAATAGGCTGACTCTGTAAAACTGCTTAGAGAGGGTTGTACACTACTGTGGGTCAGTTTATAAGTCTAGATGCTATTGCTATCTATCTGTCTATTTGTCTGTCTGTCTATATTTATTTATTTGTTTGTTTGTTTGTTTGTTTGTTTGTTTTTATATACCACCCTTCTCCCGAGGGACTCGGGGCGGTGTACAGAGCAAGGTAGGTATACAGTTAAACAATAGTAAAAAAACAAATGAAACCCCAAGAGCTATCAGGCCAGGCCGGACTGCTGGAGGAGGTAGGTTTTTAGTTTATAGTTTATAGTTATAGTTTATTTGATTTATATACCGCCCTTCTCCTTGGTGGGACTCAGGGCGGTTCACAGGGCATACATAAGAAACACTATACAAAAATTAAAAAAGAATTAAATCCATGCCCAATTAAAAACAAAAGTACAGATTAAAAACAATTAAAAGCCCATAATCCCCCATCAGGCCAGACCAGCTAATTCGAACAGATGGGTCTTCAGGCCCCGACGGAAAGTTCGAAGGTCGGGGGCCATCCGGATTTCGGTAGGCAAGCAGTTCCAGAGGGTTGGCGCACCCACTGAGAATGCTCTCCCCCTGGGGGCCACCAGCCGGCATTATCTGACCGGTGGCACCCTGAGGAGGCCTTCTCTGTGGGAGCGCACAGGACGGAGGGGTGTTGACGCTGGCAGTAGGTGCTCCCGTAGGTAATCCAGACCCATGCCATGTAGGGCTTTGTATGTCATCACTAGCACCTTGAATTTCACTCGGAAGGCAACTGGAAGCCAGTGCAGCTCACGGAGGAGAGGTGTGATATGGGAGTATCAGGAAGCCCCCAAAAGTGTTCGTGCAGCTGCACTCTGCACCAGCTGAAGCTTCCGAGTGGCTCTCAAGGGCAGCCCCATGTAGAGAACGTTGCAGTAGTCAAGGCGAGAGGTCACAAGTGCATGGGTGACTGTACGTAAGGCATCCAGGTCCAGATAAGGTCGTAGTTGGCGCACCAGTCGAACCCGAGTGAAGGCCCCCCAGGTCACAGCTCCTATGTGATCTTCCAAGGATAGCTGTGAGTTTAGGAGGACACCCAGGTTGCGGGCCCTATCAACAGGGGGTAATAACTCACCCCCGATGTTAAGGGATGGAATGCTCTGAGTCTCCTGGCATGCCGGTATGTACAGCCATTCAGTCTTGTCCGGGTTGAGTTGGAGCCTGTTCCTCCCCATCCATTCCCGAACCGCTTCCAGGCAACGGGACATCACGTCGAGGGCATCACTGATGCTGTTTGGAGTCGAGATGAAAAGCTGGGTGTCATCAGCATACTGATGGTACCCTACTCCAAAACCATGAATGATCTCACCTAGCGGTTTCATGTAGATGTTGAACAGGAGAGGCGAGAGGACTGACCCTTGAGGGACTCCACAAACGAGAGGCCTCGGAGTTGACCTCTGTCCCCCTGCCAACACCGACTGCGAGCGTCCCAGGAGAAAGGAGGAGAACCACCGCAGAACCGTGCCTCCCACTCCCAGTCCCCTGAGGCGTCGCAGCAAGATACCATGGTCGATGGTATCGAAAGCCGCCGAAAGGTCTAATAAGACTAGGACAGAGGAATGGCCCCTGTCCCGGGCCCTCCAGAGATCATTCATCAGAGCGACCAATGCCGTCTCCGTGCTGTAGCCCGGCCTGAAGCCCGATTGGCACGGGTCTAGATAATCCGCTTCATCCAGGACCTGAGGAAGCTGATGCGCCACCACACTCTCAACAACCTTCGCAAGGAAGCGAAGGTTGGAGACCGGACGAAAGTTATTCAATGAAGCTGGGTCCAAGGTGGGCTTCTTGAGGAGAGGTCTCACCACCGCCTCCTTCAAGGAGGCGGGGAAGTGACCCTCACTCAGAGAAGCAGAGATGACCGCCTGAAACCAGCCTCGTGTCCCCTCTCGAGCTGCATAAGCCAGCCAGGAAGGGCACGGGTCCAGTAAGCATGTGGAGGAGCTCAACCTCCTCATAATCCTGTCCACTTCCTTTGGAGTCACAGGATCAAACTCCTCCCAGATGACGTCGACAAGACTGCCCATGTCCTGTTCCTCAGACTCTGCCCAGTTGGAGTCCAGGCCGGTTTGAATCCGAGCGATTTTATCCAACAGATACTGACCGAATTCCTCAGCTCGACCCTGTAAGGGTTCCTCCCTCACCTCTTGGTTCAGAAGGGAGCGAGTCACTCTAAACAGGGCGGCCGGGCGATTATCTGCGGACGCGATGAGGGCGGAAAAGTAATTGGATCTCGCCGCCCTTATCGCTGCGAGATAAGACCTGGTGTGGATTCTTAGTCGCAACCGGTCAGATTCGGATCGACTGGATCTCCAACGGCTCTCTAGGCCCCGTCTCCGACGCTTCATCTCCCGGAGCTCTGTGGTGAACCATGGGGCTCGCTGGGATCTGCCGGGTCAAGGGCCGCAGGGGTACAACTCGGTCAAGTGCCTCTGTGGCTGCCCTTTCCCAGGCTTCCACTAAGGCATCCGCCGAGCTGTGAGCAGGGAGTGCAGGTGGGTTCCCAAGCGCTGCCTGGAACCTATCAGGGTCCATTAGGCGCCTGGGGCGGTACCATCTGGTTGGCTCCACGCACCCACGGCGGGGGGTGGCAAAGCGGAAGTCTAGCCGTAGGAGGTGATGATCGGTCCATGACAGGGGCATAACAGTTGGGGAGCCCCCACCAATATCATCACGCCACCGTCCAGATAAGAAAACCAAGTCGGGGGTGTGGCCTCCCTCATGAGTCGGTCCTGAAATTATTTGCGACAGGTCCATGGCCGTCATGGAAGCCATGAACTCCCGAGCTAGTTCGGACGATCCTCCTAGGGATGGTAGGTTGAAGTCGCCCAAAACTATGAGTTTGGGGAATTCAACCACCAACCCCGAGAGGACATCGAGTAGCTTAGGCAGGGCTGCTGCTGCGCGATTAGGTATATGCCTATCTATATGCCTATCTATGCTTATCTGTCTGCCTATCTGCCTATCCATCTGCCCGTCCATCCATCCATCCATCCATCCATCCATCCATCCATCCATCCATCTATCTATCTATCTATCTATCTATCTATCTATCTATCTATCTATCTATCTATCTATCTATCTATCTATCTATCTATCCAGCCAGCCAGCCAGCCAGTTTGTCTGTCTGTCTGTCTGTCTGTCTGTCTAGTGAATCTATCTATCCATCCATCCATCTATCTAGTCTGTCTAGTCTACCTACCTACCTACCTATTTTCCTATCTGCCTATCTCTCTCTCTCTCTCTCTCTCTCTCTCTCTCTCTCTCTCTCTCTCTCTCTCTCTCTGAAATATGCAAATCCCAAATGTTGATAAAGATCCTGAAGAGCATGGATTCTCAGTGGCAATGAATGCACCATTGCATCAGTGAAAAGCTGAAGGATGAGTGAGATGACTAAGAATCCCCAGAGACAGATATTCCAAAATGACAAATTGGCTCCAAATACAGGATAAAATGGATTTGATTTAGGAACAATGAGGGAAAGAGAACTAAGAATATCAGAATGATATTTATCTCATCTGTTTTGCTCTGACTCATGGCTAACTATGTATAGAATTAAGTCAGGAATCTAGGTTTATGTGAGCCACTGAAGCATATAGAAACCACCCTGGGTTAAAATATGTTCAATCCATGATGCAAACTAGACAACTGACTGAATTCATTAAACAATTGTCAAAGAACAATGAGTTAGCATTTGTTTACACAAATCTGAGAATTTCCTTAATCTCGAGGGGAAGGAAAATAGAAAAAACGTTGTCATATACTGTACTTGCCACAAGAGGGCAACTTTACAAGCTACAACCAGACAAGATTGCCAATTATCTGTTATACTTTATGCTCAGACAGTTTGAAAACAATCCTGGCAATTCACATATTTTATTTGGGAGGAAATTCCCTTCAGCCTTTCTCGTGTTTAATGCAGTGTGAATGAAATTCATAAGCATAGAACATTGCCTTGTCTCATCCTGGAACCTCCCCCAATTTTTAATCCACGGCAGTATTTCTGAATCGTATCAAGTTTAAGATGCATGGACTTCAGTTCCCAGAATTCTCCAGCCAGCATGCTTGATAGCATAGATAACACTTTATTTCTTACCTGAAGTCTTTCATTTTATATATTTCTGTGTTGTTGTTAGTTCCAAAGTCGTGTCTGACCCATCGCGACCCCGTTGACCACTTTGCTCCAGGCCTTCCTGTCCTCTACCATCTTCTGGAGTCCATTTAAGCTCACGCCTCCTGCTTCAGTGACTCCATCCAGCCACCTCCTTCTCTGTCGTCCCCTTCTTCTCTTGCCCTCAACCTTTCCCAGCATTCGGCTCTTCTCCAGGGAGTCTGTGTATTAAGTTGTATTTTTAATGTTCCTGGTGGTGATACTGTATGATCATATGACGATCAAAGTATGTAATAAAATTTTATTCTTATTAAAGCATTATTTCTTATTATTTCCTGCAAAATTGCAAGGAAGGAATTGAAAACATGAAGATTTTCAGCACAGCACAGACACCCAAGCCTTTTCCCCTTTGATCAGGAATCCAATTAAAACTGGAGAAATTTGTATTTGAATCTTCACTCAACACTCACTAGAATTTGGAATTTGGAAACAATAAATTGCTCAGCCTATTTTCCCTTGCAGAGGTATTACTATATAGTAACAAAGGAGAGGGAATATTTATATTTTGGGATAGGCATCTTGTTTTCTTTTCTTAAAAAAGAAGCAATTCCACACTATTTATTTAGAACATTTGTATACCATGGTTTCTACATGGATGCTCAGCAATTTTCAAGGACATACAAAAAAAGGGGGGGGGCTGAAAGTGTCATATTTAAATTTCGCATCTTCCACTTCAAAGGGCTACTTTAAAGTGGAAAAGGTCCAGGAAAAGATTTAAGGGCATTTCCCTGCTGTTATTTTTTCCCTTTCTGACAAATTAGCCATTAATGGAAAGAAAGATATGAACAATATCTGTAGACTACGCAAGAGACAATCATCCAACGAAAAACAGAGCAAAAAGACCAAAACACCTGCGCACCAGCAATCGGCATACAGGTAAGCAGAGGTTAACTCCAAGATTAACATCAGACCAGCAATCAAGTAAGCCATACTCCAATCAAAGAACTGCCAAACAAGCCAAGATTAAACACCCCAACCAAATAACCTCTTTGAGCCTCGGTGGCACAGTGGTTAGATGCAGTACAGATAGTCCTCGACTTACAATAGTGCATTTAGTGACCAACACTGAAAAAGTGACCTATGACCATTTTTCACACTTACAACCGTTCCAGCATCCCATGGTAACATGGTCAACATTTGGACGCAACTGACTCACATTTATTTTTATTTTTTTAATTCCATTTATATCCCGCCCTTCTCCGAAGACTCAGGGCGGCTTACAAGCTTAGCAGTAGCCTTCATTCTATGTATATGCCTGCTTATTAGGGCTTTCACACACACACCCCAAGCGGCATTATTACAAAGTCAGCTTAACTGCCCCCAACAATCTGGGTCCTCATTTTACCTACCTCGGAAGGATGGAAGGCTGAGTCAACCTTGAGCCTGGTGGGACTCGAACCTGCACTAATTGCAGGCAGCTGGTGTTACTTAAGGAGACATTAGCCCACTGCTCCACCAAGGCTCTTTATGATGGTTGCACCGTCCCAGGGTCCCGTGATCCCCTTTTGTGACCTTCTGACAAGCAACGTCAATGGGGAAGCCAGATTCACATAACAATCATGTAACCAACTTAACACCTGCAGTGATTCACTTAACAACTCTGGCATGAAAGGTCATAAAATGGGGAAAATTCACTTGACAAATGTCATGCTTAGCAAGAAAAATTTTGGGCTCAGTTGTGGTTGTAAGTTGAGGATTACCTGTATTGTAGGCTAACTCTGCCCACTGCCAGGAAATTCGATCCTGACTGGCTCCAGGTTGACTCTGCCTTCCATGCTTCCGAGGTTGGTAAAATGGGGACCCAAATTGTTGGGGGCAACAGGCTGACTCTGTAAACCACTTAGAGGGGGCTGTAAAGCACTGTGAGGCAGTATATAAGTCTCTATTGCTATTGCCCTCCCTCCCTCCCTCCCTCCCTTCCTTCCTTCCTTCCTTCCTTCCTTCCTTCCTTCCTTCCTTCCTTCCTCCCTCCCTTCCTCCCTCCCTTCCTAGTAGTTAAAATGCAGCATTACAGGCTGACTCTGCCCACAGTCAGAAGTTCGATCCTGACTGGCTCAGGTTGACTCAGCCTTCCATCCTTCCGAGGTCGGTAAAATGAGGACCCAGATTGTTGGGGGAAATAATGCTGACTCTGTAAACCACTTAGAGAGGGCAGCTGCAAAGCACTGTGAAGTGGTATATAAGTCTAAGTGCTATTACTACTGCTATTCCTCTAAGATAGGGCTTTTCAACCAGTGATACAGGTACCACCTGTGGTACATTGGCACCTGGCAAGTGGTACGCGACCATCCTAGAAAAGTGGTAGCGGGGGAGGGGAATGAGCTGAACCGGTGGCAGCACCACACAAGCCTGAGTGAGAGATGGCTGGAGCTGTCAGGGCTCAGCAGAAGCACCAGGATCAGCGCTTCTTCGGGGCTGTCAGGGCTCAGTGGGAAGCGCCAGGATCAGCGCCAGGATCCAGCTGGAGCTCGGCACTGATCCTGGCGCTTCTGACCCCAGAAGAAGTGCCAATCAGCTGGAATGTTGCAGCATCCCCAGGGTCTTATGATTTACACTCAGATGCTTGGCAACTGATTTATATTTATGACGGTCACAGTGTCCCAGGGTCATGTGAAGTGACCAAAACCTGCTGCAACCACTCAGCAGAGGGGAGGAATACAACCCAAACACCCCCCACCCCATCCCCACTGCCAATCCTCAACAGAAATGCTCACAACAATGAAAACCTTGGACAGGAGGAAGAGGGTTGCCAGGCAGGCAGGCAGGCAGGTGTCTCGCTCGGTTGTGGCTTGGGGGGCACTTTTTTCATTGCCATCGTAACTTCGAACAGTCACTAAGCGAACTGTTGTAAGTCGAGGACTACCTGTACTTCATCACTTTTTTCCTTTTTTTTGTCATCAAGTTTTTGACACCTTGCTAGGTACCTGGTGGTACTCGGATGTTGCCATATCCTAAAAGTGGTACAATGGGTGAAAAGGTTGAAAAGCCGTGCTCTAAGACCAGCCCCACCAACACTGACAGGGCAAGCCACCAGAATATGAAATGACAGCAAACCCCACTCCTTACTAACCCCGATGATGTTACCTAGTTTGGGTAATGAAATGTCTGCAAGAAAACAAGCAAGCTCAGAGAACACCAGGGACCCCTCATCTTGACCTTTTCTTGACTGCACCCTGCTTGGTACTGAAAACAGGGAGCTTCTTGGATGCCCGTCCTTCTACCCCTGCAGATGCCCCCCTGGACAGGGATGGTAAACTGAGAGTCTCTTGGTTTGGCAAGCGGGCATTGCAGATTACTGTGTGGTGAAAGAGGGAACCTTGGCCAGATCGATTTCTGGGACAGCCAGGAAGAGTCTGGCAGCCAGCACAGCTGAGTCAGCAGTTCTGCCCCTCATGCCAGCAAGAGCAGCAGCATCTGATGGGAGGCAGAGACGGGGCCTTCTCTGACACAGCCCGTCCCTTCCAGAATGCCTGGGAAAAGGCAGCCCAACTATGGCTGGCTTTGAAAGACCTGGGGATAGGAAGCTACCACTGTCTTGGTTGTCCACCTCAACAGGTGCAAAGCTCCAGAGTGCAAATGCTCACACCAGTTACAGAATATGGAATAATAGTGTTGGAAGGGACCTTGGAGGTCTTCTAGTCCAGCCCCCTGTCAAGAGGAGACCCTATACCGTTTCAGACCAGTGGCTGTCCAGGCTCTTCTTAAAAGCCTCCAGAAATTTCAGTTCGCATTTCAAAGTTGCATCCCAACGTAGAAGGATTATTAAGGTTAAAAAATATGTGTTGATCCTGGTAGCTCTTGATGGGACTTTTTTGAAAAGGACTGAATGCTGAAGCTTTAAAGATTTGTTTTATTTGTTGTTGTTAGTTGCAAAGTCGTGTCCGACCCATCACGACCCCATGGACAACATTCCTCCAGGCCTTCCTGTCCTCTACCATCTTCTGGAGTCCATTTAAGCTCACGCCTACTGCTTCAGTGACTCCATCCAGCCACCTCATTCTCTGTCGTCCCCTTCTTCTATTGCCCTCAACCTTCCCCAGCATGAGGCTCTTCTCCAGTGAGTCCTTCCTTCTCATTAGGTGGCCAAAGTATTTGAGTTTTAGCTTCAGGATCTGGCCTTCTAAAGAGCAGTCGGGATTGATCTCCTCTAGGACTGACCGGTTTGATCGCTTTGCAGTCCAAGGAACTCGCAGGAGTCTCCTCCAGCACCAGAGTTCAAAGGCCTCGATTCTTTGGCGCTCAGCCTTTCTTATGGTCCAACTTTCACTGCCATACATTGCAACTGGGAAGACCATAGCCTTGACTATACGCACTTTTGTTGACAGGGTGATGTCTCTGCTTTTTAGTGTGCTGTCTAGATCTGCCATTGCTTTCCTCCCCAGGAGCAAGCGTCTTTTAATTTCTTGGCTGCAGTCCCCATCTACACCCTGCCAGCCAAAACCCTTTGGCCAACGGCGTCCACAGCTTGCCCCTTTCGCCAGATTGAGTGCAGCAGAATCGGGGAAATGCAGGAATAATAATAAAGGGAGGGCTGGTTTTAGCTGGCTCCAGAAAGATTTGTTTACATAGTCCTCGACTTACAATCACAATTGAGCCCAGCTTTTTTGCAATAAGTGAGGTATTTGTTAAGTGAATTTTGCCCCATTTTACGACCTTTCTTACCACAGTTGTTAAGTGAATCACTGCAGTTGGTAAGTTAGTAAGACGGTTGTTAGGTGAATCTGGCTTCCCCATTGACTTTGCTTATCAGAAGGTCACAAAAGGGGATCACGGGACCCCGGGACACGGCAACCGTCATAAATATGAGTCAGTTGCCAAGTGTTTGAATTTTGATCATGTGACCAGGGGGATGCTGCAACAGTTGTAAGTATAAAAAACTGTTTTTCATAAGTCACTTTTTCGGAGCTGTTGTAACTTCAAGTGGTCACTAAATGAATTGTTTTAAGTCAAGGATTACTGTATTTATTTCTCCAGTAAAGGCCTCCTCTCTGTCAAATATCAAACATGAAATGAAGGAAAATTCAGGGCTGGAGAATGATAAAACAATTCAGCATATCCAAGTACATCTGAAAGGTCCAACTCACGTGCCAGGCTAAGCAATGATTTGTGAATAAATCACAGTTGGCAGGGCTTATGCCAGGAGCTGATTTACACACCTAAGTGAATTCACACATAGAGGTAAGTGTAGGAAGGGCATAAAAAGTCACAAGGACAGCTGTAAGTGTGCGGTCCAAGCCTATCCTTTTGGTACAATAAGGCACAGAAAAATAGGTGGGATTTTGATTGCAGAATTGCTTTTTTGGACACCTTCCACAGGTGTCCCCCTTCACACAACACACTAGGCCAAAACCATCGAAATCATAATGATGGACCAATATCTAAATTCTTTTGGACATGGGACAGTCACCAAGGATGGAGACCCCTGCTTTGGGATATTTTGTGGAAGTCTCTTTCTTCCCGTTCTGCACTCATTCCCTTGCCAGCAGCCCGTCTCCCTCTGTGTGCCAACCTGGTTGCCATGCTGGGCGTTCTGTTGATGGAACTTTCTCTTCCTTAGCTGCGCTTTGGCCAATGGGGAGCCAGCCTTGGATCTGGACATTCCACCCTGTTTGTGTAAGTTCTCCTTTTGGAACTTTGAGGCCTCACACTCCCAGGCACCCTTGCCAATGTGCTTGGCCTGGCTTGGAGAGACCAACAGCGAGGGACGGGGGAGTTCGTTTCCTGAGACCCTGGTGCCAATTATACCCCAGGTATGCAGCCAACACCAAGACCCAACCAAAGAGGCATATCAAAGTTTTTGCCAGGCAGAGAAAAAATGTCTCCACCTATTCTGGTGAATGAAAGGGTGCTTTCTTTAGAAATTTCTTCTGAAAGACAAGTTCAAGGACTTCTGCTGGGTACAGTGGAGTGCTTTCCCACTAATGGTATAGGGAATCTCCTTTCTCCTTCTGTCCTGGCCACTTTTTAGGTAAAGGTAAAGGTTCCCCCGCACATGCATGCTAGTCATTTCCGACTCTAGGGGCCGGTGCTCATCTCCGTTTCAAAGCCAAAGAGCCAGCGCTTGTCCGAGGACGTCTCCGTGGTCATGTGGCCGGCATGACTAGACGCTAAAGGCGCATGGAACGCTGTTACCTTCCCACCGTAGTGGTCCCTATTTTTCTACTTGCATTTTTACGTGCTTTCAAACTGCTAGGTTGGCAGAAGCTGGGACGAGTAACAGGTGCTCACTCTGTTACGGCGGCACTCGGGATTCGACCCGCCAAACTGCCGATCTTCTGATTGACAAGCTCAGCGTCCTAACCCACTGAGCCACCGTGTCCCTGGCCACTTTTTACAGTGGCACAATTGAGAGTATCTTAACAAACTGCATCCCTGTCTGGTCTAGTGGCAGCAGTGCCTCAGATAGAAGGTCCATACAGAGTGGTAAGGACAGCTGAGAAGGTCATAGGAACTCACTTCCCGTGATTCAGGATACTGCTTACAAGTGCTTAGATGTGCTTAGTGCTCGGAGCATTGTTAGAGACCTCCACACTCACTTCACGGTTTGTTCCTGTTGCTCCCCTCTGGGAGGAGGGTTCGAAGTATTTCTAATAGGACTATCAGATTCTGTAACAGCTTTCTTCCTTATGCCATCTGTCTGGTAAACTCTCAGGATTCTTTTTTCTCGCCATGTACATGTATACATCTGAACTAAACTGTGTTGTTTCTCTGGGCTACATATGTGTGTGTATGTGGGTATATGCAAATTTTATTTTATTTATTTATTTATTGTCATGTTTGTGCAGTGTATATTGGAGGTGGTTACCCTTTGAGAGCTGTGTGCAATCTCATTTAATGTATGCTGATTAGTGTACATTAAAAGTGACAGTAAAGTTATTCTACTCTACTCTACTCTATTCTATTCTATTCAAAGGATGGTGGCCAAGAAGACATTTTCCTTTGTTGCATAATGTTCTCTGCAGCCTCAATGGCTTCCCACCCTTCCATGCCGGTCCCATGTGACTCCTTCCAGAGATCTTCTTCAGGTGTGCCATTCCTGGGTTGTCTCCATTCAACACCCTCCCAGTCAAATGGCTGCCCAGTATGTTTCTGAAAACCTTCAGTGATGGAGCACCCAGAACTCCAGGAGGCAAGCCATCCCACCGATTAATTGTTCTCACTGTAAGGAAATTTCTCCCTACTTCCAGTTGGATCTCTCTTTGGTAATCTTCCACCTATTGCTTCTTGTCCTGCCCTCAGGGGCTTTGGAGAATAAGTCAATCCCCTCCTCTCCATGACAGCCCTTCAGATTACTGGAAGACTGCCATCATGTGCCCCCTGATCTTTCTCTTTGATAGGGTAGATATACCTCAACCATTCGTCAGTTTAACCTCCAGACCCCTAATCATATTTATTGCTCTTCTCTGCACATTTGTCTCAACAATTTTTTGTGTGTTGTGATGACCAGAACTGGATGCAGTATTCCAAGTGTGGCTTCCTAGCACTTATAAAGTGGTATTATCACTTCTTATTATCTTGATACTATCGGTCTTGTTGATGCAGCACAGGATTGTGCTGGCTTTTTTGGTGGCCGCCACATACTGCTAGCTCATACATAAGTGATGGTCCGCTAGGACTCCAAGATCCCTCTCATAGTTACTACTGTTGAGCCAACTCCGGCCTATCCTATACCTATGCTTTTGGTTTTTCCTGTTTAAGTATTAGACCTTACTTTTCTCACCACTGAACTACATTTTGTTGATATGGCCCAATGCTCAAGTCGGTCAGGATTGTTCTGAATCTTGATCCTATTTGCTAAAGGATCATCTGTAAATTTCTTTTATCCCCTAGTCTAAATTATTTATGATGATGTTGAAGAGTACTGGGCTTGAGACCAAACCTTGGGGTACCCCGCTGCATGCTTCCCTCCATGTAAGTATAGTTCCATTGAGGACTACCCGCCGAGTGCGGTTGGTCAGCCCCATATTGTTTTATATTAACAAGAAGTAGGTTGTGGTCTACTTTGTCAAATCACTCTTTCACCTTTTCCGAGTATTTGGTGGAAATGTGAGTCCAGCTCTGATTTTGCATAATCAAACATTTCTTTGCTAGCTTCTTGGAACTTCCTGATGATAGCCAGAAAACTATCAGGATTACTTTCCTGGCTAACCCTACTTGTTACTTACTTACTGTGTATTCCGGGTTTCCACATATCCAGCTCACCCATCGCAGGCTATACTATGACAGGCAATAGCATCAACCAATTCATTATGAAAAATGGCTATGAAAAATCAAAATACTTGCTCCGCTTTGAAGTGGATCCATTTGGGGGTTTTTTTTTTTGCTGTACATCTGCTTCACAACATTATTTGGCATAAGAAAAGAAAACAAGCTTTATTACAAAACCACGAAGCACTTACAACATATACAAATTTCATTTTGAAAAGGATTAGATCGCCCCTGCTGGGAGGGTAATTGTTTCTGTAGGGATGAAGCCTCCTTGACCTCAGATAAAAGGCTGGACACCTTCAGGGATGGTTCAAACAATATGCTAAGCCACAGCTGGGCCTTGTGTGTTTTTGAAATTAAAACATTGCAATTTATGTTTTAATGTGTGAATCAGGACACACAGAGCTGTGATGGGGGCCACATGTGTGTGCTTCATCACATAAACAAAAATAATAGTAACAATGCTGCAAAGAGAATCAACATTTTTCCTTTTGCATGAAAATATTAGAATCATAGAGCTGGCCGGGGCCTTCTAGTTCAACCTCGTGCCCATGGCAAGGGACCTTATATCATCCCAGACAAACGGTCATCCAATCTTTTCCTAAAAACCTCCAATGATAGAGCACCCACAACTTTCGGAGGCAAGCTGTTCCACTGATGGTTCTCACCATTACAAAATCTAAGGTCCTGCACTTAGGCAGGAAAAAAACCAATGCACGGATATAAAGTAGGTGGTACCTGGCTCAACAGTAGTTAGTGCCTGTGAAAGGGATCTATGTGTCCTAGTAGTGGGCCAACATTGAAGTATTTATTTGTTTATTTAATTTAATTTGTATACCGCCCTTCTCCCGAAGGACTCAGGGTGGTGAACAGGGCAATAAATACCAAAATACCAAAATACAAAAATTAAGAACAGATTAAACCATAGTGCCCAATTACAATAAATAAATTACTTAAAAACAATAATTAAAACCCAAACCCATCAGACCAGGCCGGCTTGTTCAAACAAATAGGTTTTTAGATCACGTCGGAAGGAGCGAAGGTCGGGAGCCATCTGGAGCTCAACTGGTAAACGGTCCCACAGGTCAGGCGCACCCACAGAGAACGCCCTCCCCCTGGGGGTCACCAGTCGGCATTCTCTGACCGGTGGCACCCTGAGGAGGCCCTCCCTGTGGGAGCGCACTGGGCGGAGGGAAGTTGATGCCGGCCGCAGGTGCTCCCTAAGGTACTCCGGACCCATGCCATGTAGGGCTTTAAAGGTCATTACCAGCACCTTGAATCTCACCCGGAAGGCAACCGGAAGCCAATGCAGCTCACGGAGCAGAGGTGTAATATGGGAGTATTGGGAGACCCCCAACACAATTCGCGCTGCTGCATTCTGCACCAGTTGGAGCCTCCGAGTGGTCCTCAAGGGCAGCCCCATGTAGAGAGCGTTGCAGTAGTCTAACCGAGAGGTCACGAGCGCATGAGTGACTGTACGCAAGGCATCCCGGTCTAGATAGGGCCGCAACTGGCGCACCAGGCGAACCTGGGTGAAGGCCCCCCTAGTCACAGTTACTATATGATCTTCTAAAGAAAGCTGTGAATCTAGGAGGACTCCCAAGTTGCGAGCCCTATCTACGGGGGGTAATATCTCACCACCCATAGTAAGAGATGGAATGATCTGAATTTCCCGAGATGCCGGCACGCACAGCCACTCAGTCTTGTCAGGGTTGAGCCGAAGCCTGTTCCTCCCCATCCAGACACGAACCGCCTCCAGGCAACGGGACATCACGTCGAGGGCATCACTGGGGTGGTTTGGGGTCAAAATAAAAAGCTGGGTATCATCAGCATACTGATGATACCCAACTCCAAAACCACAAATGATCTCACCCAGAGGCTTCATATAGATGTTGAACAGGAGAGGCGAGAGGACCAACCCCTGAGGAACTCTGCAAACGAGAGGCCTCGAGGTCGACCTCTGTCCCGCTGCCAACACCGACTGCGAACGTCCCAGGAGGTAGGAGGAGAACCACTGTAAAACAGTGCCTCCCACTCCCAATCCCCTGAGACGCCGCAGCAGGATACCATGTTTGATGGTATCAAAAGCCGCTGAGAGGTCTAATAGGACTAGGACAGAGGAACATCCCCTGGCCCGGGCCCTCCAGAGATCATTCACCAGAGCGACCAATGCCGTCTCCATGCTGTACCCGGGCCTGAAACCCAATTGGTATGGGTCTAGATAGTCAGCTTCCTCCAGGAACAATGGGAGCTGATGTGCCACCACGCTCTCAACAACCTTCGCAAGAAAGCGAAGGTTGGAGACCGGACGAAAGTTGTTTAATACAGCTGGGTCCAAGGCAGGCTTCTTGAGGAGAGGTCTCACCACCGCCTCCTTCAAGACGGCGGGGAAACTACCCTCACTCAAAGATGCAGATATCACCGCCTGGAGCCAGCCTCGTGTCCCCTCCCGAGCCGCATAAAGTATGAGCCAGCAGTGTGCTAATACAGTCCTAAGGTTGTTCAACAGAGGGTCAGTATCATGTGGAATGATAATACCAGAATAACAGAGTTGGAAGGGACTTTGTCCAACCCCCTGCTCAGACAGGAAACCCTATACCACTTCAGACAAATGGTTGACCAATCTGTTCTTAAAACCCCTCCAGTGCTGGAACATTCACAACTTCTGGTGGCAAGCTGTTCCACTGATTAATTGTTCTGTCAGGAAATTTCTTAGTTCTAGGTTGCTTCTCTCTCTGATTAGTTTCCATCCGCTGCTTCTTGTCCAGCCTTCCGGTGCTTTGGAGAATAGGTTGCCCACTTCTTCTTTGGGGCAGCCCCTTAGATATTGGAAGGCTGCTATCATGTCACCCCTTGTCGTTCTCTTCGTAGTCTATACTGCACTAGTGAGGTTACATTAGGAATACTGTATCTCCAACATTTGTGCCAGAGAAATGTTCAGGTTCAGAATTGCCATCTTCTGTTATTAAGGATAGATAAGCAAAGCTAAGGATCTGTGGTGACCCTGGTTCATTAGAGGACCTACCCAAATTCTTCTTCCAGTCCAAAAATCGGCAAAAAGCACTTGCATCTGCACATCAGTTGCTTTTTATTTCCTTTGTTCATGTAGATTTTGCAGTCAACGTCCTTCTCAAGCAACCAACGATAACACAAATCATAGGACGGAGGGAAGAATTATTGAAATATTTAAAATTAGTTTTGCGTTATTCCAAGTCACGGTCAGCTTATTGCAAACCTTTTGGTATGGAGGTCAGCTCCCCTTTAAGGAAATTATTTTGAGTGGATCAGAGAGTCTGTGCTGTCATTAGTAACCATGGAACCCAAAACACACAAAAGTGGTCAAAAGGAAATAACTATTTTATTGCCAGCTATCATGTCACCCCTAGTTCTTCTGCTTGTTAGACTAGACATACCTAGATACCACAATCATTCATTGTATGTTTTAGCATGCAATCCCTTAATCATCTTTGTTGCTCTTCTCTGCACTTTTTCTGGACAAAGTATTCGAAGTGTGGTCTCCTCAGTGCAGTATAAAGTGGTACTAACACTTCCTTTGATCTTGATGTTATCCCTCTGTCAATGCAGCCTAGGATTACATTAGCTCTTGTGGCAGCTGCAGCACACTGATGGCTCATATTTAAGTGGTTTTCCACTATTCCTCCTAGATCCCTCTCAGAGTTGCTGCTGTTGAGCCAGGTACCACCTATTGCACACCTGTGCATGGTTTTTCTTCTTGCTTAAGTATAAAACCTTACTTTTCTCACCACTAAATTGCATCTTGTAGGATAGGGCCCAGTGCTCAAGTCTGTCAAGATCCTTTTGAATCTTGCATTTATAGTCTACAGTCTTACGACTGTACTTCAGGGCTCAATTATAGTTGTAATTCAAGGACTTGCTGCAGTGTATTCATCATAATAAAGCCAGAACAAGGGGCCCAAGTTTATAGCATTCACTGAAGTCAAAATCTAGTGGACGATCATTTGACTATGAGCCAGCAGTGTGCAGCAGCAGCCAAAAAAGCTAATACAATCCTGGGTTGTATAAACAGTGGCATAGAATCAAGACCATGCGAAGTATCAGTACCGCTTTATAAAACTCTAGTGAGACCACACCTGGAATACTGCAACCAAGTTTGGTCACCATACTACTACACCATACTACAAAAAAGATGTTGAGACCTTGGAAAAAGTTCAGAGAAGAGCAACTAAAATGATCAAACGCCTGGAGACTAAAACATATGAAGAACGGCTGCAGGACTTGGTTTTGGCTGGTCTAAAAAAAAGAAGAAATAGGGGTGACATGATGGCAGTGTTCCAGTACCAGAGGGGCTGCCACAAAGAAGAGGGTATCAAATTATTCTCCAAAGCATCAGAGGGCAGGACGAGAAACAATGGTTGGAAACTGACCAAAGAGAGAAGCAACCTGGAATTAAGGAGAAACTTCCTAACAGTGAGGACAAAACCAGTGGAACAGCTTGCCACCAGAAATCGTGGGCGCTCCATCACTGGAGATTTTTAAGAAGAGACTGGAAAATCATTTGTCTGAGATAGTATAGGTTTTTCTGTTTGAGCAGGAGGTTGGACTAGAAGACCTCCAAGGTCCCTTTCTATTCTATTTCTATTCTAGCTTTAAATTTAAACCAAGAAACGAGTGGAATTGAAGATAAGCAGCAATAACCACTAGAAAAGCTTTCTTCCCTAAGTCCAACCAAAACTACAGGAATATCCCTGGGGTGAACTCATGCATGGTTCCTAGAACAGTGGTCTCCAAACTCTTCAGTTCATCATGAAGTTTCAGATTATTCACTGATTCCAAATATATATTATATGAAAATAATGTAATACACCTTTCAAGTAATAGTATTGTAGAGAAAAATTCCATCAACAATTACAAAAGGCCAATGTTTGGATCCTCACATATGTTATGGTGATAGATTATGACATCCTATGTTGTTGGAAAGAATGTGATGTGCAGCTAAAAATACTGGCAGCTGTGATATCACATTTTAGTGCATGTAATTAAAAAAATTATCATAGGCCAGTGATGAAAACTTGGTGGGAATATAGAGTTGAAAAAATAATAAAAAATCAGCATATTAAAATATTGTGGGAGTTTGCAGACTGATAGTCTTAGCTCATAATAAACCATATACAACATTGGTGGGAAAGAAGAATTTGTGGATAATTTATACAAGACAAAGAATTGAGGATTACAAAATAGTAAGAGTTTGACATATTATGGCATAAACCAATTGTGGTGGTCCCAGTGGTTTGACACACTAGGTGCTGCACCAAAAAATCTTGGGTACCACTTAAAAAAAATGTGCCTTGAAAAAATTTCCATCTGACAATTGCAAAAGGCCACACTGCTTTGATCCACACATTTACTATGGAGATACATTATGACATCCTAGGTTCTTGAGAAGAACTTGATAGATATGAAGACCAATGCCAGCTGAAGAACTGGCGGCTGTGACTTCACATTGTTCTGTATATAAAAATTCCAAATCCAATCCAAACATCTGGAAACAACAAGAAGCTATAATTACAATAATCCCCCGGTGAGGCACTACCTCGATGGGATTGTTGGGTTTGTCTGAGGAAGGCTAGAGCTATGCCAGAGGTTCAACCCTACTAGACAGCTGTCACAAGAAGAGCCAGACAAAGAGCGTCTCTCCCATAAACCATATGGTGAGAAATAAGTTACAGAATCCCAGACCAAATTGGTTATCACCCAGGCCATCAAAGACTCTGCTACTTATTGGACTTTCTGGATATCTCAGGGCAAATGGAATGCATCATTTCTGGAAAGAACAAAAGTCGGAAGCAGAAATAACAGAACAAAGACTATCAGATCAATGTCAATTTATAATACGAAATAAAGTATTCACAGAAGCAGAATTGGAAGAATCGCAAAGGTCAACCTAGGGCAAAGAAATCAAAGTCTTGCCAGGAGCAACGCAGAAGAGGGAGAGTCAGCAACAGAAGATATCAAGCGTAGCTACTGATACATTTTCCTTCCCAAACCAGGGACCCTTTCCTCTGTCTTTTCCTCAGAAATGACAAAGTAACTAGAAAAGAAGAATTGAAATAAACAATAACTGAACCTCCAAAACCGCAGAAGAACAACAGAATAAGGTTGCCCGGCATGAAGCTTGTTCCAGAGAAACAGTTAGCAGAAAAATTAAAAGATGCCAATATTTTAATATCAAATATAAGCACTAGCTCACTGTAAGAAACAAGTCAGCTAACGTACAGCACAAGTGCAGAACTAACTGAATACCTGGGGTGCAAAAGGAAGGGGGAAAAAAGCCATATAGTGCACCGCCCTCATGGAAGATAAGATCAGCATGCTAAGATGAGATGCAAGCAAGCTAGAACAGATGAAACAGAAGAACCTCAAGAACGAGAAGCCCAAAGAACACCTGGTCAAGAAGTATCCGCTGGAAAGAAGGAAGATCAAGGAAGATCAAGGAAACAACAAAGCAGCAAACAACGGCTACAGCCACAAAGATCAGCAGATACCGAGCTCAAATCGAAGAGTATGGGCAGAATCTCCCCTTCCAATCCAGCCATAAATGTTTCTACAAATCCATCAACGGAGAGAGAACCAGTCAACACCTGACAAAGAAGAAACTGGGTGAAGATGAAGTGCATAGTTTTTGGCCGAAAACATCTGACTGGTTTAGATCCACTCATGGCCAAGCAGTTTAACATCATACAGACGGTTCCTGACTTACAAAAGTTCATTAGGTGACCGTTCAATGTTACGATGGCACTGGAAAAAGTGATCATTTTTCACACTTCCGACCATTGTGGTCACATGATCAAAATCCAGACAATTGGCAACTGACTCCTATTTATGACAGTTGCAATGTCCTGGGATCACGTGATCAACTTTTGCAACCTTCTGACAAGCACTTAACAGTCATGTCTCTAATTTAACAAGTGCAGTGATTCGCTTAATAAGTGTGGCAGACAAGGTCATAAAATGGGGCAAAATTCACTTAACAAATGTCTCACTTAGCAACTGAAATTTGGGACACAATTATGTTCGTAAGCCTGTATTGCAAGAAGATGGATTTGAAAAATGGCTAACATCTGGCAAAGCCTACCTAATAACCAAAGGTCCAGCAAAAGAGAAAGCAGCAGGCAACTACAGGCCAATTAAGTTTTACCAACAACGTTCAACTTGCTAACTGGTGTGGTAGCTGATAAAGTCCAGCGGCAGCTATTTGAAAACAAGCTATTTGCACCTGAGCAGAAAGGAAACTGCTCAAGCAGCAGAGGAACAAAACATGAGTTCCTAACTGGCCAGATGATTTTGGAAAAACTGCAAGAGAAGGAAGACCAACTTGAATGCAGCTTGGATTGAATACAAGAAGACATTTGACTCCGGACAAATGATTGGATAATCAAGTGCCTAGAAATAACAAGAGTCAGTAGAAGCATCAGAAGCTTTGTGCAAAGATCGATACGGAAGACACAATTGCTGGATAATGGTGATAGACTGGGGAAGGCTGGTATCAAGAGAGGAATCTTTCAAGGAGATTAACTATCACCATTACTGTTTGTTATTACATAAATTCCTCTGTCAACAATATGAATAATTCAAGCCATGGCTATCAAACATCAAAAACATCTGCCAGGCTATCCCATGTCCTGTACATGGATGACCTGAAGCTGTAGGGAAAAACACCATCTGAAATAGAATCACTGCTCAAGAGTGTCTATATATACAGCAAAAATATTGCAATGGAAGCAAGAAAACAAGCAAGCTCAGAGAGCACCAAGGACCCCTTATTGCAAAGGAGTTTGGACAGGACAAGTGTCCCAACTTCACATCAACAGGGGGAAATTAGTCAAAATTGAAGGAATCAAGACGCCCTTGATAATAATAGAAAAAGTCTGGAAGAAGACAATCACTACAAATAGCTGGGCATCCTTCAAGTTGATTGAAGTCAAGAAGAAGGTTAGAAGGATATTATGGGAGTGAAGAAGGTATTTGAAATTTAGAAGATATAAAGAAATTACCTAATGGTGAGAGCAATCAACCAATGGAACAGCTTGCCTTCAGAAGTTGTGGCTGCTGCATCACTGGAGGCTTTCAAGAAGAGACTGGTAACCATTTATCTGAAATGGTATAAGCTCTCCTGCTCGAGCAAGGGACTAGAAGACCTCCCAGGTCTCTTCCACCTCAATTATTCTATGTCCCATGTTCTATATTAAAGCCCAAACTTAGAGGAGGAAATACTATCAAGACAATGAACACCTGAGTAATTGCAGACATTTGATACACAGCTGGAATAGTGGACTGGACTCAAGCAGAACTAAATGTCCTAGACAAGTAGACCAGAAAAATAAGGACAGTGAATCATCCCAAAGGCTCTTTTTTCCAACAGTCAACTGGACTTTCTTGGGGTTTTTTTTTCCTTTGAAAATGTTTTGTTTTTCATCCAAGAAGCTTCTTTGGTTCCAACTAACTGGTAGAGAATGGAAGGATTTATAGCAGGGATGTCAAACTGCCGGCCCGCAGGCCAGACACATCATTAGGAAATCACTCCATTGCCGGCAATGGAGAAAAAGCTCCGATACATCGCGTGACGTCACGAGTTTGACACGTCTAATTTAGAGTCTCTGCCATCATCCTGTTCCGTGACTCTGAAAGACATTGAGGCCACTCGGGGGTTTATCTGTGTCCTCAGGACACCTGAGTCAGAGTGCAAATGGGTGTGGAACCTTCTTGGAATGGCTGAAAGGACTGTGTGGTAAACAGGAGGTAGGTGGTGGTGTGTCCCTCCTCCTCTGTTGAGCGAGGGTTGTTTAATTTTAATATAGATGGCTTCTTTCTTTCAAACCAATGATCCTTTCTGTCCTGAATATCAATCTTGTAAAAACTTCCCGTAAAAATTTAAATCCCAAAACGAACTCAAAGGAACAATGGAAATAGAATGAAACTTTGGGAGAAGACCTAAACGTTTCTTCAGTCCTCCCCTGGACTCGATCTGCACATCCCCAAGGGAGATACACCTGACTGTTTGGGAAACCCTCTCTACAAATTTCACCCATTCAATAGAGAGGTCGTGTTCACATCCTAACAAGGTTTGTCTAGTTTTAATTAAGTGGATTTGGCTCTGAGGTTTATAAGCCATGATTTAGGGATGAGTGTGAGATTTAAGTCCAGAGTGTTTGGTTATTCATCAACCTTCGTTAGGTGGGTTAGTACAGGGATACATCAGATGGAAGGGAGGACGTAGCAGGTTGGGAATAGCTGCATGCAAAATACAGTTTCACCAATTGCTGGAAAGCCAGATAAATCCTTTCTGGAATTCCATGGAGATATTTTATTGACCAAGACCTGTTTGGTCCCAAACCAGCTATTGTACCTCCAAAGCTGTACAGTGGGTTAATTCTATAAAATATACCTTGGTTAACTGCAACATACATAGAATGAAGGCTATTGCTAAGCACATTGATTTGTGCTTAGATTGTAAGCCGCCCTGAGTCTTCGGAGAAGGGCAGGATATAAATGGGATTAAAAAAAAAACATCTTGTACAAACACTGAGTAGACTAGATTAAATTTATTTATTTATTTATTTATTTTAATTCCATTTATATCCCGCCCTTCTCCTAAGACTTTAGGAATTTAAGAATTTAGAAGGTGCCCTACTCTGAGTTTGCAAAGCACAGCTGCTGATGCTCTCTAGATGCACATTGGGTGGCAGCTTAATCCTTGGTGGTATAACATTACATTTTATGGGATGATTTTATGGGTGTGATGATGGGGTTGTTAAACCTGAAGGATTCCATCACCATTAGAACATTCACTGCTAGAGTGAATTCAGGGCCTGGGGCTTTTTGAGGAACAGAATGCTGTGGACCGTGGCAGGATCATGCCCAAACCCCAGGTTTTCTGGGCTTCGTAGAGGAAAGAGTTGAGTCTTGGAATGGGACAACTCGCCACAGCCAACTTGCCACAGGACAACTTGACGCAGGACAATTCAACCATTCAATTTACTTTAATTTTTTTAAAAAAATATCTTAATTTTTGTCATTCATATTTCATTTTGTCGCTCCTTTGGCATCTTTTCTTTAATGATTCTATTCTACCATTTGTTCGATATTAGTGACTTCCCAGAGCTGAATACAGGGTATTAACTTTTACAAACTTAAGCTAAAATATGCTAACTAAAAAAACACTTTAATTTCTATTGTACTTTAACTCCCCTTAAACATAACTAAATAACTAAATAATAACTAAATAATAATACATCTTATAATACTAATGCTCATTCATATGCTAAATGAAATTTTTAGTCCCATATTTATTCTGAATGTAATCGATCCATCTTCTCCATTCCAAAATATATATCTGTTGCGATTGTTCTTTCAAATATGCTGAGATTTTTGCCATTTCTGCCAGGTTTGAAACTTTTAAAGTCCACTCTTCTATCGTAGGCAGGTCCTCCTTCTTCCAATATTGAGATACCAAAAGTCTTACTGCCGTTATTAAATTCAACATCAATTTGATTTCTATAACAGTACAATCTGTAATAACAGTAACAGTACAATCTCCCTGTATATTTTCCATTTGTGGTTGTCTCGCTCCTTCTTCCTTCCCTCTTTTAAATTCCGAGGATGGCGGAGAACCTGCTTTCAGTACATTGCAATAAAAATCTCATGCCTTCAAAACTGTATTAAGACGATATCTTTTACCTACATAGTTCACCACCAATCTAGTTGGTATCTCCCATCTAAACTGGAGCTGCCTTTTCTTTAATTCATCTACCAAAAAAGCAAACTCTTTCCTTTTCCTTAAAATTCTTGGAGGGATTTCTTTCAAAACCAAAACTTCTTGATCAGCCACTTTAAATCTGTTATTATAAAAAGCTTGAACAATCACATTTCTAACTGATCTCTTTGTGAAATAAACTACCACATCTCTTGTTAATTTTCTTTGCCTGGCAATCCAGGAGTTAACATGAAATATTTTATCTATATCCACCATAATATCTTCAGCTTGACACCCCAAAATCGGTTCCAAAGCTTCTGCTAAAATCTCCTTCAAATTTTCCTTTGAATCCTCTTTCAAACCTCTTATCCTCAGGGCAAACTCCATGCCTCTGTATTGTGTCATTACCACATTGTCGTCAATCTTATCCATTTTATTCTCAGTTTCAGACATTTTAGCCTCCAATCTCAAATTATTTTGATTTACTTCTTCCACACGTTCATCCAAATGCTCAATACAAGCTGCCAGCGCCTGAAATGCCAATAAAATGTCCTCTCGTATTTCCTTATTTTTCTCATCAATAAGCTCTGCCATTTGCTTAGATATTTGCTCAGATTGACTTTTTAAAGCATCTTGTAAAGCATCTTGTAGATCTTTTAATGTCAAAACAGGTGTAGGTACTGCAGGGGGTGGCATCAAAGTCTGTAGTACAGATTGTTGCTGAGTTGGTGATGCGCCCACACTTCTTGAAGTAGAAACTCTGGGTGGTTTAGAAACCATTTTAACACCCAATTAACTTTCATTTCTCACTTTCACTTTTCCACCCAAGTTGCAACTTTATTACTTCCCAGTCAAATATCCAAATCTTTCAAGTCACTTTTAAACTAATTTCAAATATTTTGCACAAAGTCACTTTATAACCCAATTTCTTCTTTCCACTCAATCTTTTATTTTGTTTTATTTCCCTTGTCCTTTTGATCTTCACCGTTCTCTCTGGCAATTCACTCCCGTGCCATCTTCCTTCCTTTCTTTTAAAATACACCGGAGTTAAAGATCATATACTTGCTATTTCAGTATTCTCCTGCACAGCTCTGCCTGCATCCAAGTAATCCAAAGTACAATGTTGATTGCAGGGATGGTTGCATCATCCTGCTCTGTTCCAATGCCTTAGAACAGAGGAGTCCCCAAGTCTGGAGTTGATTCAGGCTCCGAGGGAGCTCTCACCTCTACCTGAATGCTCACCCTCCCCTCTTCTCCCAAGGGGGGGTTCCCGAACCGGGAAGCAGCTGATTGTCGCTGTTTTCGCGATTCAACAGAAAACAACGGGGCTGACGGTCAAAACGACTGCCATCGACAGAGCCTTGCCACCCGGAAGTCTGATATTAGTGAAACTCTTGTCCCAGGGCGAGTTGTCCAAGATCCAGTGAATTTAGAAATGTCACACTCGCGACATCACGTGACACTGCACAACGTATCGGAGCTTTTTCGCCATTGCCAGCAATGGAATGGGCGTGGTTTCCCGATGATGCATCCGGCCCGTGGGCTGGCAGTTGGACACCCCTCACAAGTATGAGCAAGGTTCATCCTGCATTCATAATAGGGGCGGGGGCAAGAGAGCCTGGTTTTCAGGAATTAGGGAGGCAATGGCTTGGAAACGAAGGGCAAACCATGATCAAATCATGATCAGTTAAAGATTATAGCTATTCCTATTGGAGCTATTGTGGCACAGTGGTTAGAGTGCAGTATTGCAGGTTGACTCTCTGCCCACTGCCAGGAGTTCGATTCTCACCAGTTCCAGGTTGACTCAGCCTTCCATCCTTCTTGAGGCCAGTAAAACAAGGAACCAGATTGTTGGGCACAACAGGCTGACTCTGTAAACTGCTTAGAGAGGGCTGTAAATCTCTATAAAGTGGTTTATAAGTCTAAGTGCTACTGCTATTTGGGAGGAATGTGAAATGTGGACAAAGCAACTTGGTTTTAACCCAAGGGCATAACTTGGTTTATATTTTTAACCTTTTGCAGGAGAATTCATTCCTGGAGAATAAAGTGATACGTACTCATGTTTGGGAAGCTAATCCACACAGCTCTCTCTGCAGATGACTGGGACTTTACAAGGATACTCACAAGTAATTCTTTTTCTTAAAAAAATAGCCTGGGAAAAGTAGCATGTAAATTGTACTAGAAAAGGCACTTATCTTATTATCTTTTAAGTTTCAAGGATATTTCATCATGGTTTTTGCCAAAGAATCCTGGGAACTGTGATTTTGTACATACAATTAGTCTTAGTCCCAACCAATCGAAGTTTATAATGTGATTTCGCTTCATGTTTTCTGTGTCTGCCCACACTGTGGTTTATTAATCAGGGTTTATCATTTAACAAGTGTGACTAGACCCAGAACATCATAGCAACCCAAGAAGTTGCAAAGAGAAAAACTGATTTCAGAAAATCTACTGGCTTGTGAAATATCAGATTTTTTAGGTCTGGAAAAAAAACCTTTATCTCTGGTTTTACCTATGCTTATAACAAGCATTGCAGAATTGTCAAGTATTTCAGGTCAAATAATTGTTTGAGGAACAGATGTTTAAGCAACAAAAATACTAACTCTAGAGCAGTGTTTCTCAATCTGGGCCACTTTAAGACGTGTGGACTACAACTCCCAGAATTCCACACGTCTTAAAGTGGCAAATGTTGAGAAACACTGCTCTAGACAATATAATGGAGAGATAAAGGTTTTGGACTGTGATTATGGAGACTACAAGATTATTTACTGTTATTTATTTTTATTTTATTAGATTTATATCCCACCTTTATTCTGTACAACTCAAGGTGGCAAGGATCATGTTCTCAACTCTTTATTTTCCTCACAATAACTATCTTGTGAGGTAGATTGAGCTGAAAGACAAAGCTGTCTTCTATCTCTGAGGGAGACGTAGACTGCATAATCTTCAATGACGACAAACTTTTGGGGTGATTTGGGGTCAATATCAGCCCAATCAACTTCACAGGATGATTATTTGGGGTTCCTATTTCTGTGAATTGATACACACTCTGACTATCAACAGCCCTTGCCCTCTCAGAGAAGATAAAACAAGCATTTTAATCAGCAGATTCCCTGTTATATATCAAATCAAGGCTTACAGACTGGCAACACCTCATCTTCTTGCAGAAATGGAAAATCCCCCCTCAAATATTTGGAAGTTCATCAAGGGGGGCAAATGCATTTGACAGTTCATTACAATATAGAAGAGTTGGAAGGGACCTTGGAGGTCATGTAGTCTGATCCCTTGCTCAAGTAGGAGAGTCCATAGCAGAGGTCCCCAACCTATGGGCCGTGGTCCCACTACCGGGCCGTGGCCTCTTGGCCACTAGGGCGCGTGAGTGGCTAGCAAGAGCACGCGCACAACCACTTGTGATGGCGCTAGCCTTGCCGTAACCCTCACGCCGGCGCTGGCAGCCCCATTTGCAGAGCATGCATGCTCAGGGTCCCGTTTGTGCGCATGCATGCACAGCCACATTTCCGTGGGTGCGCATGCACACATAAAGGTGCCTGCCTGTTTCCCACCGGGCCAACCCAGAAAGATTGGGGACCCCTGGTCTATAGAATTTCGGACAAATGGCTCTCCAGTCTCGTCTTGAAAACCTTCAGGGATGGAACACTCACAAGTTCTGAAGGCAAGCAGTTCCACTGATTGACTGTTCTGTCAATCTGTTCTGTTCTCCTTAGTTCTAGGTTGCTTTCTGGCTCTTTGGAAAATAGGTTGACCCCCTCTACTTTGTGGCAGCCCCTCAAATATTGGCACGCTGCTCTCACGTCATCCCGAGTCCTTTTTTCCCATTAAACTAGATATACCCAATTCCTGCAACCGTCCTTCATATAGTTTAGCCTCCTGCCCTCGAATCATCTTTGTTGCTCCTCTGCATTTTTTTCAGAATCTCAACATCTTTTTTATACTGGATGCAGTATTCCAAGTGTGGTCTTACTAAGGTTTTGTAAAGCAGTACTAATACTTCACGTGATCTTGATTCTATCCCTCTAGTAATGCAGCCTTGGATTGTTGTTAGCCCTCTGATGAATGAATTTAACACCTGCCTTTTAATGGATTCATTTTAACTGGATTTACCTTTGGCCAAAATTTCAGCATAACCATCTCATACTGTGAGATGATCAAATTAATCAGTCAGGGAGAACTCACTATATAGATATGTGTGTGTGTAAAATTATGTTATTTTTAAATTGTGTTTTAATACGGGAAATCCTCAACTTACCACAGTTCATTTAGTGACTTGTCGAAGTTGCAACGGTATGGAAAAAAGTGACTTATGACCATTTTTCACACTTACAACTGCTGCAGCATGCCCCTTGGGTCACGTGATCAAAATTCAGACGCTTGGCCAGACTCGTATTTGTGACGGTTGCAGCGTCCCCAGGGTCATGTGATCCCCTTTTGTGACCTTTTGAGAAACAAACTTAATGGAAGCCAGATTCACTTAACAATTGTGTCACCAAGTTAACAGCTGTAATGATTCACTTAACAACTGTGGTAAGAAAAGTCGCAAAATGTCACTTAACCTGAAATGGTATAGGGTTTCCTGCCTGAGCAGGGGGTTGGACTAGATGACCTCCAAGGTCCCTTCCAACTTTATATTATTATTATTATTATTATTATTATAACCGTCTCATCTAACAAAAATTTTGGGCTCAATTGTGGCCATAAGTTGAGGACTATCTGTAAGGCACCAGCTTGATTTATTGAAATGACCAACCAGCCTGGGTTCATACTCCACACTGTTCTATCAATGAATTGTCTTGATTACTTGGCCTCTTTCAGGCATGACAGCTGTCTTGGTGACTTTGGGCCAATCACCAGGAGATAGGGAGTTCTAGTCCCGCCTTAGGCCTGAAAGCCAGCTGGGGGATTTCGGGCCAGTCCTTCTCTCTTAGCCTATCCCACTTCACAGGGTTGTTGTTGTGCAGAAAATAGGAGGAAGAATATTATTTGCTGCCTTGATTTGACTTTCTGCAAAAAAATAAAAGGAATAAAAATATAATAATGTTAATGTAGCATGTTGTACAAATCCACTTGATCAGCGCACAGCTGTATTGTTCCCTCTTCATGCCCACGCAATCTGTATCAGCACCCTCAAACAGCTTCTTGTACTTCTCCAATTACATATTTTCTTGATTTTTCCCCCACATCTCCTCTCCTGGATCCCTGCCTCATTCCCATGGAAAAGCCCAGCCAAGTGCTGCTGTAATGCATCTCCAGAATATAAGTTGTGCCAAACACAGCATCTAAGAAAAAGCATGAAGGAAGTCTTGATGATCATTGCTTTAAAAATAATACAAACTCTGTATCTTTATAAGCAGGTAATTCTTTTCTGCTGAGTAATTATTATAAAAGCAAATGAAAATTGTGCTATACAGTATTCTCAGAGTAGATATCTCTGTGGCAGTGAACAATAAATCCAAAGATACTTGACATCTCCACATTCACAATATTTACATAAGAGGCACAAAAAATCCTCAACAGCTATAGATGCTAAAGAGGTGGATAAGCCAATGCTTAGATCTACATGGCTGCAGAGGCTGGAAAGGTTTGTTCTATTTGGGTTACTCAATTGTTTGCAGAGCTCAGCAATGTGGCAATGAATCATTTATCAATGTAGATTAGCTATGGCTAATTATAGTGAAATTTGGTTGTTATTCACTAAAACCCTTATCTAGAATGTTTATATATGTACATATATATCCATATGTCCTGCTTTTCTTTCTTTTAATTTTAATAGTTTTTCTTTGTATGTCTGTATGCTAGTTTTCTTTCTCACTGTCTCTTGTATTCAGTTAATGAGTAAGCCATTTTCCACTAGAAAAAGGGATACTAGATTTGAGCTACAGTAATTCCAGATGATCACTAAACGGCAGCGATTAAGTTTTGGAATGTCTAACGGTAGTGCAGATTTTTGTGGCCACTCTGCGAACTTCAACTCCCAGAATTCCCCAGGCAGTCAGTTGAAGTCCACACGTATTAAAGTTGCCAAGGTTGAGAAACTCTGCTCTAGTCTCCCTGGGCAGCAGGGACCGGTTCCGTGGAGACGTTTTTCCACAGACGGGAGGGTGTGTGGTTTTGTGTGCTACCTGCATCCCATGGATGCAGCTTTGCTTGTTTGTGCAGACCGGCTTGCCTGGTACTGGTCCATGGACCGGGGGTTGGGGACCCCTGCTCTAAAGAGAGCTGTGTCTCAGACAATCTCACTGGTTAAGTTCTCAGATCCAGCCCATCCAATATATGGTACATGTCTTCATATTAAATCAGCATTATGGGTATGTTGCAAACAGTCAGTGTGCACTGTACAGTATTGCAGGGTAATAAGGGCAGATTTTGAACTGGATTTGGATGGGCAAACATTGAAGAGGAATTGCTGATTTGGGGAGGGGTGCAAATGATACTCTAAACCTGATTCAGGATGACTGGACAGGGAAATTAATTTGATTTTTCTTTGTAACCTAGCAATTTCTTTTATAGTGGTGTTGTGTTTTGCATTGCATAAATTAGTGGAGGAATTCTCACACCAATGCCCCCCCAAAAACTGCAAGAGGGACTTGAAAGAGGCCCAGAGTGAACTGTTAATAGTGGTACAGGTAGTCCATGACTTACAGCAGTTCATTTAGTGACCAAAGTTACAACGGCACGGAAAAAGTGACTTATGACCGTTTTTCACACTTACGACCATTGCAGCATCCCCATGGTCAGGTGATCTTTTTAAAAAGAGGCTACACAGTCAGTTGTCTGAGATAGTATAGGTTCTCCTACTTGAGCAGGGGGCTGGACTAGAAGGCCTGTAAGGTCCCTTCCAGCTCTATTCTATTCTATTCTATTCTATGCACTATTTAATGACTGCCATGATTTGCTCAACAGCTGCAACAAGAAAGGTTGTGAAATGGGGCAAAACTCACTGAACAAACGTCTCACTTAGCAACAGAAATCTGGGGCTCAATTGTCATGTAAGATGAGGATTATCTGTACTTCTATCCCGAAGACCAGGAACCTAGGCAGGGGGCAGGAGACCTGGGGGGATGAGAGGAACCGGTTCCCCATTCATTCTCCCTCGCCCCCTCGGCTCCGCTTCCCACCAGCCCACCACCCTCACGCTCCCAGCCTTCCTTGGCCATCGCTCGCCCTGACCCAGCCGGCCCGGGCGCCCTCGCGGGAGATGCCAGGGCCGTCGGCGGGACCCCCTCCCCCTCTCGGCCCCCTCTCGGCCCCCTCTCGCCCTCCCCGCCGCTGCGGGTCCTCCGGGGGGGCGCAAATCCTCCCCCCCCGCCACACGCACACACACACATAAACCACAGAGAGCCTGGCGCGGGTCGGGGAGAAGCCCGGGCGCAGGCGGGGGCGCGCGCGGGGGGGAGCCCGCCTGCCCCCACCTCCCCTCACGGGGGCGCGCACCGCCCTCCCCCTCGGCTCCTCCCCCTCCTCGGCGGCAGCAGCGGCGGCGGCGCCGGCGTCGGTTGCTGTTCCCGGGGCGGCCGCGGCGGTGCTGCTGCTCCTTCCTGGCTGCTGCTCCCTCCGCGCCTTCTCCGCTCCCGCCGCCCAGCGACCCAGCCGGCCGAGAGGCAGGCAGGCGGGCCGGCGAGCAGGCGGCAGGCGAGTGCGCGGCGCGGCGGAGGCCCGGGGCCCGAGGGCCGGCGGGCCTCCTGACTCTCGCGGCGGCGTTGGCGCGGGCCCGGCCCGGCCCGGCCCGGCCGGGGCGCCCATGCGGATGTGACACTCGGCGTCGGCCATTTTGAGAGCGCGAGGAGGAGAGGAGGCGGCGGCGGAGGAGCCGCGGCCGAGCCAGGCGGGCGCGCAGGGCCGCTCTCCCGCCGGAGCCGGCAGCCCTCGCCGGGTGGGCCTCGGCCTCCCTCGGCCTCGCCCGCCGCCATTGGGCGCATCGCCAGCAAATACGTGCGCGTCTCCCTGCCGCCGCCGCCGCCGCCGCCCCTGCCCGCCGAGGAAGGCCGCGAGGAAGCCCCCGCCCCGCCCGCCGCCGCCCCGCCGCCCCCGCCCGAGGGGCCCCCGGCGGCCGCCATGAACCACCACCACCACCCGCCGCCGCCCCCGCAGCAGCAGCCGCCGCCGCCGCCGCCGAAGCCGGGCGAGCAGCAGCTGAGCGAGCCGGAGGACATGGAGATGGAAGGTAGGCGCCCCTCCGCCGGGACAGCCCCCCCCGCCTCCCGCCTCCCGCGCAGGTGAAGCGGGGCGCGCCCCCTCCCCCCGCACCCCCGGCGCTTCCGCCAGCCCCCCCGTCCCAGCTGATCGCTCGGTCTCCCCAACCCGGAGCCGCTCCGGGTGCCCAGCGTCGCCCGCCCTCCGCGCCGCTCGGGGCCGCAAGCCCCCGGCCGGGGGTCCCGATCGCCGGGCCGGAGAGCTCCCTCCCCGGACCGGCTTCCCGGCAGCGCTGGGTGGGGCTCGCCATCTCCCCGCCGCCCGGTGGCCCGGTGCCCCTGCCCCCTCGGAAGGGGAAGGGCGGCCTCTCCGCAGCAGGCCCGGAGGCTCCTTCCCGCTGCTGCGCCCCCCGCAGCCCCCGGGCCACGTGCGGCTCCGCGGGCGGCGGTGGGCAAGGGTCTCGGGCCCGGCAGCCCGGGCGGCCCCTGGGAAGACCTGCCCGGGCCCCCCTTCCGGCGGAGGCGCCTGCCGTCTCGCGCCAGGCCGGAGTTTGAAAGTTTGGCAGCGCGGGGGGGCGGAGGCTTCCCTGCTTGGCGGGCGGGCGACGGAGGGGGTGTCCTGGCCCGGGGAGGGGGAGGGGAGGGGCCGCCCCTGCGGGAATGCGCGACGCTCGGCCTTCGCGGGGGGGTTTGCTTTAAAAGCCCCTCCGGCCCCTTCCCATTGTAGCCTGCGCGCAGCCGGCCACGCGAGATGCTCGCCATTTTTAATTGGGACGCGGCGGCGGCTGCAGCTCGGAGGGGTTATTTACAGAGAGCGCCCCGGCTTTCGGGGCGGGGAAGCGGGCGGAAGGCTGGCTGCGCTACGCTGCGCTGCTTGCCGGAGCCAGCAGGCCCCTGTCCCTGCTCAGTCATGCTGGCTGGGCGAGAGGAGGAAGCCTTCCCTCCTCACTCCCCCCTCCCCCCCGGAGGATGCTGCTCCCGACCTCCCAGACCAGGAGCTCATCCTTTCTCCCGGTCCGGCTTTCCTCTTTCAATCCATCAGAATAGAGCTGGGAGAGCCCCGGGGTCATCTAGTCCAGCCCCCTGCTTAAGCAGGAGAAGCGTACCATTCCGGACAAATGGCTTAAAAGCCTCCAGGGATGGAGCGCCCACAGCTTCCCAAGGCCAGGCATTCCACTGGTTAAATTGTCCTCACTGTTAGGAAGTTTCTCCTATCAGTGGGATCTTAAAACTTTCCTGTTTATATTATCCAGTGACAGGGTTGCGTGCTTTAAGGATCATCTTTTTCTAAAAGAAGTAGGTGGGTAGGGAATTTTCTGGCCTTAATAAAGAGCGTTTAGACTACTTTGGATGCTCTGTAAAACACGTCTAGTTTTCTGCACATAGGAACATGGTAAGAAGTAGGGGCGTCTCTGGATGAGGAAGTAGTCACTCGTGCAGTCCAAAATAATACAGTTCAGACATGCAGCCTTAGGACTTCAGCAAAGACTAGAATTGTGTTACTTTGTGACAGCTCAGAAAAAAAGCACAAGTTATAGAGTAAAACAGTCCTGACCTACATGTCATGGGGCATGAACTTTGTTTAATCTTGTTTCTTCTTTTTAAGACTTGCTTGAACCTCAGGGGCCCATTCTTATTTCCTTCCCATTTACGTAGAACTTAAAGATCGTTCTCCTTGACATCCTAGTTATTTCAATATTTAAAGAACTGAGTACTACTTGTAAAATGAATTGAATGTAGATACAATTCTCAGCTTGTTTTCCCCCAACTTAGCTTACAGATCTTATGTTCTAGCCTATGACATTGTCCAGTTAACAGTAACAAAAATATTATGAGGTATACTGGGGCCTTCTCTCTTGTGTACATGTTTTGCTTCAGACGAATTAAAAGCTGTATTTTAAACTCTCTTAGGTGTTAATTCACATTTTTTGTGTAATCACCATAAGCAGTTTGTTGAATGTAAAGTAACACTTTCTTAGAAGTGTAAGTATTTTGAGGAGGTAACAAATACTTAGAAAGTCAGTTATTTCACCATCCCCGAACTATAGAAAAGTTGTTTGAGGTTTTGTCCAGGATTTTTTGATTCTTTATCCCATTGCCAAAAAAATCCATCTTCCTAGCAGATGATGCCTGTCTAGGACATGACATGAAAGTGGCAGGAGCTCCTTACTCTTTATTTGTATGACCTGGTATTCAGTGGTATAGTGCTATTGTCCATGGAGGCTTCTGTATAGAGCTTTAATAATTGTAATAGCCATGGATAAACCTATTTGCCAGGAATTTACCTAATCCTTTTTCAAAGTTGCCTAAACTTGTGGATTTCATGTGTGATGATGAATTATTGCTTGTTAATGTGTCCCCTGTCTCTCCTGAGCCTCGCAACAATAAGTTGTATATTTTGAGAAAACTCTTGGCTTATCCCCTGTCTCCATGCTGTTTATTCCTTCCCTTATTTTCCCACCTATTAATTGTCTTATAAACCAAGAACAGGTTGGAGTTGTTGGATTTATTTATGGGATTATCACATTAATGTAAATAGGATGGTTGAGCCCTAGTAGTTGATGGACCTGGGGTATATGAAAGTTGTGTTGGTGTTTTGGGGTTACTTTTTAAAAAAAATTGGCAGCAAATCTTTCAACAAGAAAAAGTGAACAAAAATGATTGCTTTAAACTTATTTAGTAAATAATATTTTGTCGGCTCTCATTCTGCATAATTATAACCTCAGTGGCATGTAGGTGATGATGATGATAGGAATAGCACTTAGACTTATATACCCCTTCACAGTGCTTTACAGCCTTTTCTAAGCGGTTTACAGAGTCAGGCTGTTGCCCCCAACAATCTGGGTCCTCATTTTACCGACCTTCCGGAAGGATGGTGAAGGATGATGATATCCATCCAGTCATGTGGGCTCTTGATGATTCTTTGGGCCAGATCTCTCCCCATCTTCTGATCTTTCTCTGTGCTCTGGCGGCGGGGGGGGGGGGGTCAGTTTTGATAGTGTCCAGCCACTGGTTTCTTTTTACTGCTAACTCTTCCAAGCATAATTGCTTTCCCCTGCGTGACATGGCCAAAATGAGTGATATGTATGATATTGAACCATTTTCACATCTTGTTCTTTGAAGGAACCCTAATCTGGGTTCCTGGTGTGAAAGTAACAGTTTATTTATTCCACGTCCCACAGGCACAGTTGTACTTAGCATGCTGTCAGTTAAAGGCACCACATTTTTATAAAAAAAAATGGTGAGATACTGAAAATCCTTGACTTACAACCACACCTGAGCCCAAAGGTTGTTAGGTGAGTTTTGCTCCATTTTATAGTCTTTCTTGCCACAGTTGTTAAACGAATCATTGCCGTTGTTAAGCGAACAACACGGTTGGTAAGTCAATCTGACTTCCCCATTGACTTTTCCTGTCAGAAGTTTGCAAAAGGTGATCACATGATCCTGGGACCCTGCAGCCGTCATAAATATGAGTCAGTTGCTGAGCATCTGAATTCTGATCACATGACAATGGGATGCTGCAACGGTTGTAAGTGTGGAAAACATAAATCATTTTTTTCAGTGCTGTTGTATACTTTGGTCACTAAATGAACTGATGTAAGTAGAGGACTACCTGTACATGCTTATCCAAAAGGATTCAGGGTTCAATGGAAGGAACAGATTTAAGCAAAGGCAGAATGAGGGGGAGAAAAGTATGGAGTTACTTCAGTTATATAAACTTTAGGTTAATTACAGTAAAAGGGTCTAAGGGTTGTGGGGTAATTTTGTTTTGCTTTTGCCAAAGGCTCCACATTAAATTTAGATTTGAGGAGGCATTTAAAGGTAGGAAGCGGATGGGGCAATTCCAGCAATACAGGCAGCAGGAGAAAGGGAGAATTGAGGAAGTAGAAAAACTGCATAATTGCGAGTGGAGAAACTGGATAGGCAATGGGGCACAAGAAGGATAAGGTCACTGAGGATTGTGAAAGGAAAGAAGGATAAACAGGAAGGTAGTTTAGTCTGACTGAAGGCAGGTGATGAGTACATTGGGTAGTGAATTTTGGATATAGAGTGTGACGTGTGGGTTTGGAGTTGTTGTTGTTTTTGTTGTTGTTTTTTGGGTTTTTTAAAAAGTAGATCAGTTGAAAGATGACCAGGAAGTAGAGCTAGTTTTTACACTAAAGGAAAGATATATTTTGCAATGTTGTCAAAGGAGAAAAGGTATGATTTGAAAATAGGAGTAGTGGATTCTGACAGATTTGGGATTATCAGGGAGATAGATGGGACACTGGAAGCTGTGAGCTGAGCCAGAAACACTGTGTGGAAAAAGGAATGATGGCAGTCTGGAGGACACCCCCACACCCCCCAAAAAAACAAATACAACGTTACTCACAACCATAATGGAGCCCAGAATTTCCATTGTGAGTCATGAGGGTCATGAGTTGAGATGACCAACCAGATTTTAAGATATTTTTTTTGGGTGGTGGTGGTCATTAAGTGATGGGCGGCAGTCATAAAGTGAACACTGCACTCATAAAGCGAGTCAGTGGATTGCTATGGGCATTATTTTTTTGACAGAAACTGGTCCCAAAGGCTGGAAGCCAGCAAAAAACATCATAAATCAGGACCAGGTGACTATGGAACGCTGCAATTGGCTGTAAAATTGTAAAATCCCCAGTGGCCAAAATGCAACCATGTGATTGAGGTATTTTCATCAGAATTCTGAAACAGGATAAGTACCTTTTAGGGAAGTGTCTGTTAGAACCTCGATTGGCTGCTAAGTGGCCAGTCATTAAGCAAGGGCTACTAATAACATGAGCAAACTTGAATTACAAGGATGCATTGCAAAATGCAAGTAGGAGAACAATCAGTTGTATAGAGATTAAAGAGAAAAACTGCAGTAGACTGTCAAAAACACCCACTACTCTGTACTTGGACTTCCGTTACAAGGGTACCGATTGTGATTGTAAATAAAGTATTAGATATAAATAGAGATTCTTGTACTGGCATTTTAACCAGTATAATAAAAGAAAATGCTGGTATAATTTTCCAGCAGATACTGCTTGAAGGCTAAGTGGATATTTTCTTTTTCTTGAGTTCTGAGAATGTGACTGAGTACATTTTTTAAAACATAGGTCAGATGTCCATTCCACTATTTCTGGAAGGATGTTTTTCATTTTGCTGCTGACACTCATGTTAATTTGTATCTTGATTAACTCATATTAAGGTACAAGTCAAATCCTTGATTGCTTCAATTTTGTCCTTAATTCCTTTGAAGTAAACATTAGTTTGGAAAACATCCACTTATCTGCAGTATAGCTATTTGGTTTTACCACATACTTTGCATTTCTTATACTTTGATTCTTGTAGCAACAGATTGATTTCTAATGAAACTTCAGATTTTTGTTTTGTTTTCTTGAGTTGTTCAGAGCCAGGATTTGTGTTCATAAAAACAAAACTATTTAACGGAAAGGATAGATTTGTTGCTGATGTGAGACGAGCAAAGCAACTAAATTGCACAAGGTGAAAAAAAAAGTTCCATTTCTGCATTGCTTGAACAGATCAGAGAGATGTCAGTGAGAAATAGTCTGATTTTTTTCCAGGGACTAAAATATATGGTAATTTCTCTGAGAAGAGACTATTCACATGACTAACTGAAATTCAACCTTCTTGACATCTTGTAAGAATACCAGAGATGCCCCTCCATCATGTAGATCAAGGATGTCCAGCCTTGGCTAGACTTCAACTCCCAAAATTGCTGGCTAGGGAATTGTAGGAGCTGAAGTCCACAAGTCTTTAAAGTTGGACACCGTGATAGAGATGTTGATTATAGCCCTTTACTTTTACTCCTGACTACATGCGCTTGAAAATGTACCAGAGAGAATGCAGGACATCACAAACATTCTGTTTGATTCTTGACGGCCCACATTATCAAGCCATATCTGAGTTGCTTGTTGATGTGAAAATATTTGAAAAGGGTTGGGACTTTTTTCCTATTTCTGTTTTTATTAATTAGTGAATGAGGTACTTGGAGGTGCAGAAGGGAAGGCTTCCTTTCCTAATTTTTCAGGTTTTTAAATTTGACTTGGGTTGATAAATTATTCAGTAGAATTATTTTCTGAACATGAAGTAAAACCCCAATAGATTCTAGTTCAATTCAGCAGATTTAATTGAAATTGTTGAAAGAGTCAATGTAAGGCCTTTTTTTTCCTTTCCTCTTTATACTAAACCTCATTTTCCCTTCATGTTACTGTCCCCCAAATAATAATAATGGGACAAAATCACCATTAGTCAGTTGCAAAAGGCAATTTTACTTGGAACAGCTTAAATCCCATGACAATTTCTTTAATGCCATCAAACAACATCAGCCTATCCCAGGTCCTTGGGAAAGATGGGTAAAGATAGTTGCGTAAAAATGCCAAATCCAATCTAATATGTCTGACTGTGACCAACCATAATTGTCGATTAGAAAAACAAAAAAGTCTGGATAGCAGATGTGGCAGTACCTGGAAACAACAGAAGAGAAAAGAAAGAACTGAAGGGGGGATCACAAAGCACAAAGACCTGCATATAGAAATTGAATGATTGTGCCAAAAGAAAGCAAAAATAGTTCCAACAGTAATAGGTGCCTTTGGTGCAATCCCAAAACATCTGGAGCACCACTTGAACACCATCAACATTGACAAAATCCCTACCAGTCAATTGCAAAAGGCAGTTTGACTTGGAACAACTTACATCCTACAAAGATACCTTTAACACCATCAAACAACAACATCTGCCTATCCCAGTCTTTGGAAGGTTTCAATAGGTGGGTAAAAATGCCAACTCCTGTCTAGACACCTGTGTGATGAACCATAATAAAATTTTTGGTAGTTAAGAGCCCATCACTTGAAGATTTAAGTTGTATTTTCTGTTTTCAGCTATTTGTTGCTATTTCTGAAAGTTAACAAATTGGTTAATGTCAAGAGTAACTTATAGTGTCATGTGTTTGGTTCAGGCATGCATAGGTTTTTAATAAAAAATTTTTTTAATGTTTTGTGTGTTTGATCTGTGGTGGCATATTTCTTGATAATATAAGAGCCTTGGTGGAGCAGTGGGCTAATGCCTCCTTAAGTAACACCAGCTGCCTGCAATTAGTGCAGGTTCGAGTCCCACCAGGCTCAAGGTTGACTCAGCCTTCCATCCTTCCGAGGTAGGTAAAATGAGGACCCAGATTGTTGGGGGCAATAAGCTGACTTTGTAATAATGCCGCTTGGGGTGTGTGTGAAAGCCCTAATAAGCAGGCATATACATAGAATGAAGGCTACTGCTAAGCTTGTAAGCCGCCCTGAGTCTTCGGAGAAGGGCGGGATATAAATGGAATTTTAAAAAAAAATGACTTCTTTCCTACATTTCAAAATTAGCTTATTATATCACAGATAAACTAGCCATAGTTTGTGCACGTACAAGTAGACTAAAATTCTTTGGAGGGAAAGCCATTAACTCCTTAAATTGCTTCAGAAGAGGAGGAGCCTGAGGCTCAGGATATTTGATAACCCTTCAAGGATATGAACCCAACCATATTGTAGCTGCGAGTAAGTTTTGTTGGGTGTCATCATAATGTGTCTCTACTAAACCTTAACAATCCTTGTCCTTTTGAGGAGGAACTACCAGGGAGGAGAGAGAGGATGGGTGTCTCTGAATCTCCCACTTAGGTAAACAGAAAGTGGCTAGGCATTTTCATTAATAAGACGCTCTTGCTTGGGCATATGTAACTTCTCTTTAGATGGTTTGTTTTGTGTTAACATTTGTGCTGGTGTATATTTTGATTATGACCATTGTTTGGTACAAAGTTGGAAAACCTTATTATTGTGTCCCTTCTCTGCTTTATCTTCTCTACATTAACTCAGTGCAAAGGAATACAGAATAGCTATTATTTTTCATAACATGCCATGGACACTTGATTAGTCCAATTATGTACTTGTCTCTATGTAACCTGTGGAAGATCAAAGCCAACAGGATTATCAGGGTTGTGTGATGCAATGGGCATCTCATAGGACCAACTGCCAGCTGGTTATAAGGAAGTGAGCGTGTTGTGTTAAATTCCTGTCTGTGGGAAACTATTTCTTTTATTTTTATTTTTATTATTATTATTATTATTATTATTATTATTATTATTATTATTAATTTATTTATTTAATTAATTTTTATTTTTTTTATGTGAGAAACTATTTCTTTGGGGAAAAGAAGTTACTGACCGGAAGAAACTGGGGGAGGAGAAAAGCTCGCTCCATGAGGTTTTCTGGGCCACTAACTATAATCGCTCCCCTAACAAAATGGAGAATGAGGATCTTGTGGGAAGATGCGTGTCTGATGAAATACTTGGCATGAAGGAGCTCGTCCTGGGAAGAAGTGGGGCATTCCTTCAGGAGATGGAAAGCTCCTGGTACTGGGTTATTTAATTGTTAGAAATTGTTACTTGCAACAGGTGGAGTCTGCCCGGAAATGGCCTGCATAGTGAATGCTGGGGTGGAGACTAGTTATGACTTATTGCCACCAGTGACATGAGGAAATATGAGATCCTGGAGTCCAGTTTGTTGCTTGGAAGTCGTTGAGAACTAGGATCTTCCGTCTCTGAAATTCTTTCTTCCACATGAAAACATCAGGTAGACTAAACTAAGGGTCTTAATGGTGGCATAAAGGGAAAGGGCGTAAATTGTTGGGGGGCTGGATTCATTGTGGGCCACACAGGACCTGCATTAAGGGGCATATAAGGACTAAGCAGGAACCGAATGGGATTGGTTCATGTTGATTGGAGGGAGAGGCATAATGGTAAGCTGAAAGTCTGAAATGTCAATTTTCAGCAACATTACTTTATGCTAGCATAAATACCAAATCTAAAAGATAATTTTGGTACTAAGACATGACATACTGACTCAGCAAATATTCAGAGAAATATTTAGAAGGCAAATGAAATCAGAAGACTTCCATAGTAAAAGGGTAATAATGGTTGTCTTCATTTATTGTTCCATATACTGGATAAATGTGTGCTACAAATAAATAACATGTTTAGATATCTTGAACTAAAATAGCTCATTAAACTGAACATGAAATCTAGCACTCATGGCTTTCAAAAGTAGATGTTTTGAAATGTTAAATGAAAAACTGCCAAGGAAGCCAAAAACAAAAATGTTAGAAATCCTTTAACCTAATCTTCGAATGAAGGCACTGGGAAAATCTTCCAGAACATCTCGAAATGATTGAGGAACATATTTTGGTTGGATTATCTGCAGACATCTGGAATAAAGTTCTGAGTTAAAAAAATATGTAGAACAATCCAACATGGCTTTTTAATGTCTGAATCAGAAGCAAGAGATACATGCTATGTGGGAGGGGAAAAAATTAAGCCAGTGTATGTGGGAAAATAGGAATGACGGTCACCTTCTTCCTTTTTCAGTAGAAGGTACCTGGGTGAGTGCCCCCCATATGTAGACTATAATTATCCTTTTCAAATGACCTCGTGTAAGTAGTATTTTATTTGATATTAAAACAGTGCTGCAGCCTTGTGATATTTTCAGGATATTGGACAAGACATAACAATTATTTTGAAGAGTTCTTGGGATGGCTTAGTTGAAATAACTTTCAGGTTGTTATCCCAGAAAAGTGATGCTGTGTATATAAAGTACAGAAGAGAAACCAGTTGGACCTGTACTGCTTTGAATGACAAAACAATAATTGGAAGTGGCTGTCAAGGTGTGGAGGCAGGAGTTATCTGGTGATGGGCTCCAACTTGTCCCAAATCCTTGGGTTGCTATAGATTCATATAGATAATTGTTAGGAAAATGGGGACAATGACAACAAAATTGTGAAGCCTCACAGCTCGTCTGCCAGTGCCTGGGACTTGTAGAATGGAATTAAAGGAATTACAAGCATTGAAAGAATTTCCCAAGGCACATCTCTTCTCTCACTGAAATTTTACTGATAGTTATATTGACAAGCATGCCAAGTTCTCAACTACATTTATATTTTGACAAGAACAAGAGTGGCAGGTTGCGCATAATATTAATTTATTAGTTTTATTCTCATTATCAGGATAGAAATCAGCCCGGTTTCCAGCTCAAGCCTCTTTTGTTTGTTTGTTTATTGGTTCTTTTGGTATTTATTTGTTTAGAGGCTATCAACTCTGGGTGGCTTATGTGATAAAAGAGCAAAGAAAGAAAGAAAATCCTGAACATTTGGAAGGGATAAATAAAACAACCTAAAGAAAATTGACAGGCACCTAACAGCTGCCTTACCCCAAAACTAGAGCAAAGCCAAATTTTCAGTGACCCTCCGATTGGGAACCATGGGAGGAGAGGGAAGAAGATATGCTTCCTGGGTGACACTCTGCACTTGTAGCACGTCCAGGGTCCCATCTTCCTGGGCAGATATCGGAGATCAACTGTCCCTCAAATAGCCAATCCATTTCCCATGAAGGGCTTTACAGGGGATAACCAGTACCTTGAAATGCACCCAGAAGGCAACTGGTAACCAGTGTAAATGGTAAAACAACAATGAAATGTACTGTGCTATATGTAAGTGTAAGCTGCCCAGAGTTATCCAATGGTAAGATGGGCGGCCAATACATTTCATACATACATACATACCGGCTGTTGCTTCTGCGTGATCTTCAAGAACAGCCCTAGGTATAGCATGCTGCAGTAGTCCAGTCATCAGGTGAACAAAAATGCCACCTTTATATAGTCTGAGGGCAACATTTGGTAAGCCAAGACGGGTGCCCCCCCCACCCCGCAAAAAATCATGTCTGATTCCTGGCAAGTCATTGCAGTTTTCTTGGCAAGATTTCTTCAGGAGTGCTTTGTCATTGCCTCCTTCCTAGTGCTGAGAGAGAGTGGCCCAAGATCACCCAGCTGACTTTGTGCCCAAGGCAAGACCAGCACTCACAACCTCCCTGTTTCTAGTTGATTCCTTCCTTCACTGGGTGAAGCTTGTGTTTGGTGTGATTTAGACCTTTTGGATTTGGATGCACAATCAAACTAGAATTAGTCAAAACAAAATTTTGATTTGGTACAATGTGTGAACTACACATATTTTCTCAAATTTGCATTTCACTGTTGGAATATTGCAATTAATATGCATTGAAATCCTCAAATTCTAAATACACTTGCCTTTATACAAACAGGACACAATCTGTCTTTTTCAACTTGTTTGTTGAAAATGGACTGTGGGGTATATTCTAAAAGGTTTTTAGATTACGCTGGAAGTGTATGAAATGGCTCACTTACAAAAGTTTATTTGCATTAATAGTCATGTACTCGTCCCAGCTTCTGCCAACCTAGCAGTTCGAAAGCACGTAAAAATGCAAGTAGAAAAATAGGGACCACAACGGTGGGAAGGTAACAGCGTTCCGTGTGCCTTTGGCGTCTGGTCATGCCGGCCACATGACCACGGAGACGTCCTCGGACGAGCGCTGGCTCTTCGGCTTTGAAACGGAGATGAGCACCGGCCCCTAGAGTTGGAAATGACTAGTAGGCATGTGCGGGGGAACCTTTACTTTTACCTATGTTCAGAAAATGTATACATTTCAGAAAGAAATCTGAAATATGTTGGCCATGAAAGCAGGAAACTGTGAGTTCAAGTCCTGCTTTAGCCATGAAATCCAGCTGCCCTACTTTGGGCCAACCACTCTCTCTCAAAGAGAGCTTTTTAGATAATTTTGAAGATTTGGCGTGGAGGGTAGAAAGTTTCAAGAATAGTTTTACACAGTAGTGGTGGCATTATTTAATTTACTTAAACTCCCAGAGGTCATAGACAAGCTTTTAACTATAGCTGCAGAAATATTTTAGATTTCCATAAGCACCTGTTGGGCTGCTGTTCATATTGTCTACCAGAAATCAGATAATTTTATGGCTAATAAAATATTTTATAAATCAAAGTGAGAAAGTATAGACCACAGTGTTGCACTTCTGGCTAGATAAATGGAATTGTAATTGAACAACACACTCTTGCTCATATCTACTAAGCAGTCTGCTCACTACGTAGGTAAATTATTCTTAGACAACTTCATTGATGAAAAATAAAAGAAGAAACTGAAACTGAAGGTCTGACCTTTTTAAAGTTTCTTATCACAGCTAAAAAGATCCAACATTGATAAAGACTGAGGTTTGAGGTAAGACCTCTTCACCAAGGATCAAGAATATCAAATAATGAGAGGCGTTGTAGCTTTGGGCATAATATATCCCATTCAGTTTGGCCCTGGATGGTGCCCTGATTTAAATAGATTTTAAAAAAATAATAATAATAATAGGTGGACTAAATGAATCTTCCATTCTTGTTTAGCCGCAGTACTGAACTCCTTTTAGAGTTGCATGGGTTTCTTCCTATAGTAATATCAGCCATTGTAGGAGGAACAAGCAAACCCAAAACATTTGAGGTGGTTTTGGTTTGCTCTTCCTGCTACACTGGCTGATACTACTATAAAGGGGAAAACCCACACAGCTCTTAATGGAGTTCAGTATTCCAGGTTCTGGGTTATTTATTTATTTATTCGGTTTATATACCGCCCTATTCCCAAAGGACTCAGGGCGGTTTACAAGGCAAAATTTAAAAACAATCCAATATAAAATTAAAATAAATTAAGTCTAGCCACAAAAATTAAATCACAATTTAAAAACATTAAACCCCTCAGTCCAGACCAGATAGCTCAAAGAGCCAGGTTTTTAGGTCCTGGCGAAATGAATGAAGGTCGGGGGCAGTCCGGAGTTCCGTTGGCAGTTGATTCCATAGGGTAGGCGCGCCCACAGAGAACGCCCTCCCCCTGTGGATCGCCCGTCGGCAATCCTTGACTGGCGGTACCCTGAGGAGGCCCTCCCTGTGGGAGCACACAGGACGATGGGAAATTCATGCTGGCAGCAGGTGCTCCCTTAGATAATCCAGGCCCATGCCATTTAGGGCTTTATAGGTCATCACCATCTAAGCTTAGATGGACTCCAGAAGATGGTAGAGGACAGGAATTAACAACAACAACAACAACAACAGGTCATCACCAGCACCTTGAATCTCACCCGGAGGGCAACTGGAAGCCAATGCAGCTCGTGGAGAAGAGATGTTACATGGGAGTATCAGGAGACTCCCATTACAACTCGCGTGGCTGCATTCTGCACCAGTTGAAGCCTCCGAGTGGTCCTCAGGGGCAGCCCCACGTAGAGAGCATTGCAGTAGTCTAGCCGGGAGGTCACGAGCGCATGGGTGACTGTGTGTAGGGCATCTCGGTCCAGATAGGGCCGTAATTGGCGCACCAGGCAAACCTGGGCAAAAGCTCCCCTGGCCACGGCTCCTATATGATCTTCCAAACTGAGCCGTGAATCCAGGAGGACGCCCAAGTTGCGGGCCCTATCAACGGGTGGTAATACCTCACCCCCCATAGTTAAGGATGGAAAAGATTGGTTAGTCTGAGATGCCAGTATACACAGCCACTCAGTCTTGTCAGGATTGAGATGAAGCCTCTTTCTCCCCATCCAAACCCGGACCGCTTCCAGCCAACGGGACATCACGTCGAGGGCATCACTGGGTTGGTTCGGGGTGGAAAGAAAGCTGGGTATCATCAGCATACTGATGATACCCCACCCCGAAACCACGAATGAGCTCACCCAGCAGCTTCATATAGATGTTGAACAAGAGGGAAGAGAGGACCGACCCCTGAGGAACTCCACAAACGAGAGGCCTCGGGGCGGACCTCTGCCCTCCCATCAACACCGACTGCGAGCGGCCCAGGAGGTAGGAGGAGAACCACTGTAAAACAGTGCCCCCCACTCCCAACCCCCTGAGACGCCGCAGTAGGATACCATGGTCGATGGTATCGAAAGCCGCTGAGAGATCTAACAGGACTAGGGAAGAGGAGCAACCCCTGTCCCGAGCCCGCCAGAGATCATTCACCAGCGCAACCAATGCCGTCTCCGTGCTGTACCCTGGCCTGAAGCCCGATTGGTACGGGTCCAGGTAATCAGCTTCCTCCAGGAACAGAGGGAGCTGAAGTGCCACCACGCTCTCAACCACCTTCGCAAGAAAGCGAAGGTTGGAGACCGGACGATAGTTGTTCAAAATAGCTGGGTCCAGGGCAGGCTTCTTGAGAAGGGGCCTCACCACCGCCTCCTTCAAGGCGGCAGGGAAGGTTCCCTCCCTCAAGGAAGCAGTTATTACTGCCTGGAACCAGCCTCGTGTCTCCTCCTGGGCTGCATATACCAGCCAGGAGGGGCACGGGTCCAATAAACATGTGGCGGAACTCAGTCTCCTCATGATCCTGTCCACCTCATCTGGGGTCACAGGATCGAATTCACTCCAGGTAACATTCTCTAGACCGCTCGATTCCTCCCCGTCAGTCTCTGTCCAGTCAGAATCCAAACCAGCTCGAATCTGAGCGATTTTGTCCGTCAGATGATAGCTAAATTCCTCAGCCCGCCCCTGCAAGGGCTTCTCCCTCACCTCCTGATTAAGGTTCAGGATACAAGCTGAACTTTTGAATTGGGTACGCTGGGTAAAATGGATATAAGGCATTCTATTCCTCTATCATTACTAATATTCTATAGGAAATTCTGTGAATTAAAATTACTGAGGTTTTCTTTCTGGGTCTGGTTAATGACTGTTGGCACTCTGGCAATGGATTTGCAAACAACCCGGATGTTGAAGAGTTTAGAATCTGCTCCGCCAGTCACCCTGGCAATATAGAGATGAGACAGTTCCATCTTGAGGTCATCTAGTTGTTTCAATAGCTCTTCATTATTCTTCTTCTCCCTCCCAAATCACGGGCTTTGATCTTGGGCATCACTGCAAGGGGGACTGCTACCACCAATGAGAAAGAAAAAGGAAATAATCCAGAGCTAATCTGAAAAGTGGTATCATCTGCATATCTTAGGTTTTTGATATTTCTCCCGGCAATCTTAATTCCAACTTTTGATTCATCTAGCCCTGCCTTTCTCATGATGTGCTCTGCATATAAGTTAAATGATACCACTCTAATGGCAGAAAGTGAAGAAGAACTAAAGAGCCTCTTGTTGCGGGTGAAGAAAGAGAGTGCAAAAGTTGCCCTGAAACTTAACATTAAGAAAACCAAGATCATGGCATCCGGCCCTCTCAATTCCTGGCAAATAGATGGGGAAGAAATGGAGGTAGTGACAGATTTTATTTTCCTGGGCTCCAAGATCACTGCAGACGGGGACTGTAGCCAAGAAATTAAAAGACGCTTACTCCTTGGGAGGAAAGCCGTGGCAAACCTAGACAGCACACTAAAAAGCAGAGACATCCCCCTGCCAACAAAAGTGCGTATAGTCAAGGCTATGGTCTTCCGGGTTGCAATGTATGACAGTGAAAGTTGGACCATAAGAAAGGCTGAGCGCCAAAGAATTGAGGCCTTTGAACTATGGTGCTGGAGAAGACTCCTGCGAGTCCCTTGGACTGCAAGGCGATCAAACCGGTCAGTCCTAGAGGAGATCAACCCTGACTGCTCTTTAGAAGGCCAGATCCTGAAGTTGAAACTCAAATACTTTGGCAACCTTATGAGAAGGAAGGACTCACTGGAGAAGAGCCTAATGCTGGGAAAGGTTGAGGGCAAGAGAAGAAGGGGACAACAGGGAATGAGGTGGCTGGATGGAGTCACTGAAGCAGTAGGCGTGAGCTTAAATGGACTCCAGAAGATGGTAGAGGACAGGAAGGCCTGGAGGAACGTTGTCCATAGGGTCGCGATGCAACCCATCGCGACCCTATGGACAACGTTCCTCCAGGCCTTCCTGTCCTGTACCATCTTCTGGAGTCCATTTAAGCTCACGCCTACTGCTTCAGTGACTCCATCCAGCCACCTCATTCCCTGTTGTCCCCTTCTTCTCATGCCTTCACAGCTAACAACAATAACAAATCTGAAAAGAGCGTACCTCTTTCTTACAGTTTCCTGAAAGCAGAATTATCAAAATAGTAGTTTCACAAGATAATTTACGATGCCTTATTGATTATTATCTTGGTCAGATACTACAAAATTGTCAGATTAGATAAGTAAATAAGGAATTTTATGTTAAAATTATTAATTAAAAATTAAAATTATCTTAAAACTAAAATTTCATAAGGAAGTATAACATGCATCCCCTTCATGGATTACTGCCTTGTCGTGGCAAAGGGGCTTGCGTAATTCAATGAAGCTATGAGCTATGCCGTGCAGGGCCACCCAAGACGGAAAGGTCATAGAGAGTTCTGACAAAACGTGATCCACTGGAGAAGGAAATGGCAATCCACTCCAGTATCTTTGCCATGAAAACCCCATGGACAGTACCAAAAGGCAAAACGATATGACGCTGGAAGATGAGCCCCTCAGGTCGGAAGGCGTCCAATATGTTACTGGGGAAGAGCAGAGGGCCAGTACTAGTAGTGCCAGAAAGAATGAAGCGACTGGGCCAAAGCCGAAAGGACGCTCAGCTGTGGATATGTCTGTTGGTGAAAGGAAAGTCCGATGCTGTAAACATTTTTTCTCCATAAGAACCTGGAATGTAAGATCCACGAATCAAGGAAAGCTGGACATGGTCAAACAAGAGATGACAAGATTGAACATCGACATCTTAGGAATCAGCGAACTAAAATGGACAGGAATGGGTGAATTTAATTCAGATGACCATCAGGTATACTACTGCGGGCAAGAATCCCTCAAGAAATGGAGTAGCCTTCATAGTCAATAAAAGAGTACGAAAAGCAATACTGGGATACAATCCCCAAAATGACAGAATGATCTCAGTTCGAATCCAAGGCAAACCATTCAATATCACAGTAGTCCAAATCTATGCCCCAACCACCAGTGCTGAAGAGGATGAAATTGACCGGTTCTATGAAGCCCTACAGCACTTTATAGAACTAACACCAAAAAAGGATGTCCTTATCATCGTGGGGGGTTGGAATGCTAAAGTAGGAAGCCAAAAGATAACCGGAATAACAGGCAAGTTTGGCCTTGGAGTACAAAATGAAGCAGGGCACAGGTTGATAGAATTTTGTCAAGAGAATACGATGGTCATAGCAAACCCTCTTCCAACAACCCAAGAGACGGCTCTACACATGGACATCACCAGACGGTCAGCACAGAAATCAGATTGACTATGTGCTCTGCAGCCAAAGATGGAGAAGCTCTATACAGTCAGTAAAAACAAGACCAGGAGCTGACTGTGGCCAGACCATGAGCTTCTCATTGCAAAGTTTAGGCTTAAACTGAAGAAAGTAGGGAAAAGCACTAGGCCACTCAGGTATGAACTAAATCATATCCCTGACGAATATACAGTAGAGGTGACAAATAGATTTAAGGAATTAGATCTGATAGAGTACCTGAAGAACTATGGACAGAGGTTCGCAACATTGTACAAGAAGTAGCAACTAAAACCATCCCAAAGAAAAAGAAATGCAAGAAAGCAAAATGGCTGCCTGAGGAAGCTTTGCAAATAGCTGAGGACAGGAGGGAAGCGAAAGGCAAGGGAGAAAAAGAAAGATACGCCCAATTGAATGCAGAATTCCAGAGAATAGCTAGAAGAGATAAGAATGCCTTCTTAAATGAACAGTGCAAAGAAATAGAAGAAAACAATAGAATAGGGAGGACCAGAGATCTTTTCAAGAAAATTGGACAGATGAAGGGAACGTTTCATGCAAAAATGGGCATGATAAAGGACCAAAATGGCAGGGACCTAACAGAGGCAGAAGAGATTAAGAAGAGGTGGCAAAATTACACAGAAGAACTATACAAGAATGAATTTAACGTCCCTGATAATCACAATGAGGTAGTCACTGACCTCGAGCCAGACATCCTAGAATGTGAAGTTTTGTGGGGTTTTTTTGAAGTGGGCCTTAGAAAAGCTGAGCAACAACAAAGCTAGTGGAGGTGACAGTATTCTAGCTGAGCTATTCAAAATCTTAAAAGACGATGCAGTAAAAGTGCTACACTCAATTTGCCAGCAAATTTGGAAAACTCAACAGTGGCCACAGGATTGGAAAAGATCAGTTTACATTCCAATTCCAAAGAAAGGCAGTGCCAAAGAATGTTCAAACTATCGCACCATTGCACTCATTTCTCATGCTAGTAAAGTCATGCTTAAAATCGTACAAGCTAGACTCCAGCAGTATGTGGATCAAGAACTACCAGAAGTACAGGCAAGATTTCGAAGAGGCAGAGGAACTAGAGATCAAATTGCCAACATACGCTGGATCATGGAGAAAGCTAGAGAGTTCCAGAAAAACATCTACTTCTGCTTCATTGACTATGCTAAAGCCTTTGATTTTGTGGATCATAACAAACTGTGGCAAGTCCTTAAAGAGATGGGCGTACCAGACCATCTTATTTGTCTCTTGTGAAACCTATATGTGGGCCAAGAAGCAACAGTGAGAAGTGGACACGGAACCATTGATTGGTTCAAAATTGGGAAAGGAGTCTGGCAAGGCTGTATACTGTCGCCCTGCCTATTTAACTTATATGCAGAGCACATCATGAGAAAGGCAGGGCTAGATGAATCAAAAGTTGGAATTAAGATTGCCGGAAGAAATATCAACAACCTATGATATGCAGATGATACCACTCTAATGGCGGAAAGTGAAGAGGAACTAAAGAGCCTCTTGTTGCGGGTGAAGAAGGAGAGTGCAAAAGTTGGGTTGAAACTTAACATTAAGAAAACCAAGATCATGGCATCTGGCAAATAGATGGGGAAGAAATGGAGGTAGTGACAGATTTTATTTTCCTGGGCTCCAAGATCACTGCAGATGGGGACTGTAGCCAAGAAATTAAAAGACACTCCTTGGGAGGAAAGCCATGGCAAATCTAGACAGCACACTAAAAAGCAGAGATATCACCCTGTCAACAAAAGTGCGTATAGTCAAGGCTATGGTCTTCTCAGTTGCAATGTATGGCAGTGAAAGTTGGACCATAAAAAAGGCTGAGCGCCAAAGAATTGAGGCCTTTGAACTGTGGTGCTGCAGAAGACTCGGGTCAGTCCTAGAGGAGATCAACCGTGACTGCTCTTTAAAAGGCCAGATTCTGAAGTTGAAACTCAAATACTTTGGCCACCTAATGAGAAGGAAGGACTCGCTGGAGAAGAGCTTAATGCTGGGAAAGGTTGAGGGCAAGAAAAGGAGGAGACAACAGAGAATGAGGTGGCTGGATGGAGTCACTGAAGCAGGAGGCATGAGCTTAAATGGACTCCAGAAGATGGTAGAGGACAGGAAGGCCTGGAGGAACGTTGTCCATTGGGTCGCGATGGGTCGGACACGACTTCGCAGCTAACAACAACAATAACATGCATATCGGTCTATTATCCCTGAGCATCTTTGTTTTCCTCTCCTTTGGGAAAAAAATGAGAAAAGCAAGAAGTTCTTAACGATAATTTGGGAGAATTTTGATTTCATTATATACTTGTGCCAGCTCTTATCCGCTCCTCCCTTCTATAATGTTGTGTTTGTCCATAATAACAATACCTTGTGGATAAAGTGAAAATGATAATTTCAGAAAAGCTGAGTACTATACTATAAATATCCTTTATGTTTTGGAATTGACTTTGTAGGGCAGGCATACTTTTTTCTGCAATTGTTCTTTCTGTTTTTGGCTCATAGAGTGATAACATCACCATAATAGGCAGAGGGAAGTCTTTTAGATATAATATTGAGGTGGCTTTAGAATTAAGACATCCATTGTGATTCTTATTTAAGGAGAGAAGTTGAAAAAAACCTGCTATTGAAAATTAGCTTTTTGGCCACTGAGGGATGTTTTGTTGTTGTAAAACAGGAGTTGAAAGGTACATGTGGTCCGTGATTTGCCCCTATATTATTAAGGCAGGATTAAAGGTAAGTCAACAACAACAACAACGGCAATATATATTTATAGATGTCATAAATTATGAGGTATCCCTTCTCCTAATGTGTATTTGGGTAAAGGTGCGTCTCAAGTATGAAAAAATTGAATTTTACAGATGGCATCCTCCATCCCTTAACCGCTGCACCATCAGGGCAGCACGGTGGCTCAGTAGTTAAGATGCTGGGCTTGTTAACTGGAAAGCCGGCAGCCCAAGTTTGAGACCCCAGCGCCACACAATGGGGAGAGCTCCCATCCTCGCCCCAGCTTTTGCCAACCTGGCAGTTTGAAGCATGCAAATGTGAGTAGATAAATAGGTACCACTTTGGTAACAGCGCTCTGTGACAACATGCTGGCCACATGACAATGGAAATGTCTTGGGACTCTGCTGGCTCAGTGGCCATGAAACAGAGATGAGCACAATCAGCAACAACTAGTGGAGTAAAATTGACAGGGACTCCTTTACCTTTACCATCCTCTATTGTGATTGCAAATCAGGTGCAATTAGTTATTTTGGATTTCTGGAATTGCATGAAAATACGGTTTCCACTTGAGGAAAGGGTAAAAACTTGCCGATTCAGACAAAGTTTGTTAATCTAGTTTGTGCAAGTCACTGTGAAAAGTCAGCATAGATCTAATCTCTGTATCTTGTCTGAGGCTTATCAGAGTCACATGGCTGAGATGGGTGGCCAGAGGAATAAATACTGTTCTGGGTAATGATGCACGGCTGTGCCTCTTTTGAATGGTGTGTCGTTTGGTGTTCTGTTCTCCTCAACTTATAAATCGTTCAGAAGAGGAGGGAAGCAAAGGAGTGTTGAGTTTTACCTGACTGAAAGATTGGAATAACATTTTCTGAAATGTGATTTTATTGTGATATCTTGAGAGCATAGAAGAAGCCATCTCTTTATTTATTTATTATTATCATTGTACTTTGTTTCTTAAACTGTCAAGGGTGTTAATCAGTTGTGGACTGTGTGTGTGAAGTATAACTGGCCACTCAAACATTTAAAATGATCATGGACTCAAAAAAAGTTATTTATGACCTGTCCTTGAAGTTATGACTGCCAACCCAGTTGGTCACATTTTGAGCACTTGGCAACTGGCTTGTGTTTACAACTGGTTGCAGAGTCCCGTGGTCATCTGCTTGTATTTTGTGACTTTTTTGCTGTTTTCTGGCAAAACCTGTTCTTTGGATAAGGTGGATTTACAACCACATAATTATTAAATATACGTGTGTAGATTCCCCAACTTTTAAAAAGGTTTCTGGATTACATTTAATCGCAGAATAATCAAGGCTTAGACGTTCTATATAGCTAACATTTAAAGCAGTGCAAATTATCTATCTATCTATCTATCTATCTATCTATCTATCTATCTATCTATCTATCTATTTATTATTGGGACTTATATGCCGCCCTATCTCCCGAAGGACTCGGCAGCTAACAACAATAACATACAATAAATACAGAAGTTAAGATAAAATTAAAATTAAAGGCCCCTGTAGAATAAATAAAAATTAAAATTAAAATAAATTAAAAATTAAGAGTTAAAAATTAAAAACATAATTAAAATCCCTGTCAGTCCAGGTCAGCCTGATGGACAAGGAGTGTTTTGAGGCCGCGGCGAAAGGACCGGAGATCTTGGGCCATTCGAAGCTCAGGGGGGAGCTGGTTCCACAGGGCTGGCGCTCCCACAGAGAAGGCTCTTCCCCTGGGGGTCGCCAGCCGACATTGCCTAGCTGACGGTACCCTGAGGAGGCCTTCTCTGTGTGAGCGTACTGGACGATGGGAATTTGTTCCCGGCAGCAGATGGTCCTGCAAGTATCCCGGGCCTAAGCCATGTAAGTACTAGCACCTTAAATCTTACATGGAAGTTGGGTTCAAAATACATCTCCCCCCCAAAACAAATATCAAAATTGCTCTTGTCTGCTTTTGTTTCTTAGATTGACATTTTATCATAGGACAAACATGATTTGACCACACCACAGTCCATCAGTTTGGACTGTGGTCATTAACACAGTAATTAGGGGGGATTTGCTTTTTGGGGGGGAAGAGACTGTACTGTATTTGTGTAGAAAAAGACCTGTTGGAGATGTAATAAGGATAATACTTCCTTAAAATACATATTTTTTCAATGATGTATATTTATTAAATTTTGGGAGAAAGTAAACTATATAAATACGATTTTGCCACAAAATCTAAAATTTTAAGGTAATATTCTCTTGAATTACACACCTATCACATGGAGTTTGACAACCAGACAATGTAAAGGGATCCTCTGTGCCCTTATTATGGCCACCAGACTGAGGTTGCAGTATTGGAGTGATAAGTTGCCCTTGGACTGAGGACCTGGTTGCCACCCATGAGCAGATGACCTATAGACCTAGAGGAGTATAACAAGATATAGGACTCATTTATGCAGAATAGATAAAATATGTACAATGTTATACTTTCTTTTTTCTGATGCATTTTTCCCCGGGGGGTGTGGTGGTGGTAATTTTTCCTGAAAATGGGAGGGATCTGATGGTCTGCCAGCAAGGGCTATCAATTATCAATCTGTTTCTCTTCTGGAACCTGTCTGATGTTGAAGGCATATCGTGATTAGATTATGAAATAATCTAACCAAAGAGAGAAGCAACCTGGAACTAAGGAGAAATTTCCTGACAGAACAATTAATCAGTGGAACAACCTGCCTCCAGAAGTTGTGAATGCTCCAACAGTGGCATTTTTAAAGAAGAGACTGGACAGCCATTTGTCTAAAATGGTATAGGGTTTGCTGCCTGAGCAGAGGGTTGAACTAGATGACCTCCAAGGTCCCTTCCAACTACTACTACTACTACTACTACTACTACTACTACTACTTATTATTATTATTATTATTATTATTATTATTATTATTATTATTATTTATTAAGTATCTGCTCTCTGAGTATTCTGCACCCTCAGCTGTAGAAGAGTTTAAGGGGTCCTTGTGAATGGAATTGGGGTAGGAGAAAAATAAAAGGATTGTTTGGTTTGCATGAATGGGGGGACCTGCAAGAAAGAAGAAAAGGATGAGAATTTCTCAAGACTGCCAGTGGGCTGTCACAAGACAGTAAGTGGTTGTTTTGGGGGTAAGAGTTCCATCCTTAGGAAATGATTGAATACTCAAGATTGACATAATTAGAGGAGGCTTGAGGGAAGATGAAATAGTTTTATTTCAACTTATCTGAGGTTAGAGGACATTATATACATTTTTGTCCTAAGCAGATGGTTTCTTGATCAGCACAGCTCCACTATTGAGGTCCAGAAGAAGGTAGAACAAAATAAGACATTCCACCTTGGTTACCCAGTGGATCTGTTCGGTTTCCAGCAGTTGCCTGACATTTTTCCCAGCATGGCAGACACCACGTCGCAACCTTCATTGATCTCTAGAATAGCAATAACACTTAAACTTACATACCACTTCCCAGTGCTTTACAGCCCTCTCTAAGCGGTTTACAGAGTCAGCACATTGCCCCCAACAATCTGGGTCCTCAGATTGATGGAAGGCTGAGTCAACCTTGAGCCAACCAGGATCGAACTGCTGGCAGTCAGCAGAATTAGTCTGCAATACTGCATTCTAACCACTTTCAGCTCTTTATGCTGCTGTGACTGGTTGGCTATTTTACTGGCTGAATTGCAAAGGAAGTTACTGGATTACCATCCTGCACCATGACCCTCGATTTCTTGTGGATCGTGATGAAGCGGAGAGGGTCCTCTGCAGTGTCCGCTCAACTGCTTACAAACCAGGTCTTGGCTCCACTTGGCTCCTTTGAGCAGCCAGACAATGCGAGCGAGGAAATCAATGCATCATTGAGGGAGGAGGGAGCAGCGCCTGCTTCCTTGAAAAAGGAGGCACTGATGTGCAGCTGCTTGAAGGGGCTCGCTCTTGATCCAGCTGTGTTAAATGGCTGTCATCCCTGTGCCCAACCTTTTTAGGGAATATTTTAGAGGACAGAGGGCCCTGCTGTTTCATAGAAAGTGGTCAGAGATTGGGTATGGCATTGGTTTCCCTTAGTCCTAGTCAGAATAGGAAGGGACCTTGGAGGTCTTCTAGTCCAACCCCCTGCTCACACAGGAGACACTGTACCATTTCAGACGAGTGGCTGTCCAGTCTTTTCTTAAAAACCTCCAGTGATGGGACACCCATCACTTTTGAAGGCAGGCTGTTCCACTGGTTAATTATTCTCACTTTTAGGAAGTTTCTGCTTAATTTCAGGTTGCTTCTTTATAATAATAATAATAATAATAATAATAATAATAATAATAATAATAATAATAATAATGATAATAATGATAATAATGATAATAATGATAATAATGATAATAATGATAATAAAGTTGGAAGGGACCTTGGAGGTCATCTAGTATAACCCCCTGCTCAGGCAGGAAACCTTATACCATTTCAGGCAAATGGCTGTCCAGTGTCTTCTTAAAAACCGCCAGTGTTGGAGCATTCACCACTTCTGGAGGCAGGTTGTTCCACTGGTTAATTGTTCTAACTGTCAGGAAGTTTCTCCTTAGTTCTAGGTTGCTTCTCTCCTTGACTAGTTTCCATCCGTTGCTTCTTGTCCTGCTTTCAGGTGCTTTGGAGAATAGCTTGACTCCCTCTTCTTTGTGGTAGCCCCTGAGATATTGGAACACTGCTATCATGTCACCCCTCACCCTTCTCTTCATTAAACTACACATACCCAATTCCAGCAACCGTTCCCTATATGTTTTAGCCTCCAGCCCCCTAATCATCTTTGTTGCTCTTCTCTGTACCCTTACTAGAGTCTCGACATCTTTTTTACATCGTGGTGACCAAAACTGGATGCAGTATTCCAGGTGTGGCCTTACCAAGGCATTGTAAAGTGGTATTAGTACTTCACGTGATCTTGATTCTATCCCTCTGTTAATGCAGCCTAGCACTGTGTTGGCTTTTTTGGCAGCTGCAGCACACTGCTGGCTCATACTGAAGTGATTGTCCACTAGGACTCCAAGATCTCTCTCACAGTTACTACTATTGAGCAAGGTACCACCTATACTATACCTGTGCATTTGATTTTTCCTGCCTAAATGTAGAACCTTACTTTTTTCACCATTGAATTTCATTTTGTTAGATAGTGCCCAGTGTTCGAGTCTGTCCAGATCCTTTTGTATCTTAAGCCTATCTTCTGGAGTATTGGCTATTCCTGCCAGCTTGGTGTCGTCTGCAAATTTGATGAGTTCCCCATCTATCCCCTCATCCAAATCGTTGATGAAGATGTTGAAGAGCACTGGGCCCAGAACAGAGCCCTGGGGCACCCCACTACACGCTTCCTTCCATGTAGATGCGGTTCCATTGAGGACCACACGCTGAGTACGGCCTGTCAGCCAGCTACGAATCCATCTGGTGGTAAAGCTATCTAACCCACATTTTTCTATCTTATCAAGTAGTAGGTTGTGATCTACTTTATCAAATGCCTTACTGAAGTCCAAGTAAATTATATCTACAGCATTCCTCTGGTCCACTAATTTGTCACTTGGTCAAAGAATGTAATAAGATTTGTCTGGCATGATCTGTTTTTGACAAACCCATGTTGGCTTTTAGTGATAACTTTGTTCGCATCAAGGTGTTCGCTGATTTGTTGTTTGATTATCTTTTCCAGAATCTTCCCAGGTATTGAGGTCAGGCTGATAGGTCTGTATTTTCCTGGATCTATTTTTTTCCCTTTTTTGAAGATGGGAACTACATCAGCTCTTTTCCAGTCCTCTGGTAGTTCCCCAGTGCTCCAGGATCTTTGAAAAATATAGTTCAGTGGTTCTGAGATCACGTCTGCCAGTTCCTTGAGAACCTTGGGGTGTAATCCATCTGGTCCTGGTGATTTGAACTCGTCTAGGCTGGACAGGTGCTCACTTACCATTTTCTTGCCTATCTTAACTTGCGTTTCTATTCTGTTTTTTATGGCACTGGTTTTGGTAGGTTGGACTGTTTTTTCCCTTTGTGTAAAGACAGATGCAAAAAACGAGTTAAATAGTTCTGCTTTCTCCCTGTTGCTTGTCACCTTCTTGCCACTTTCCCCCACTAATGGACCAATCATTTCCTTAACTTTTTCTTGTTTTTTTCATGTTGAAAGAAGCTTTTTTTTGTTATTTTTGACTTTGGTTTCAAGCCTTAGATCATTTTGAGCCTTAGCTTTTCTCACTTCATCTTTGCAGGCTCAGGCTATTTGCTGATATTCTGCCTTAGTTATGTGCCCCTCTTTCCACTTCTTATAGTTTCCATCCATTGTTTCTTATCTTGCTTTCTAATGCTTTGGAGAATAATTTGACCCCCTCTTCTTTGCGGCAGCCCCCCAAATACTGGAATACTGCTCTCATGTCAGCCCGAGTCCTTCTTTTCTCTAAACTGGCATACCCAAATCCTGCAAATGTTCTTCATATGCTTTTGTCTCCAGGCCTTTAATCATCCTAGTTGCTCTTCTCTGCACTTTATCCCCTGTGATACTGTATTACACGCCAGGGTTGGGAATCTGGCACTCCTCTTCAGTGGCTCTGCTGCTTTTTAAGAGGGCCTTTCCACTCAACATTAGTGGAGTAGCCCTTGGCCATTCCGGTGTGGGGCACCTCAGGGCTCCTCTTTCTCATGCTTTTTGCCATCTGATGAAGCCACTGAGAAGAAGGGTCATCCGTCAGTTAGAAATCAAGCAAGTCAGATTCTCAAATCATCTGCTTCTCTGATGGTCCCTATACTTTCTTTAGAAATTAAACTTTTCGCACGGGGATAAAGTGCAGAAGATACAGAGCACCTTGTAGCTTCTCCAATGATTGGAAGGACCAGATGTATCTAGTAGCACCTAGCAATACATTGCTTATATACAGTTACCCTGAATTCTCTGAAATTCTGGCCTACTGCAGGAACAGAACGTCATGCTTTCATTTCAGGGTGTCTGGGTTTAACTTTGCACAGAAAGATGTTGTAAAAGACAGCTGCTGGGATTTTTAAAAAATAAATAGAATAAATTCTTCTAAGCTCCTCTGATATATTACTTTTGAAGAATATTGGCCTTTAATTTCTGTTAGGAATTTTTTAACAGTAAATAACAAATATATAAATGATTGATTTGCATTCATTGCATTATTTTCAACATCTTTAAAATGGATAGAAAGATGCTCAATGCTTGTAGCTGGATAGAGATTGAATTTATTGAGCTGTTTATTAGACTTGTATTCTTAATATTTACATTAGGGAGTTGCAAACTGATGTGACACTTTCTTGACTATGTTGTGATAAACTGAAAGCAAAGGTGATAGCTGGAGCTGTTTATTACTAGGCTTCCTGTGTGGGTTTTAGGATTAAATGATAGATAGCACAGAATATGAAGCTGTATATAAAAGGATGGAACAAATATGATGCTTGTCTTGCTTATTTAGCTTCTGAATGTCTGGAGAAACTAGCAAGGTGGACCAGTGATCAAAACAAACCAACTTAATGCTAATAAACTAATCTCTGAGTGAAGCCACTGTGAGGGTCCGGGAGTCTGCTAATACAGTTACCCCAGTGCTATAATTTTTTAAAAGTTTTATTTAAAGAATTTATCATCAAAAAACTCTAGGCAGCTAATAATACAACGACATAAAACAATGCAAAATAGAAACAATGCAATGCAACATGACGCAGCTGAGGTGCCTAGGAAAATTCTTCCATAATGCATCATCATGCACATAGATATGGCTCTGCTAACATCCTGGCCTCAAAGCCTGAGGGAGAAAAACAGGCCTTCTGTACTTTCCAAATGCTGACAGGGTTGGGGCCATCCAGATCTTAGGCTGTTCTAAAAGACAGGGGCCGCAACAATGAAAGCCCACCTCAGGGGTCCTGTCTCTCAAGAGGAACACAGAACAAAATGCCTCCCCACCAGATCTGGTAGGGTGAGTGGAAACAACCTGAGACAGGTAGTCTCACAGGAAGCGTGGATGTTACTAGGCAGGGTCTTATAGACATCACCCAAAACCTGGTATTGCATCCAGAAGTCTACTGGAAGTTAATGCAACTCAGAAAACAATGATGTGGCATGGGGAACTGGGTTACTCCCTCAAACTTGTGTTTGCTGCTTCCAAATTCTCTTCAAGGGAACTCTTATGTTGAGCATATTGCATAGTTTGACTGGGAGATAATGAATGCGTGAGTAAATGCAAGTACAGGTGGCCCTTGGTTAAGGACCACTTGTTCAACGACTGTTCATTAAATGAATGGTGCTTAGAATTGGTTCTTGAAGTTCTTGCCTTTGCAGCATCGCACCGTCATGGGACTGCAGTCTGAGTGCTTGGCAACCGGCCCAGATTTCCAGCCACTGCAGTGTCCCCTTGATCACAATTTGAGACCTTCTCTGCTGACTTCTCACAAGCAAAGACATTGGGAAAGCCTGCGGGGAGTCGGATGTTGCGGTCACATGAGGTCCTTGCTTAACGACCTGCAGCGAATGGTAACCAGGATCTGCCAGAACTGCTGTCAGTAATTGTTATTGTAATGCTTTACAACCTCATCGCTTAGCCATGGAAATTCTGGTCCCGGTTATCGTTTCTAAGCAAGAGTCTTTCAGTCCAGGAACGGGCACTATTGGAGCAACAAGGTGATTTTCTGTAAAGGCCATACTGGCCTGTAAAGGCCATGTGCTACTTGCTCCTGAAATAGGAATTACTCCAGTTGTGCACCAATCCTACCTGCAGGAGTAGCACCTCCTCCAGAATCAGTAATGGGAAATTGACTGACTGTTCAAAGTTAACGACGCCACTGAAAAAAGGGACTTATGCCCGATTTTTCACACTCACAACCATTGCAGCATCCCCATGGCCACATGATCAAAATTCTGACGCTTGGCTACTGACTACTATTTGTGACCATTTGCAGTGTCATGCGATCACCTTTTGTGGTTTTTCTGACAAAGTCAGTGGGGAAGCCAGACTCACGTAACCACTGTGTTACTAGCTTAACGAGTGCAATGATTCATTTAACAACTGTAGCCAGAAAGGTCATTAGACCTCACTTAACAAACGTTTCCCTTAGCAACAGAAATGTTGGGCTCAGTTGTGGTCATAAATTGAGATCTACCTGTACTTGGTCTTTCTAGGGTTGAGTCGAAGCCTTCTCCTCTTCATTCGTAGCCTTACTTGGCCAGGCACGGGCAGATACGTTCAGCTCTTGTTCAGCTCTTACTCAGCGCGCTGCTGATCTGTCATCCTGTGCCAATGAATGACCTCACCCAGCAGCTTCATGTAGATGTTAGGTAGGAGTGGAGCGAAAGCCATTCCTGAGGCAGACTGCAGTGCCGCTGGACCTCCCTCCTCTACCAGCCCTAATTGGAACCAGCCTCAGAGGAGACAGAAACACCGTAAAACCCTGGCCCTCCACTCCCAACCCCCTAAGCTGATCCAGGAACTAATCCATTCCAGCCATTTGTTAGGTTTTAATTGTTTAAAAGCCATGTAATGGTAGGTTAGGAGGAGGAAAAAGAGCTTGATCAGCACCAGATTGAACTCTCCTTCACCTCTCCAGTTTGATCCCTAAGGATTTCCACACCAGGTGGAACTCCATGTATTTGTCATTCCGCCGGCTGCAAAATCAGTGGGCAGCTGTGCAGTACGTGCCCAGATGTCTTTTTGACACACACACACACACACACACACACAGACACACACACACACCCTTGGCCAAGGTGGTTCCTGTGCTTCACAACAAACCTCTTGGTAGCAGATGCAGCCATGATGAACCTGACTGCTGCTTACAAGGTTCCGGGGGAAACTGTAGGAACATCTGGTCTCCAAGGATGGGTCTGGAGGTATGTGCTGGGTGAAGCTTAGGTGGTAAGCAAGCCCTCGCGTTTGTCAGGCGCTACGCTGAAGAGGGAAGGGTGCATTGTATGCACTGCAGTCATGTTCTTTTTCAGTGGGAGGTTCTGATTGCTGAAGTGGCTCAGGTTGAGGAAAGGTGATTAGGAGCAACTGGCTGAGCTGCATCTCAGGTAATCCCAGGGAACTGCAAAGCAAGCAGATAAATGCAGTTAGAATATATTTGCAGAGGCACACCTTGCACATTCATGCTTGCACTAATGTGCATCATATACAAATGTTGCTAACTTCGCTGAATTTACAGAAGTTGTAAATGCAAAGAGCACCACAGGGCTAATGTTTTAATTGGGTTTCTAAATTTCATGTTTACATGCACTCCTTTTCGTAGTCTTACATTTGGTTGGTGTCCTGGAGTTGAAACCAAAGGGAGAGAAGATCTTGCCCTGCGTTCCTGTTGTTTCTTAAACCAAACACCTTTGAACTCTTTTGAGTTTTGATCCATCAAGAGTTCAGCCATCCTGAAACATTCTGAAGGCCTGTTTTGACCAGAACCACAAAAGAAAGCATCTTTCCTGTTTTCAACATGCAAAATATATAATATATATAAAATATATCTCTTTTGTGGCGATCCAAATGGGTACATGATTTTGCTAGTGGAAGGGCCACACTGTCTTCATTATACTGTTATTTGTACCTTGCACCAAAATCCAATGGCCCTTCCCTGATGCCCCGGATAAAAATATAGGAGGTAGCAAGATCAAAGAGTTCTGAATTTTTTTGTTCCTCCCTTTGCTGGCTCCTTGCAACTTACTCAGAGATTTTATAGTCTAATAAATGTGGGTTATGCTGGGAAAGATTGAGGGCAATAGAAGAAGGGGATGACAGAGAATGAGGTGGCTGGATGGAGTCACTGAAGCAGTAGGCGTGAGCTTAGATGGACTCCAGAAGATGGTAGAGGACAGGAAGGCCTGGAGGAACATTGTCCATAGGGTCGCGATGGGTCGGACACGACTTCGCAACTAACAACAACAACAAATGTGGGTTTGTCTATAAGACTAGCTTGTATTTTGTATTTTTCAGAAGTGTGTAGGACCATGTTCATCTTTATTTTGCCTTTCATTTTCATCAAAGTATGGATACAAATACTGTATTGTATATACCATAATAACTATGATACTTGTGAAACAAAGGGTCTAAATGTAGTGGATGTATGGAATAATCGTGACTTGTAACTGAGAAATGGGGAGGGAGAAGACTGGGAAACTACAGATAGGTTAATTTAATGTCTATATTGTACAAGAGATTAGAATGAATGCATGTCTGAAAATTTTGAAAACATTGCTGCTGAACAAATCATGTCAAACTCAATTTATCTCCTTTATTACAGAATGAATACTTTGATAGACCAAGGGAATGCTAAGAATGTGGTATATCTTAAATACAGCATTTGAAAAATTCTCTCATAATCTCTCTTAAGTTTATGACAGAGAAACGTTAATTGGTTGGTTCTGTGACCTAGTAGATCAGTTGAACCACACTGAAGGTTGTTCATAAATGGTTTTGCATCATCCGGTAAGGCTGTTCCAAAAGGAGACCAGTGCTATGCAGCGTGATGTACAGGATTCATTGGTTTAACTGCAAAACCAACTCACACTGCAAAATGAACCCAGGAAGGTTGAACATTGGGCCAGATCCAAAGACAAGAATTCAGTGGTGAAAATATTTTGTTCACTTTATCTGTGAAGCAAATAGCAAATACACAGGTTATAGAACCTAAGATAGGCAGTAGTGCATGTGATCAGTATCTATGACTCCCGGTGGCCCACAGACTGAATTTAAGCAAACAGCTGAAAATTTCAGCGCAGTCAAACAGCTTTAACAGAAGAGCGCATGGACATCATAGTACTCTGCACTGACTAGCTTGTACTTAGAATACTGTGCTCAGTTATGGACAATATAGTTTAAAAGGAACATGGCAAAACTGGAGTGGGTTCAGAGGAGAAAGGCATAATAACAAGTATTAACTGGGAGCCAAGTCCTGTATGTAATAGTTAAAAGAACAGCGAAAGATTGGCGGGAGAAGGAGAAGCTGACAAATATTTTGAAAGATTTCCATGCGCAAGAGAGGGCATAAAGCTATTGTCTGTTGAAAGCAATAGAAAGATAAGAGATGGAAACTGATATAGATTCAGACAGCACTTTAGAAAGAATTTGCTGACAGGATGAACTGCTAAGCAGAGGAACTGTCTGTCCACTGGTTTTACACACACACACACACACACACACACACACACACACACACACAGTCCTACTGCTTTTTGACGGACGTTTTTTAGAGCAGTGGCCCCCAACCTTTTTATTTTAATCCCATTTATATCCCACCCTTCTCTGAAGACTCAGGGCGGCTTACAATCTAAGAAGCACAAATCAATGTGATAATCAAACTTCAATAAATGCAGCAAACACCAGCCGTTAAAACTTTTTTCACAATAGCTAAGATCAGAGCATTAAACCTCAAGGGAAGTTGTGAGCAAATTAATAGGCTTATAAAATTGCAAACATTTATACCTTATACTTTAAAAAAACCTGCTCTACCCTTAATCATCTGCATAAGATGTTTGGTGGCTAACTCAAATTTGATATGCTCAAATCGAGGAACTATCTGATTTCCTTATTTCAGGCTGGGAGAAAAATCTTGGCTTATAAAAACCCACCTGATCGTTATAACCTTTTTAAAATAGCATCACATTGAATACATAGCTTTTTATTTCTATTTCAGTTTAATTTCAACTCACGGAGGAGACAAATTGCATAATGTTTAATGGGACTGTTTATTAACCTGCAGGTGCCTTGTTTTGTTCACAGAAGTTATTTAGGGGGTTGTTTTTCTCATTCTTTCTTTCCTGCCCATGTGGACAGAGCTAAGATTCTTCAGAATGTTTGTGATCCTGAGTAATAATTATGAAGGTGGTGACTTCTGCATCAACCACAGTGGAATGTAAGGAGGGATGGTTTGCATCTGGTAATGACACTTTGTAGGTTGCTGAATGGCACGTGGGGTTTGGCTGCAAAGGAAGGGCATGGAAGAAAGCTTCCTCCTTTGCCTCAGCCATATTGGAGCAACGCCTTTGCCTGACTTTGACCTGTAGCCAAAGAATCTGCGTTGGCCGGATGCAGGACTGGTTGGAGCGGCTCTCCTTCTGCCTCTGGACGAATGCAAAGTAATGCATGCTTGTGTAATGGTGATCAGGACAGCTTGAAGCCCTTTCTACGCATAATGTTCAAACAATGTGCTAGCTCCTGTTTGCTGCTTGCCTAATCATACACAACATAGATGAGCCCAAGGAGCGTGGCTGTGGCTGCTGCTTCTGGGGAATATTTTAAATATGGATCATTTCTACTGTTTGCCTCAAGCTCCAGACACCTCCTTCACAATCAGTGGCTTTTCTTAAACTGCTGCTGTCGTGCCTAATGCAATGAAAAGTATGCACTTCCTTTTTTATAAAATTGTACCACTGTTGTACTTAACACTAGACATACAACTTTTAATGTGAGTAGTTTGTGCAGTTGATTTAAATTATGGCCCAGGGAAGTTAGCTTTTGTAGTCGGTATTTGGCTTCTCTCTTGTTTCTGGACAGAAGTATCTTTATTTTTATTGCATGGTTTTATATATGAAACTCAAGGTGGTTTTCAAAACAACACAACATCTACAGTTAACAAAACAAAAACTCTACAATTAAAATCAGGAAGGCAACCCATGGACCATTATGTCCAGATATTTGGTGCAACAGCTAGGTTTTCAATGGTTTATAAAAGGCAGGAAGATTGATATGCCTTGTATCTCAAGAGGTTATATGTTCCATTGCACAGGGACAGTTGCAGAGAAGATTCAATAGAACCCACACAGACACACATTCCCTTGGCTTCCTGGCATGGGACCCTCATGTGTGTCTCCAGGTCAAGTGGGCCAGCTCTTAAAGAGAGGGAAGGTCCTCTACATGTTAGAAGCCAAAGACCCAGGACTTTCAACTGGAGCCAAAATAATTCAGCAGCCATATGATGAACAGTCTGTCGCTCCAAATATTCTGGGCATGTTCTGGTAGATTCACTTTCTCTAAGGAGCCGGTTCTAGCGCTTGAATCAACCCATGTCTCGGGGATGGTGGGGTGGGGGGAGCCTTGGAATGTTCCAGGAACAGACCTGCAAAAAAAATATGGGACACAGCTTCCAATAATGTATTTCTGTGTCCCACCCTTTTATATTAGCAGTTGTTGTCTCACTCTTCTTTGTAGCACAGGACACTTCTATAGCAAACCTTGACTATTCCATGTCTTTATGGGATTCCTCCAGAGTACACGTGTATGTGTGTCTTATGCCACACAGATAATAGAATAAGCCTCATTTAATTCAATGGGACTTTTCACTGCATAGATACATATGAGATGGTATGAATACAGTGGTACCTCGGTACTCATTGTTAATTGGCTCCAGGTAGAGCAATGAGTGCCAAACAGATTTTTTTCCATAAGGAATAATGTAGTGAATGAGTCACAAGGGCAGCCAATACCGACAGGTTCTAACTTGTGCGTTGAGTACCAAACAAACGATCGAGTATCAGGACAAAATTTTCACATCAAAATGCATTGAGTACCAAATTCGATGAGTTTCAAAGAAGTTGAGTACCAAGGTACCACTGTATACTGTCTGATGTGGCCAGGATATTAAATTACATTATGTTTTTCTCTTTGAAAGTAAACTATTGCATAATGTATCAATGCTGGAAAAGCACTGTTTTCCAATGAGCATTTGGATGTTTTGATTATTTTTTTCCTGGTTTTTTTTAAAATTTATTTACTCCTGGATGAAGATATGAGCTTTTTCCCCCCCTGAAACCTGATCTTCAGCCATTGGCTGATGCAAAGATTCAGCCACAGCAACTGCCATGGAATTCTGAATCTCAGCATTCTGCTTTTTCCCACAGAAGGATTGCATAGCAGCTATCCTGCCTTTCTTTCCTCAGTTTATTTTTTAAAAAAACTAGTTACTTTCAGCAGGCTAAGGGAACTGTAAGGTTACTATTTATAAAATCAAACTTACTTTGTAAGAACCAACCGTAACATGTCACAGAATGACAAAGTGTGAGCCTTTTTCCCCCCTATGTTCCTCCATAGTTACAAAGCTCAAGTAAGTGTGGTTTCATGTTGGCTTGGATTCAAGCTTGTTTGGGCATAGCCACCAAAATCCTAGATTTAAGTAAATCAAAGCAGTGGAAGTTATGTTGATTTTTAGCAGGTCTAAGCATGAATTCAGTCTGTAGTTTTCAAGTTCTTTAAAGGATTCTTGTATTTTATTTGCAGTTGCAGTTGCTTGCAAACAAGCTTGGAATGATTGTTTTGAAAAGTGGCAAAATAAACAGCAACAGTATTACTAATAGATTTTTGCCTCTGTCATATTGCCCTCCTTTAGATTAGTTATTTGGCTTATTCAGAATTGTACAAAAGTTTGCTTTTGTAATAGGAATTATTTTTAGATTTGGTAATTAGGCTGCTACATTTGTCCAATAATTATATTCTTTACTTGTATCAATCATGTAAATGTATTCAACACAATCTCTGTATCGCATGATAAAGATGTATTATTTTAGGGAGGGGAAAAACACTAATCAATTTATTTGGTGATGCAGAATTCTCCTCCCCTTTCTTTTTAATTAATTAGCATTCTCCCCTAGGCCAGCCAACTCCCCCCCCCCCCCCGCCAAAATCTACTATTTTATAGAAGTGTCTTATAGAACAGTCATATTACTAAAATTACTAAGAGCCATTTTCAGGATCATACCTGAAGGTAGCAATGTTGCCTAGAGTAAAATTGTTGGATTTCTTTTCCCATTGTGTTAATCATTGCACCTGCTGGTTGTTAGCTAAAAGAGAGAATGGGTCAGTCACAAATCTATTCCCGTAGCACTCTTCACTTCAAAAGTTTGAAAGCAGGCAAATGTGAGTAGATGAATAGGTACCACTTCAATGGGAGGTAACAGTGCTCCATGACATCATACTGGCCACATGACTGTGGAAATGTCTTTGGACAGCACTGGCTCAGTAGCCTCCAAACGGAGATGGAATTGCCGCCTATCATCGGCAATGACTAGCAGAGTAAAATCTGCAGGGACCCCTTTTATATCTTCACTTTGCCTATATTAATTAGCAAAACAGTCTTGGAAGGGTATGTTCCTTTTGTTCCTTCTAGCTGAACAGCCAGTAAGCCTAAGAATAAAAATGGTTGGAGAAATTAACAGTTGAAGCACTTCTGCACTGCATTCACCAGTGGGCCAAAAATTATTCTCCCCTATGGACAAAGCTGTTTTATATCTCCTCTGAAATGGTTCCTGCGTAGGAAGCCTTGTCTTGTATCTGAGTAGCACTGGACGATGCCTGGGTGGGTTAATCACTTCTCTTGCAACTCTCTAGGTGATGTAGCTGATCCTCAAGCTGTTGGACACAATAGATAGATGTTAGGCCACTCTTTACATTTCTGCAGTGGTAGGAACGACTTCTACCTGCCGCCACTTTTAAATCATCATGAGCCTGCTTGAACTCTATGTCTTCAACTCAGGTGAGATCTTAATACCCTGGCTAAGCTTCACTTGTGAGTTAGATATTTTTCAGTGTTCACAGAAACGTTGGTCCAATAGAGTTGCCTGCAGATGCTGTTTCCCTACAGAATCCTTCACTCTGGAATAGGGTTAACCACAAAAGTACCCCCGTATGCTGGCAGTTTCCTCCCTGTGGGCAGCAGGAGACGGGGCGCTTGCAACCATATTTTTCAACATTCAGAATAGTTGGCTCTGAATACCATATGCTGTACTTCCAGCAAATCGATTTAATCTTCTGTGTTGCACCACGTCCATACAATGCACTGGGTAGTTGGTAATCACAGAGATTGGCTTCGTGTTTATCAAATCCATTTTTCAGTAAATAAGGAAGATTTTTTATTAAAATGTCAGTCATTCTCACTGGAAAATGTAATTTTCATTCGACAGCAGTGGCTTTTTAGAGGCTGAGATTGATCGGGTATGGGATTTGTTTTTAGCTGTATGAGAGACATGCTTCAGGAGGTGTGTGTTGTTTTTTCACCAGAAAAATCTGAAATCCCTTTTCTACAGTTACTCTTTTGTACTTAAGCCAGCTATTTTGAGATAATGAAAATTTATCTGGAGGCGTTAACAAACATGTTCGTGGAAGTTTGGCCTTGATATGGCTATATTTACTACCTACACTAAGCAACTTTATGCTTATTTAATGTGCTTTTTTTGAGATTTTTATTTTCCCAATATATTGCTCTTCTAAGGTTTTCTGATCTCAAATGTTAGTTCATAGGTCTCCAAGGGAGGGGTCTTACTATCAAGATTTCAACTGCCCAAATGACTGATATTTGCTAGATTGCATTCTACGTATCTCGGAGGTTTCGGTAAATCAATTGTACATAAAAGGACTTTTCTTATGCCAGATCAAATGTGAAATAAGCACTGTTAAAGTGATCTTCGAACACTACTCCCCTTGGTTTTTGAAAACATGTTTTATCTTTTAACCTTAGCTCTTGAAAAGGCCTTCTAATTGCATAGCTTGTGGAGTCCTACAATCATTTTATTGCTTCATATTATGTATTGTTTTATTTTCATTTTTGACTAGTACTATAAGTTAAATGCAAAAGGCATTGTTTTTGGACAGTCAATTTGGAGTTGTAGTACAACAAAAAATCATTTAGTATATATAACATAAAACTGAAGGGATAGCTAATACCCTAAGATTTTTTTAAAATAAAATAAAATAAATAAACTTGGGAAGTGAGGTAAAAATGATAGAATGAGTTTAATAGAGGCAGTGAAGAATTCTCACTTAGGTTAGAGTTATAACATTTTGGTGGCTGCGTTCCACTTACATTTTTGAGAACTTGAACTGCAGTAACAAGGCTTCTGGTTTATAGCTGTTTTTTTCTTTGGTGTTGGGCGGTTATTATTAAACTTTATTAGGCCCATTTATTATTATTAAACTTTATTAGGCCCAGTGTGGCATTTCACTAGCATCTTGGTTATTTTGTTTCAGAATTAGGGGATTTTGTTCCACCATTTTTTAGTTATAAGGACCAGAATAGACTCCAGAGACTACATGCTGCCTTCAGGAAAAAGAAATAAAAGTTTTAACTATAGAGTGTGAAGTATCTGGCTTGCTAATAACATGGGGCAAAAGAATCTTGAAAAAGCTGATGATGATTATGGCAAAGGGTGCATTAAAAGGGCTAGAAAGTACCATGCATTTGAAAGGGAGGGGACTCCCCAAAAGGGGAAAAAGAAAAAAGAAAAACAACAATGCAAGAGAAAAAAAGTTGTGATTATGAAAAGTGGTACTTAGACAAGAAAGAGGAGGAGGATGTATTTAGGCATTTTTAACAGACTATATTCACTCTGGCGAACTGCCTTGGCAGAGCAACGGGTTAATTTCCAGAGCAGTCTTCAGAGGCACTCACATTTTTTCAGCACTGATGTTGGCAGCTCTCTACTGATCTGTCTTCTCTTCTCATCAAAGTAAGGTGACTTCTCCCCAAATTATTTGGGAGGGGCAAAACATCCCATCTTCCTTTCTGGGATGGTCTGTCATGGAGCTCTGGATGCATCTTAAGAAGGGTTGTAACAAACTGGAATGGATTGTAAAGCCGACTCATAAAGATGGGCAAATCTCTGTATCGAAGGATGTACAAAATCCGCTTGATTTGGGAGTGGATTATTTTCCATCCACGAGACGGCTTGGCATGTTCCAGTGCTGGGACTCTGGAATGCTCCATTACCAAATCAGCAGGTTTAGCATATCCCTATTGGAAGCCAAGGACTGGAAGGAGAAGGCCAACTTGCTGGGCATGTCAACCCTTAAGAAAACTGACAAAGGATACATACCATAATACCTGTAAATGTCCAGAAGGGATCAGAGCTAGTTTTCCTTATAGGTAGTCCTCGGCTTACAACCATTTGTTTAGCGACCGTTCATAGTTACAACTTATGACTACTTTTCACACTTACGATTATTGCAACCTCCCCATGGTCATGTGATCCAAATTCAGGCCCTTGGCAACTGGCACATATTTATGACGGTTGCTGTGTCCTCGGGTCACGTGATCCCCTTTTGCAACCTTCTCCCAAGCAAAGTCACCAGGGAAGCCAGATTCACTTTACAGCCATGGGATTCACTTAACAACTGTGGCAAGAAAGTTGTAAAATGAGGCAAAATTCATTTAACAAATGTTTTGTTTAGTAATAGAACTTTTGGGGTCAATTGCAGTCATAAATCAAGGACTACAAGTAAGAATAAAGTAGCTTTAAATAGAATAGCCTTTCCTAGTAACCTCCAGGTACCGTGGGCAATTTCTCCGGCGGCTAGGGATGATGAGAGTTGTAGTGAAACCTGCTGGGTTGAAAAGCCTCTCATAAAGGACATTCCTGGTAAGAATAATGAAAAATTAGTTACTGTCTAACAAATTGTGAATTAAAAATGAAATCCATTACTTCCATTACTGTAAGGAAAAATAAGATGTTACGTTTTGGAGATACTTAATCAAATAATAAAATTTTATGGCATCAAGTAATTTTGAAAACTCTTCAGAGCAGAAAGAAACAGGTCAGTAGTGGAAAAAAGAATATTAATTATACAGCTCCAGAATACTAAAGGGCCAAACTATAATTTATGTACAGCTGCCTCTTCTATTTTTCTGGAAAAAAATAACTCTCTGTTAATATGGCAGCACAAAGATATGGATGGTTTAATTCTTTATGCAGTCTTCCTGGCAAATACAACTCTTGTGTTGGTTAGCATGTTTGGCTGTAGGGATAATGAAGGGTTCTTCATTTTTACAATATTGATTTAGAGGCCTCATCTATGTCTTACATTTTCCAACTCATTTTAAATGCATAAAATACGGTATGTGCTTAGCAAATTTTACAGTTTTCCCATAAGACATAGCATGCTTTCTGAAGCCAACATTTTGTTTTGTTTTGTTTATTATTACTTTTTACACTCAGCGCCGTGTTTTTTTCCCTATGGTCATTGAAGTCAGCACCTCTAGTAATATAACTTTGGTGATAAGTATTGTGTAAGGAAGGCCATCAAAGCTCTGTCCTGGGTGCTGAATATCTTTTGAAAGCTAGATGCTTGACATATAACGGGGAGAAAAGAGCATATTAGTTTTACAATTGATTGCCAGATCACATGGTGGGTGAAAAATGGTGTAAATCTATGATTGGACAATTTTTAGCAATAATAATTCTGAGTAGTTTTTGCAAGAATAAGCTGGGGTTATCATAGAAACAAAATGAGAAACAACAAGCAGTTGTCAAAGTTGTGTCAGTGTTTATTATTTTCTTCTTTGGGGTTGCTTTCCAGAAAAATGAGGTCAAGTATTTTATTAATATGAACGGGGGGGAAAGATGATAAAGCTAGAAGTGTAATTTGCAGGAATGGAACGGAATGGAACAGAACGGAATAGAATAGAACTGGAAGGGACCTTGGAGGTCTTCTAGTCCAGCCCCCTGCTCAAGCAGAAGCTTGAGCTAAAAGCTTGAGCAGGAGCTAGAAGGACAATATTTTCAAACATTATTTATCTTCCGATAAATGGTTCTGTTCATCACCTTTTATGTACATGAAGGGACAGTTCAGGTGAACTAGTAAGATGAATATTGATTGTGTGTTACAGTTGTGTGGCTATTTAATGCTATTGCTATCTTTTGAATTTATAAATAAAGTTGCCCTAGCTGTTGCCCCCTGCCTTGGCTTGCCCTCACCCCACCTTCCACGTGGTATAACATTAGTACCGCCAACCCAGCAAATCAGGATGTTGCTCTATCCAGTCTTTGGATATATTGTTCCACTCTTCTGGCACAGTCCAGATTTATTGGTGTGTTTGTGTTTTCTTTGTCCTCAAAAGCTGGAGATGCCGATGATCCACCAAGAATTACCCCAAATCCAGTCATCAATGGGAATGTAGCTATGGCTGATGGTCACAATAACACAGAAGAAGACATGGAAGATGGTGAGTTAACTTGCTCTCTCAGTTTGGTGGTGATGTGGAAAGCTGGTTTTGTTTTCTTCAGCACGTAAGTCCCTGGGGGACAGTATGCTAGTTACTGAGACCTACCTGGGGAAGAAAACTTCTGAAACGTAGTGGATAAAACAGATAAAGTTGAAATAATAGAAAATACTTGTAGCTCGGGTTTTAGATTTTGGCTGTGAATAAGTTAAGACAAGAAAATCCTGCTGATGAGGTTACCTAGTTTGGTAATGAAACGTTCAGGAATTACCGTATATTAAAATGAGCTTGGAGAACAAATCACAGCCAAAACAAATAAAAGTTTTCTTCCTCTTTCATAACCCGAGGGAGGAGTTTAGTCAGTATCTGGTGGATAAAATCGCTCAGATTCGGGTTGGTCTGGACTCCGATTGGGCAGTATCTGACGAGGGGGAAGCGATGGGTTTGGCCGATAACATTTGGGAAGAGTTTGATCCTGTGACTCTGGATGAAGTGGACAGGATCATGGGGAAATTAAGTGCCGCCACACGTTTGTTGGACCCATGTCCCTCCTGGCTGGTTTATGCGGCTCGGGAGGTTACCGGAGGCTGGCTCCTGGCAGTTATTAATGCTTCCTTGAGTGAGGAGTGCTTCCCTGCTGCCTTGAAGGAGGCGGTGGTGAGGCCCAACTTTCATCCTGTCTCCAACCTTCGCTTCCTTGCGAAGGTTGTTGAGAGCGTGGTGGCACGGCAGCTCCCTTTGCTCCTGGAGGAAACTGAGTATCTGGACCCGTACCAATCGGGTTTCAGGCCCAGGTACAGCACGGTGACGGCATTGGTCGCGCTGGTGTATGATCTCTGGCGGGCCCGAGATAGGGGTTATTCCTCTGTCCTGGTCCTATTAGATCTCTCAGCGGCTTTTGATACCATCGACCATGGTATCTTGCTGCGACATCTTGAGGGGTTGGGAGTGGGAGGCATCGTTTTACGGTGGTTCTCCTACCTCTCAGGCCGTTTGCAGACACTGTTGGCAGGAGGGCAGAGGTCAACCCCGAGGCCCCTTAGTTCTTGGGTGCCTCAGGGGTCGGTCCTCTCGCCCCTCCTGTTCAACATCTAAATGAAGCCACTGGGTGAGATCATCTGTGGTTTCAGGGTGAGGTATCATCAGTATGCTGATGATACCCAGCTTTTCATCTCCACCCCGAACCAACCCAGCAATGCCCTCGATGTGATGTCCCATTGCCTGGAAGCGGTACGGATCTGGATGGGGAAGAACAGGCTCCAGCTCAACCTGGCCAAGACTGAGTGGCTTTACATACCGGCATCTGGTTTAGTCCAAGAGGTTCCATCTTTGGTTATGGGAGGAGAGGTGTTACCTCCCGTTGATAGGGCGCGCAACCTAGGCGTCCTTCTGGATACACGACTCAGTTTCGAATATCATATAGGAGTTGTGGCCAGGGGGGCATTTGCCCAGGTTCGCCTGGTGCACCAGTTGCGCCCCTATCTGGACTGAGATGCCCTACGTACTCACACACTCGTTACCTCCCGTATAGATTACTGCAATGCTCTCTACATGGGGCTGCCCTTGAAGACCACCTGGAGGCTCCAGCTGGTGCAGAATGCGGCTGCGCAGGTAGTGATGGGAGCATCCCGATACTCCCATATTACACCCCTCCTGCGTGAGCTGCATTGGTTACCGGTTGCCCTCCGGATGAGATTTAAAGTGCTGGTACTTACCTTTAAAGCCCGACATGGCCTAGGCCCGGGATATTTGCAGGACCGTCTGCTGCCGGGAACGACTTCCCATCGCCCAGTGTGCTCAGACAGGGAGGGCCTCCTCAGGGTGCCGTCAGCAAGACAATGTTGGCTGGTGACCCCCAGGGGGAGGGCCTTCTCTGTGGGAGCACCAGCCCTGTGGAACCAACTCCCCCTTGAGCTCCGGATGGCTCCGGATCTCTGGTCCTTTCGCCGCGACCTTAAAACATTCCTTTTCCATCAGGCTGACCTGGACTGACGACAGGGATTTTAAAAATGTTTTTAATTTTAGTATTGGGGCTTCTAGTTTAATTCTTTTTTAACATTTGTATTATTGTATTTTTTATTGTTGTTAGCCGCCCTGAGTCCTTCGGGAGATGGGGCGGCATATAAGTCCCAAAAATAAATAAATAACCCAGAATTATGAAATTAAAATAATGGTAGATTTAGGGTAGAGAAAACAAAATACTTCCCTACATGATGTATAAACAACTTTTGTAGGATCCATTGCAGTTGGACATGCTAAATGTCATGTGCTGGGTGGAGAATTGCTTCATTTTATCTGTTCAGAATCTCCCATTATTCATCAGTCTGTCATTGCTTTTCTTATTTTTAACAAGTCCCAAATATTGTACAGTTTTGTTGTGTTCTTGTAGCCCTTGACTTTTACCATTTTCTACTTCTTTTTCACTTATTAAAAATAATTACACACTTTTTAGTAGACTGAATTTCTTTTCACAATATCTATCATGTGGTTGTGCACATAGATGGGGCAAAACAAAAAACAGGTATTCCACCCAGGGAACAGATTTGAAGTTTTCCAAACCAAGCAGTTTTGCTGATAATATCTTGGGAATCATTGATCCAATAGAATATCATCAGGTGTTATTAATGAACTCTTACAATTAGCTTACAATTAACTAATAATTGATAGGATGATTAGCCAATATACAATATTTTATATGCCAAGAAGTAGAAGCAAGAGCCATGGTAGCTTAGTGATTAGATTGCAGTATTGCAGGTTAACTCACTGCCCGCTGCCAGGTGTTCGATCCTGACCGGCTCCAGGTTGACTCAGCCTTCCGTCCTACCAAAGTCGGTAAAATGAGGACCCAGATTGTTGGGGGCAACAGGCTGACTCTGTAAACTGCTTAGAGAGGGCTGTAAAGGATTGTGGGCTGGTGTATAAGTCTAAGTGCTATTGCTAAGTGCTATTATTTTTTTTTAGTCAAAAATTTTCATTGTTGCTTTTTCAAGAATCTGGGTCTCTCTTAGTTGTTTGCAGCTTTGATTTGATAAACTTTAAAGAAGTATACAACTTAAAAATAAAATATTCTTGTTTTAAAAAAACAAATTATGCTATTGCTTTCAAAAGGAAAGCAGCACACTGTATCTGGTTTGTGCAAGTAGTTTATTTTAGTAAGTACATTTTGTGCTACAGAATGAAAAAAAAAGAATTTTAGAATTAAAGTTGCTGTTACTTTTATCATTAGTAAGTTATAAAGCCAAAAAATAAAGTGTCACAAAGAAGAGGGAGTCAAGCTATTCTCCAAAGGCAGGACAAGTAGCAACGGATGGAAACTAGTCAAGGAGAGAAGCAACCTAGAACTAAGGAGAAACTTCCTGACAGTTAGAACAACTAACCAGTGGAACCACCTGCCTCCAGAGGTGGTGAATGCTCCAACACTGGAGGTTTTTAAGAAGAGACTGGACAGCCATTTGTCTGAAATGGTATAGGCTTTCCTGCCTGAGTAGGGGATTGGACTAGATGACCTCCAAGGTCCCTTCCAACTTAGTAGTAGTAGCAGCAGCAGCAGCAGCAATTAATACAGGGATCTTCAAACTTGGACCTTTTATGACTTGTGGAATTCTGGGAGTTGAAGTCCACAAGTCATAAAAGGGCCAGGTTTGAAGACCCCTGCATTAATGCATTTATTGAAGTTTGCATTATGACCAGTTACTCTATTTCCTAAAAAAGTGACACAGATTTCAAATTAAAATGACCCCTGATTTACCTAAACAATGTGTGTGATGTTTTGGAAGCTGACTCATGTCCTCCTAACTTCTAATGTGCTGGAGCTTTGGGTAGCCTTGGGTGAGTGAGCATAAATCATGGCAGGAATGATTTAGCTAGCAGCTGTATTACTGTACAAGCATATGTTATTTTTTTAAAATCATACTTATACTAGAAAGATTATTATGTCTGTAATGATGCAGCAGGATAAAAACCTACAAGTTCCTTAATAGAGGAATGTCTTACCTCCCCCCCCCCCCCGTCTCTGTCAGTCTGTATATATGAATGAAGTTGGCCGAGTACATTTGGGAAGAGTTCGATCCTGTGACTCCGGATGGACAAGATCATGGGGAAACTAAGTGCCGCCACATGTTTGTTGGACCCGTGTCCCTCCTGGCTAGTCTATGCATCTCGGGAGGTTACATGAGGCTGGCTCCTAGCAGTTATCAATGCCTCACTGAGTGAGGGGTACTTCCCTGCCGCCTTGAAAGAGGCGGTGGTAAGGCCCCTCCTCAAGAAACCGGCATTGGACCCAGCTGTTTTAAATAACTTCCGTCCTGTCTCCAACCTTCGCTTCCTTGCGAAGGTCGTTGAAGCATGGTGGCACGACAGCTCCCTTTGAACCTGGAGGAAGCTGATTATCTAGATCCGTACCAATCGGGTTTCAGACCCGGGCACAGCACGGAGACGGCATTGGTCGCACTGGTGAATGATCTCTGGCGGGCCCGAGATAGAGGTTATTCCTCTGTCCTGGTCCTATTAGATATATCAGCGGCTTTTGATACCATCGACCATGGTATCTTACTGCGTCGTCTTGAGGGGCTGGGAGTGGGAGGCACCGTTCTGCGGTGGTTCTCCTCCTACCTCTCGGACCGTTCGCAGACGGTGTTGGCAGGAGGGCAGAGGTCAAGCCCTAGGCCTCTTAGTTGTGGAGTGCCTCAGGGTTCGGTGCTCTCGCCCCTCCTGTTCAACATCTATATGAAGCCGCTGGGAGAGATCATCCGTAGCTTCGGGGTGAAATATCATCAATATGCTGATGATACCCAGCTATTCATCTCCACCCCGAACCAACCCAGTGATGCCCTCGATGTGATGTCCCGTTGCCTGGAAGCGGTACAGATTTGGATGGGAGAAAACAGGCTTCGACTCAACCCGGCCAAGACTGAGTGGCTGTACATACCGTCATCTCGTTTAGTCCAAGAGGTTCCATCTCTGACTATAGGAGGAGAGATGTTACCTCCCATTGATAGAGCACGCAATCTGGGCGTCCTCCTAGATTCACGACTCAGTTTTGAAGATCATATTGGAGTCGTGGCTAGGGGGGCATTTGCACAGATTCGCCTAATATACCAATTGCGCCCCTTTCTGGACCGAGATGCCCTACGTACAGTCACCCACGCACTCGTTACCTCCCGTATAGACTACTGTAATGCTCTCTACATGGGGCTGCCCTTGAAGACCACCCAGAGGCTTCAGCTGGTGCAGAGTGCAGCTGCACGGGTAGTGATGGGAGCACCCCGATACTCCCATATTACACCCCTCCTGCGTGAGCTGCATTGGCTACCGGTTGCCCTCCGGGTGAGATTTAAGGTGCTGGTACTTACCTTTAAAGCCCTACATGGCTTAGGCCCGGGATACTTGCAGGACCATCTGCTGCCGGGAACAAATTCCCATCGTCCAGTACGCTCACACAGAGAAGGCCTCCTCAGGGTACTGTCAGCTAGGCAATGTCGGCTGGCGACCCCCAGGGGGAGGGCCTTCTCTGTGGGAGCGCCAGTCCTATGGAATCAGCTCCCCCCTGAGCTTCGGATAGCCCAAAATCTCCAATCCTTTCGCCGCGGCCTCAAAACACTCCTGTTCCACCAGGCTGACCTGGACTGACAGGCATTTTAATTAATTTATATGTAGAATTTTTAATTTATTTTTTTAATTCTTTAATTTTAATTTATTGCACAGATGATTTCAGTTTTATTTTTATCTTGATTTCTGTACTTATTATATATTTTGTTGTTAGCCGCCCTGAGTCCTTCGGGAGATAGGGCGGGATATAAATCCCATCAATCAATCAATCAATCAATCAATCAATCAATAAATATAGGTAGTCCTCAGCTTACAACAGTTCATTTAGCGACCATTCAAAATGACAACAGCTTTAAAATGGATTCATGACCGTTTTTCACACTTACAACCCTTTTCAGCATCCCCATGGTCACATGATCAAAATTTGGGCACTTGGTAACTGGCTCATATTGATGACGATTGTAGTGTCCTGCCCCCTCCCCAAATAAACATTGCAAATCAGTCACGTGACCTGTGAGATGCGGCGAACGGCTGTGAAGGCAGGCCAGTTGCTGAGCACCCAAATTGCAATCGCGTTGCTGCAGGGGCCCCAGCCACCAGAACTTTGAATCCCAGTGATATGTACCTTTTTATCATAACTGGACGGTCCCAAGCGGCAGGTCATAATTCAAGGACTACTGCATCTGTGATTCTCTTGTTGGAGACCCACGGACGAGACTGCAGATTCTTGGAATGCTTCTTTCCTTATTTTGCAGACACAAGCTGGCGGTCAGAGGCGACGTTTCAGTTCACGGTTGAGCGTTTCAATCGGCTGAGCGAGTCGGTCCTGAGTCCCCCCTGTTTTGTGCGGAACCTTCCCTGGAAGATCATGGTGATGCCACGGCTTTACCCAGACAGGCCACACCAAAAGAGCGTAGGATTCTTTCTTCAGTGCAACGCTGAGTCCGATTCCACGTAAGTCCTGTTATGAATTGATATCCGGCACCTCTCTTGAATGCAGCACCTTGAAATCTTCTGCACGTGGATCTGTTGCCCGATAGGAGATAATGCATCCAGCCTGGGGCATCAGCAGTCAGGGGCCAAATGGGAACAGTGCTGCAGATGTGCATATATTCAGAGGATGTATGTCGATGAAGATTCTCAGCCATCCAGAGTTGTCTAGTAGTTGAGTCAAGCGGATTTCTTTTCTTTTTGGTTTGAAATGTTTTCCTGCTTATGCAAGCAGATCCAAGAAGAAGCTACTTTGGTAAGCCATGAAACGTTTCAAACCAGGCAGAAACGAAGTCCAGTTGCCATGATTCAATTTCCAGACACACAGAGAGGACTTATTTGTCACTTCCGAAAGTTGGATGTTACAATGTTGGTAGCCTCAGAGAACATAATGAGAACAGTGACCTGTTTCAATCCAGATCAGTGTTTCTCAACCTTGGCTGGCTGGGCAATTCTGGAAGTTGAAGTCCACCCATCTTCAAGTTGTCAAGGTTGGAAATACTGGTCCAGATTTTGGGGTAGAAATCAGTGTTCTGAATTGTTAATTTTAACTATTGACGAAAATGATATGATAATTGATTCTTAAATTTATAGACACCAATTAATAAGGTAACCCTCAATCACTGGGAACGTAAACATTTTCCCACAACCTTTACAAATGGTTAATCTGGACCTTAAATGAATATAAGTATTATTTTTTTTACAGTAAACAGAACCATGTAAAGATGCACAACACTGAAGTTTAGGTTGGATAAACGAATGCAAATAATTCGGATGAGAGATACTAGTAGTGAACGCATCTCTGCAGAATGACCTGTTTGTGTTGCAATATTTGACAGCTACAACTTTCATAAAGACAGTAGTTAAATGTAGAAGCCCTTCAGCAGACAGGAAGGTTAAATTAGAGAATTTCCCTTTTGTCATTTCATTTAAAATATAAAGCTTAAATCGCCATAGTTTTGGCAGGTATGGTTTTGAGCTATGAAGAAAATTAAAATTCTTTTAAAAAAATTAAATCACTGTCATGCATTTATTTAGCTGGTTGTTCAGTTTTACTTATTTACATTTTAAGCCTTGCAGTTCTAACAAGACAGAATAGGATACAAAGAGAGCGATCCAATTCCTTTAATATTTTGACTACTTACTTCCTTTTATTCTCTGGAGGCTGGACTTTGAGATAAAATCAAAAGTTGAAAACAAAGTAGGGAGCAAGTGCAGAATTTACTTTCACGTTATTTGTGAATTTACACTCAAAGGTTTCACCTAAGTAGGATCAATTTTTCATATTCCCACTAAATGTTCCCATTAAATGAACAGATTATTTTTCCGTGTGATTTTTAATTTTTTTTATTACTATGATTTGCTATTAGTCAATAGAAATACAAGTTTTCGAGGAGATATGTTGCTTGAGAGGCATAGCATTTTTAACCATCTGTAGAAGAAAATAATCAAATGAGATGGAACATTTATGTGGGAAGACATTAAAAAATGAAATAAAATAAACAGTTTTGTTAAAAGGGAGAAGCTTTTCATAAATTGCTTCCAGGATATTAATAATGGCTACTACTCCTGAGAGGTTACCGGAGGAAAGTTTTACATCCAGGAGTGACAAGAAATGAAGAGGCTTGCTCAGTAAAATATAATTTGTGAGTGGCTTTTCTGCAGCACAGTGTGTCAAGCGTTATCTCTCTAATTGTTGCAGGTCATGGTCTTGCCATGCGCAGGCAGTCCTCAAGATAATAAATTACAAGGACGACGAGAAGTCGTTCAGTCGTCGCATCAGCCACTTGTTCTTTCATAAGGAAAACGATTGGGGCTTTTCCAATTTTATGTCTTGGAGTGTAAGTAACTGCTTGCCACGTGGGGGGGAGGGGTGCGTGGCACGTTGGATGGGGTCTAGGACAACTCGCCACTGGCCAACTAGCTCATTGCAGGATAAGAGTTGTAATATTGAAGAAAGGATGCCAAAGGGACAAAACGAAATGTGAATGACAAACGTTAAAATATTTTTTAATTATTTTAAATAATTAATTTGAATTGTCCCCTGGCGAATTGACTGCGGTGAGTTTTCCTGCGGCAAGTTGGCTCATTCCAGATTGGATGGACTAGAACACATCACAACCCAGGTCGAGTTGAAGCGGAGTTGTGGTTAGTTAGCTTAGCTACCTTATCTTCCCTCCCCTCCCCCTCCCCTCTTAGCCTAAAGTAATTTTTCAGAACTGAAATCCTTGGAGTCAGATTGCCAGACAATCCAGCAGACTTTATGAGTCTTACTAAAGCATCCTGACATTCAGAGCTCAAAGGCTAGTTTGTGTTCACCCGGAAGAGAGAGACAAGAAGCGGCTTCAGGTGCTGTGATAGAAGAAGTTGTTCTGTGCCCCACCCTCCCAGTCAGTCTCCTTGCCTCCCACTAGCGATTTATAGAAATGGCCATCTGTTGACAGCTTGAGACATCCCGTATCATTTGAGCTCAGTGGTTAAAATTGATGTATGTTTATATTGACTTGAGCTTCAGATTGAAATACGACCGTTCACGAACGGGTACTTGTGCAGAGCCCTTATGGGGGGTTTGATGTTCTTGGTTCAATCCTTCGCTCCTTCTGTCTTCCTTTTTGGTAGGAAGTTACTGATCCAGATAAAGGCTACATAGAAGATGACAAAGTAACTTTTGAAGTTTATGTTCAAGCTGATGCGCCTCATGGTGTAGCGTAAGTAGCTTTTGCTCTTTTTGTTTTTTTGAGGGGAAAAAGTAGTTTGCTTAACTTTTTCCTTTGCAGTTTTTCCCTTTTCAGACTTATGAGTTATTTCTAAGAAATGTTACAAATTCTTTAATTGTGGAGTTAAGAGAGGAAAAACTCATATTTTTCTACCTTAAATTTCTTTCACCGAGTCAAAGTCCTACACCTTAATCATGCATACTGTTTCTCACATTCCCACATGTAATACTTGCCTAATACATTGGTTAGCAAGTTTAACAAACAATCCCTATCTAAGGAGATGACATAAAATGGAAGAAGGAGGGATTTTAATTACAGGCTGTTCCTTCAAATGGAGTTGGTTTCTTGGAAAGACCTTCAAGTTCTTCTAGGAGGGAGATACACACACACACACACACACACACACACACACACACACACACACAAGTGCAGGAATCCTCATACCATCTAGACCAGACATGTCAAACCCGCGATGTCATGTGATGTCGTGCGACATATCAGAGCTTTTTCTCCATTGCCGGCAATGGGGTGAGCCTGGTTTCCTGATGACGCGTCCAGTTTGACAGCCCTGAATGGCGGCTGTTCCCTCTTTTCCTGAAAGCCTCCAGTGATGAAACACCCACAACTTCAGGAGGCAGGTTTTCTTGAGAGGTTCCTCCAATCTAGGTCTCAGTTTGTCTACGCAGTAATCCTCCTCCTCCCAGAGGAACTGGTTGTACAGGTAATCCTCAACTTACAACAGTTATTTAGTGACAGTTCGAAGTAACAGCAGCACTGAAAAAAGTGACTTAGGTCCGTTTTTCACACTTACAACCATTGTGGCATCCCCATGGTAACGTGATCTACACTCGGATGCTTGACAGCCGGTTCATATTTATAAGGGTTGCAGCATCCCAGGGTCACGTGTTCATCTTTTGCAACCTTATGACAAGCAAAGTCAATGGGGAGGCCAGATTTCACTTGCCAACCATGTTACTAACTTAATGACTGCAGTGATTCACTTTAAAAATGTGTGAAGAAAGGTCGTAAAATGGGGCAAAATTCACTTAACAAATGATTCACTTAGCAGAATAAATTTTGGGCTCAATTGTGGCCATATGTCGAGGACTACCTGTATTGTAGAATCGGTTGTTTATCATAAATTTGGGCGGTATATTCAATAATTCAGTTTCAGGCAAATCATTTTACAGAGGCATAGCTTCTAAGTAGCTTTCATTTTTCAGACACATGACTTTTTCTTTGGAAATTGCTATATCTTTGTTTTTAATTTCTCTTTTTGTTATTGTTGCTTTGTTCGAAATCTTGAAAAGATTTCAGAATTCTGAACATGTGTACTATTATCCTAATTGCTCCATAACAGATGTGTGATTTGCTGACAGTTAAATTTAAACCAGCTGGATTTCAGGGATGGAAACCAAGTTTCTAGCTTGATTTCAGTACGTATGTGTATGAGTGTGTAAAATGTGTCTAGGCACAATTCTTATATCCCAATTCTATGAATATTCCAGATGGGACTCCAAGAAGCACACAGGATATGTGGGGCTGAAGAACCAGGGTGCAACCTGCTACATGAACAGTTTGTTACAGACATTATTTTTCACAAACCAACTGCGAAAGGTAAATATGTATTCGACATGGACTGTGAATCATTCATATATATGTGTATGTATACATACCAACATACAGCATGCATATGTGTCTATGGGTATGGTATGTGTATCTGTTCGTCCATCCACCACCACTACCTACCTGCTTACCTACGTAAATATACTGCTCAAAAAAATAAATACAGTACAACACAATGTACTGTATTTAATAGTAGGATGTCTTATTTTCTGTTCCCTTTATTTTTTTGAGCAGTATATATATATATGTGTATTCTTTTGAGTCATTTTTATTGTGTGCCAGTGTGTACACAGAAAAAGTGACAATAAAGGTTATCTTTATCTTAAAGACTTTTGCGGCTGACCGATATTGTTATCTATTGCATTGGAGAAGAAAAACATTAGGAGCCCTCCTCTGGGTTTATTTCAGTAGCTTCTGGGTTTGAGCTTACCGGTGACACAAGATGCCGCCATAGTTGTGGTTACCTCGCATTGGAATCCTAATTTGCAGCTCCTGTTTGTTTTGTGCTGGAGTATTTTTTTTCTTCTTCTTCTCCCTACTGCTAGCATTCTCTTTACGCAGCGGAGACAGCCCTGCTATTAAGAGGCGTGCGATTGTGCACAGTCATCGTAGACTTCGTCTTGTGACTCGTGGGTACAAGCAAGGCTTTTCCAAGCACCGCAAAGCAGCAGCAAAGATAATGGAGATTCCAATAAGGGAAAGGAAGAGGGCAGTGCCATTTCGTCCCTGATTGTCAGTTATAAAACTGGGTCTTAGCGCCGCCCAGTGCCATTGTGGAGACGAGCTCCCATGTTCCTATTCAGACAAACAGCGTTAACTGTTTTGCATTTTGTTTCATTGTGAATTTTGTCTTTAGGTTTTAAGTTACATTTCTTCCTTGAGCAAAAAGTCTCCTCCAGACTTCATGCTCAGTGTTTTAAGTTTTCTTCAGACTTTACAGAAAGGATAAATGCTAACTGGTGGGAAAAACGTGTCTGAGATGTTCTTTTTTTCTACGAAAGGGATTTTTTCTGTCCATCCACCCCCTGCAGGGAGTCCTTGACTTACGACCACAATTGAGCCCAAATTTTCTGTTGCTAAGTGAGACATTTGTTAAGTGAGCTTTGCGCCACTTTACGACTTTTCTTGCCACAGTTCTTAAGTGCAGTTGTTAAATAAGTAACCCGGTTTGTTAAGTTAACCTGGCTTCCCTATTGATTTTGCTTGGCCAAAGGTCACAAAAGGGGATCACATGACCCTGGAACATGGCAGTCGTCATAAAAATGAGCCAGTTGCCTGAATGTCTGAACTTTGATCACATGACCATGGTGTTGCTGCATCAGCCTTAGGTGGGAAAAACGGTCATAAGTCACTTTTTTTCAGTGCCGTTATCACTTTGAAGGGTCACTAAATGAACAGTTGCAGGTTGAGGACTACCTGTATTTGGAGATAAGAAGGAAATGTTTATGTTATTGGTGTCTTTTTTTTCTACGCCCATAGCCCATCCATGCTCCCATGATTGAGTTTACTAAGTTACTGTGACAAATGCAGTAAGATCCCCACATTTGAAGGAAAAGAGGTAGTAAAGCACAAAAAAGTGCAGATGAGAGAGGCAGAATTATCAGGGAGCTCAAAACACCTCTGTGAGGCAAGGCTGGAAAATTTGAAGGCCTTTGTAGATAGTCCTCAACGTACAACCACAGTTGAGCCCAAAATTTATGTTGCTAAGTGAGACAGTTATGAAGTGAGTTTTGCCCCATGTGACTTTTCTTGCCACAGCTGTTAAACGAATCCCTGCAGTTCTTAAATTAGTCCCATGGTTCCTAAGTGAATCCGGCTTCCCCCTTGACTTGGCTTGTCAGAAGGCCTCAAAAGGGGACAGCACAAGTGATGCGATTGAGGCATTTTAAAATCACCTGTGGCGTTAAGAAAGTGGACAGATAGAAGTCCTTTTGGACTTTTCCAGACATTAAAACCAGAACTGACTACGGTGGAAGAATTGGAGTAGATAAAAGGAAGCACAACTTCATGCAAACTCTTTTATCCTATGGGATTCTCTTCACAAATCTTGGCCATTAGCTTGGATGGCTTTAAAACCTGTTAGAATAAATTGTACGGAGGATGAGTCTTTTGAGAGCTTTTGATCTTGACGAGACAGACAGACAGACAGACACACACACACACACACACACACACACACACACACACACACGTACGTCTGAGGTAGCAGAAAATGCTGCCATAAACCAGTTTCAGCAACTTCCAAGGATTCTTTCAGCCCAGAGGCTTTGATCCCTCAGAAGCACAATAAGGAAAAGTGCTTGGATTTTCATGGTTGCTCCACTCATACACTTGAGGAAAGCAAGCAGTTCAAATTACCATCTCCCACTCAGCTGTCCTATTTCCTTATTTATAGTGCTTTAGTCAAGCAAAGAACATGTTTTTCTTGGGTTTTTATGCCCCTAAAAGTGCTTAACCACCTTACCCATTTTTTTTCAACTTATACCCAGAAAGCTTCATATTTTGGTTTGTTATCTTTCCAGCTAATAATGAGGGGCCTTCGTTGTTTCGGCATTGTGCCAAAAGAGAGCCACCTTCCCTACATTTTTTGCTTCTCATTTTTAGAGCACTTTATTTTCCCTCTCTAGTTGTTTGATCTTAGATAGGAAACAACAAAGTCAACCTCTAGGACAGCTTTTTACCAACTAATTACCCCAGATAATTCCTTTGGCCTTTTTGTCTGTGGGCGGTTGGAACCAGAGTCCAATACTTTGGAAGTGTCAGATTGCAGACAGCTGTTCCTGAGAACTAGGAATAAAATCAACCTGGACTTGCTGGAACCTTGGGGAGAAATCTGAAAAATCAACCCAATCGGCATTTCCATGTCGCCTCTTAAGCACAGCATCCATTTGTCAAGTAGGACTTCAGTAAGAAAGAAATTTGGACAGCCCGCAGAGATCTTGCATTGACACATTCAGTAATAAATGTGGACTCAAGTTGTCTTAGTTTTCTATATTTTGCCCATTTTTCCGTGGCCTATTAAAGGAGAGTCAGTATGAATCTCATACTGTTTGAGACTGTTCAGCAAGTGTGATGGGCGGTACAGAAATTTAATTAATAAACAGATAAAAAATAAGTCTTGTTTCCCTGGTCATTTGCTCTTCACTGCTCCCATCCTTGTCTTTCAGGTCTCTGTAGATGTGCCACCCTTATAAGCAGGATTTTTAAAAGGGCTAACTTTTTTGGCAGGGGGAGAATTTGCTAGAAGAAGTATTTCGTTGAACAGTCTAAACCTGAGCCTGGTTGATCTTCTTTTGACCTGTTTAGGTTTATTTAGATAGCATAGCAGGTTCTCTATGAATTATTGGGTTCCGCTCTCCTGTTCATCAATTAAATCACGCATAATTTTACTTTTTGTAGTTTCACCTGTTAATCTTCTTAGGGCCCTTGGCTAGGTCCACGGTTGTTCTCATCGCTTCCCAGAACCTTCTGTCAGTAGACTTCCACTATCCTTTCTACCTTACATCATAGGTTCACAAATTTCCATATGCAGAGCAAGTGGTCAGTCACTGAGCTCCATTCTTTCTCCAAAGTTGACTCACAGTGTTTCTTGAAACTAAATCAATAAGACACAATTCTGGGTAATAAATAACTCCTACTTCTGCAGCAGCTCTAGAAACTTGACTATCAAATTCTTGCAGACAGGAATTTTCCATTTTATTTTGTAGAGCACAGTTAGGAGATTGCAAAGCATACTTATCCTACTCATAATACCTTGCATGGCTTTATGTAAGAGGGAAGAAGGACAGCAGAATCTATTGCAAACATTATCCTAAATTTTGACCCAATTCAGCCTGCTATATAAAGCAAAATGTGAGTGTGATAGGATAAAAGAGCACATCGGCCAGTGTGAGCAATTGCTGCCCTGGATTTTATTTTTCCTCAGACTTGAAAGGGTATCCCATAGAAATCCCCTCTTCAGCACACTTCTACAAGCATCTGACCAAGAGCTGGGGGAAACTGATTTGTCTGTGAGTTTGGTATTCAAAATTGTTCTGGAGATCTAGGTAGATTAGAAGCTGGACAGCCCTCATTTGAGGCTCCCAGGATCGAAATTTGCTCGACAAGTGAGCGAGTGCCAAAACAAGCAGCTATGCGGAGTAGATGGTGAAGGTCTGCCTCGAGCTTCAGGAGCCCTGCCTGAGGCACTGCCTCAATTGGAATTTGGCAGAACTGTGTTTCTTGGTGTTCTTCAGATGCATTTGAACTCCTCCACTAGAACTGTGCAGGGTGGTGCGGTGGCTCAGCGGTTAGGATGCTGGGCTTGTCGGCTGCAAAGCCAGCAACCCAGGTTCAAGACCCAAGTGCCACGTGACAGGGTGAGCTCCCGTCCTCGCCCCAGCTCCCCAGTTTGAAAGCATGCATATGTAAGTAGATAAATAAGTACCACTTCGGTGGGAAAGTAACAGCGTTCCATGATGTCATGCTGGCCACATGAGCATGGAAATATCTTCAGACAGAGTTGGCTCAATGGCCTTGAAACGGAGACGAGCATTGCCCGCTAGAATCAGCAATGACTAGTGGAGTAAAATCCGCAGGGATTCCTTTACCTTTTAGTAGAATTGTGCAGTTGAGAGAGTGACCTTAGGGGAGCCGAGCGTTCTCACTCGAGCTGAGAAATCGTCATTTGGTGAGAATGACTTGGGTGGCCATCAGATGGCCGGTTTTGTTTACCAGTGGACCTCGGTCCTGCTTGAAATTTGTGAAACCTTACGAGTCCAAACGATCCATCTTTATAACAACATCCCAGGATCTTGGATATGTGGGGATAAAGACTGGACATAAGTCAAAAGTAAAGCAATAGGAAAGGCAGTCTTGTTCAGAAACTCCTTTCTCCACTCACTCACCCATCCCTAATCCCACGTCGTATCATTGAGCTGAGTGAAATCTAAGCGTTTTTTCCCCAGACTCAAACAGGGTGCTGGTTTGGTGGTAGTTCGGGTCTCAAGGATCAAACTGCCTGATGTAAACCTTTCACTGTCAGCAGCCTGGGTGAACTTGTTGGATATCGCAAAGCAGGTTGTACAGGAATATTTAACTGAATTGCCCAGCAAATCACCAGAGAGAATCAGACGTTGGATTAAAAAACAAAATGTCTATGGAGATTCTCAATCATCCAGGTCATGGTTGTGCCAAAGGTGCTTTTTTCCAAAAGGCAACTGGACTTTCTTGGTTTTTCCATGAGGATGTTTTGCTTCTCATCCTGTTCTCATTCAGAATTGAAGAAGCTTCATGGGCGAGAAGTGAAACATCTTCAAGGAAAAACAAAGTCCACTTGCCTTTTGGGGGGGGAAAAACACCTTTGGGACATGGCATTAAAAACAAAAGGATTGGGACCTGTTTGCAGACTTTAAACTCAACTTATATGTGCTTTTTAGGCTGTATATATGATGCCTACCGAAGGAGACGACTCCTCAAAAAGTGTCCCTTTAGCATTGCAGAGAGTGTTCTATGAACTACAACATAGCGACAAACCAGTAGGAACTAAGAAGCTAACAAAATCTTTTGGGTAAGTGCTGGAACGGTTTCCAAGAGCTCTTCCGCAGCTAAGTGATTAACAGAAGTTTCTGGGACTTTTCACAAGTGGTTTTTCTGGTCTCTTTAAATTGTGTACCTTTTGTGAATGCAGATGGTACCTTATAAGGGCTGCAACAAAACTGAAGCATGTTTAATTGATTAAGCCTACAAATCTTAATCTGGGTATTGATTGAACTTGCAAACAGGCAGAAACAATGGTTTTTTTTAAAAAAAAAAAAAAAGCTTACTGGCTTAATTAGGAGGCATGTGCCTAATCGTAACAATTAAACCTCTTTTAATCAATTAAACATTGCAGCACTACGTAGGTGCAGCACCTAGCACACTGGCACTGAATAAATGTGGCTATGCCCTGGGGCCTGATGGAGGTGAGTAATTTAAGTTAGCTTTGTTGCATCTTAAAGCAATGCCTACAGCAAAAAAACCTTCATTCCCAAGTCCTTAACAGCCCGTTATCAACATCCTGTCCTTCTTGAGCATCACCTGAAGGCAGAAAGGAGCAGGCTTGATTCAGGGGGGGGGAGGTAGTTGGCATTCATTACTTTAAAGCAGGGGTGGGGAACCGTGGCCCTTTTATGACTTGTGGACTTCAACTCCCAGAATTCCCGGGCTAGCCTGGCTCCCCACCCCTGCTTTAAAGTAACAATGTACCTGTGGCATAGGACATTCTTACAGCTAAGGGAATGTAGCCTTTTCCCCCTTGGCTGCGGATGACCTTGCCTGATGGAAGGGATCTTAACACCATACATGAGACCTCATTTGAAGACAGAATGTTTCCCAGAACTTCCTGGAGAAAATTCCTTAACCAGAATTGTTGTCTGATTCTTAAACCATTCATGTAGTGCAGACATGTCAAACTCGTGACGTCGCATGACGTCACAGAACTTTTTCCCATTGCCGGCAATGGGATGGGCGCGGTTTCTCCGTGACGCTCCAGCCCGCGGGCCGGCGGTTTGACACCCCTGATGTAATGCATGCAGTCAGAGGAGATTGTGCCAAGTGTTTTCATGCAGAATATTCGCAAGATTAATAGAGATTGTTGTTTGTGGTCCACTGTTTATGTTCATTCAATTTTATTATCATAGATCAACCTTTGCCTTTTATTTTTAACTCTGTGTTTGTTACAGCAGACTGTTCTGCTAGATACCTTTCTTCTTTCATTTGACAGCCCATTGGGTCAGCTGCACGGCCTCCTTGGTGTAAGGTTAAGCTACAGTTAGGATTTTCTTTCCAACAGAAAAATGGTTTTGCAGTGTGTATACATGTGGCCAACAACCATTGAGAACAGAGCAAAATGCAGGCTTTGATGATTCATTAAGAGATTAGCTGAATTCCCAAATGCTTCAAAGCTAATCTCATTTTAATATGTCCTTTTTGTGTGTGCACTGAATCAGATATATTTGTTGCTTCTGGGTTTCTTTCAAATATTACCATTTTATAAGTGGTGCTTTTCGTTTTGTTTTTAATAAAGATGGGAGACTTTAGACAGCTTCATGCAACATGATGTTCAGGAATTATGTCGAGTGGTATGTATTGTTTCTCTTTTATTTTCACTCAGCAGTACTGAGATTCCTGTCGTTTATGCAGCCTGTGCATAAAAATAATCATATTAAGTGCTTGCTTTTACTAATTGCACTTAATTCCAATTACATTGGATTGATTGATTATAAATTTTGTCGTGGCCCCCATCCATTTTCTTACTCTGGCTTCCCCTCCTTTTTAGGGTGCAAATTCCAGCATGTCACTCAAAAGCAAAAGGGGTCCATGGGCTGAAAACGGCACTTTTGCCGGTTTGTAGAAATAAGGGGCCTAACCAAGGTTGAGCTCAGATTTTTTACAGTCATAGCAAATGGCAGCATTTTGGCTGATCTCAAGAAGCTAAGCCATGATGGGCCGAGTTAATATTTGGATGAGAGACCCCTGAGTAATACAGGTCAGACCAGGAAAAGAGCCCCCCCCCCCCCCCCAAGAAAAAGGCAGTGGCAGACAATTTCCATATTGTTGCCAAGGAAACTATATGAAAATGGTTATGAGGTCACTTGGAGTGCAGTTTGGCTCAAAGGAAGCTTTTCTTTGATGAGTGGGGAACCTATTTGATGAGCGAAAGATCTGAAGATTGTGTAAATTTGTTTTCCTGCCAGTATTGGCTGTCCCTGTCTTTCTTGAATTGAGAAGATGCCATTTTGAAGTCTTCAGAACCTGCAATCAGACTTAAAATGAAAACCAAATAATTATCTGGATGGGTCTGCATGAGATTTAGCCGAGCATCCCCCGCCACACACACACACACACACACACACACACACACACACACACACACCTTTATCTCCTGTGTTGTCTGAGACCATAGAATTCTAATAGCTGCTCATTATTAATTCAGGCATTCTGGTGTTTTTTTTTTCAGTTGCTTGATAATGTTGAAAACAAAATGAAAGGCACCTGCGTAGAAGGCACGATCCCTAAATTATTCAGAGGGAAAATGGTGGTAGGTATTGGACTTGTGGGGTGGAGGATAAATGGTCGCGTTGTTCACCTGTCTCGATGTCCCACCACCTGATTTTTATTTGCAGTCCTATATCCAGTGCAAACACGTAGACTATCGATCTGAACGAATAGAGGATTATTATGATATTCAGCTTAGTATAAAAGGAAAGAAAAACAGTAAGTATGTGTTCTCTTAAATAAAAATTCATGTGCCTCAGTAAGCCCTTCTTTACCAATAGAATATATGTAGCTAAGTGAAATCGTCAGTGATGATGGTGGTGGGGTCAGGGTTAGAACTGGGTAGAACTGGGGAGTCCTTAATTGTCTCTGAGCTTGGTTGTTTGCTTGCAGACATTTCATTACCCAACTAGGTGACATCAACTGTGTAGAAGGGCATGGGGTTTGCTCAGAGAGCACCAAGGACTCCTAAATCGTTTATGAAATTCAACTGGCTCCCTACTCTATTCGGTTCTGAAATACCTTGGTTCAGTTGCAGGGAGGGAAAAGTGTTGTGTCCACTGATATATTTCCTTTTTAATATGGAGTATATACGTAAAACTCTTCTTCCTTGTCTCTTGTCTCTTTCAGTCTTTGAGTCTTTCATAGATTATGTTGCAGTGGAACAGCTGGATGGAGATAATAAATATGATGCAGGAGAACATGGTTTGCAGGTACGATTAGCCTTCAGTTGGGTCTGTGGAATTGCAAAAGATGCCAGAGAAGCAAAGCATGCCTAAGCAGCATGTTCGTTTATTTAAGTGTGTTTATTTATTAATGATCATTAATAATTAAGTGTGTTTATTTATTAATGATTTTGTTGACATCACCCTGTCAACAAAAGTGCGTATAGTCAAGGCTATGGTCTTCCCAGTTGCAATGTATGGCAGTGAAAGTTGGACCATAAGAAAGGCTGAGCGCAAAAGAATTGAGGCCTTTGAACTACGGTGCTGGAGAAGACTCCTGCGAGTCCCTTGGACTGCAAAGCGATCAAACCGGTCAGTCCTAGAGGAGATCAATCCCGACTGCTCTTTAGAAGGCCAGATCCTGAAGCTGAAACTCAAATACTTTGGCCATCTAATGAGAAGGAAGGACTCACTGGAGAAGAGCCTAATGCTGGGAAAGATCGAGGGCAATAGAAGAAGGGGACGACAGAGAATGAGGTGGCTGGATGGAGTCACTGAAGCAGTAGGCGTGAGCTTAAATGGACTCCAGAAGATGGTAGAGGACAGGAAGGCCTGGAGGAACATTGTCCATAGGGTCGCGATGGGTCGGACACGACTTCGCAGCTAACAACAACATTTATTAATGGTCTATCCCAGAAGGACTGTGGGTCAAACACCAGCATAGCCAACATCCCCCAAAAGAAGCATAACAGTGGAATCACAGATCTAAAACCCAAGATAGGTGCCCTCAATCAAATCAGCAAATTTAACTGACTTGCAGGATGTTAGTCAGATGGGGATTCCCCATACTTCAAGGCAAAGAGGGTTCCATAAAGGGGGACCCATCACAGACAAGGCCACATACCTTTGGCCTCACCCTGAGGGTCTCTGCCCATCCCCACCAAGTTGGATAGAATGGGCGTCCTCCAGTTCCCCCTTAAATATTGCCATCCAATGGGACCTGGGAAGCATGCCTTTTCCATAGCAGCCCCTGCCCCATAGAACACTCTCCCTACCCCACCCCGGCAATCTTGCAGTCCCCTTTTTATACTTACACTTTTTGTTGTTAGTTGCGAAGTCGTGTCCAACCCATCGCGACCCCATGGACAATGTTCCTCCAGGCCTTCCTGTCCTCTACCATCTTCTGGAGTCCATTTAAGCTCACACCTACTGCTTCAGTGACTCCGTCCAACCACCTTATTCTCTGTCATCCCCTTCTTCTCTTGCCCTCAACCTTTCCCAGCATTAGGCTCTTTTCCACTGAGTCCTTCCTCATAAGGTGGCCAGAGTATTTGAGTTTCAACTTCAGGATCTGGCCTTCTAAAGAGCAGTCAGGGTTGATCTGCTGTATGACTGACCGGTTTGATCTCCTTGCAGTCCAAGGGACTCGCAGGAGTCTTCTCCAGCACCATAGTTCAAAGGCCTCAATTCTTTGGTGCTCAGCCTTTCTTATGGTCCAACTTTCACAGCCATACATTGCAACTGGGAAGACCATAGCCTTGACTATATGCACTTTTGTTGGCAGGGTCACGTCTCTGCTTTTTAGTGTGCTGTCTAGGTTTGCCACGTCTTTCCGCCCCAGGAACATCTTTTAATTTCTTGGCTGTAGTCCCCATCTGCGGTGATCTTGGAGCCCAGGAAAATAAAATCTGTCACTACCTCCATTTCTTCCCCATCTATTTGCCAGGAATTGAGAGGGCCGGATGCCATGATCTTGGTTTTCTTAACGTTAAGTTTCAAGCCAACTTTTGCACTCTCCTTCTTCACCCGCAACAAGAGGGTCTTTAGTTCTTCTTCACTTTCTGCCATTAGAGTGGTATCATCTGCATATCTTAGGTTGTTGATATTTCTCCCGGCAATCTTAATTCCAACTTTTGATTCATCTAGCCCTGCCTTTCTCATGATGTGCTCTGCATATAAGTTAAACAGGCAGGTTGACACTATACAGCCTTGCCGGACTCCTTTCCCAATTTTGAACCAGTCAGTGGTTCCGTGTCCAGTTCTCACTGTTGCTTCTTGACCCGCGTATAGGTTTCTCAGGAGACAAATAAGATTATTTATTTATTTTTATTTTATTTATTTGCTTTATATACCGCCCTTCTCCCGAGGGACTCGGGGCGGTGTACAGAGTAAGGTAGGTAAAAAATTTACAGTTGAACAATAGTAAAACAATAGTAAAAAACAACTGAGACCCCAAGAGCTATCAGGCCAGGCCGGACTGCTGGAACAGGTAAGTTTTTAAGTCGCGCCGGAAGGTGCGAAGGTCGGGGGCCATGCGGATTTCGGTAGGCAAGCAGTTCCAGAGGGTTGGCGCACCCACCCCCTGGGGGCCACCAGCCGACATTCTTTGAGCGGTGGCACCCTGAGGAGGCCCTCTCTGTGGGAGCGCACAGGACGGAGGGGTGTTGACGTTGGCAGAAGGTGCTCCCGTAGGTAGTCCGGACCCATGCCATGTAGGGCTTTGTATGTCATTGTTAGCACCTTGAATTTCACTCGGAAGGCAACCGGAAGCCAGCGCAGCTCACGGAGGAGAGGTGTGATATGGGAGTATCGGGAGGCCCCCAAAAGTGTTCGTGCAGCTGCACTCTGCACCAGTTGAAGCTTCCGAGTGGCTCTCAAGGGCAGCCCTATGTAGAGAGTGTTACAGTAGTCAAGGCGAGAGGTCACAAGCGCATGGGTGACTGTACGTAAGGCATCCAGGTCCAGATAAGGTCGTAATTGGCGCACCAGTCGAACCCGGGAGAAGGCCCCCTTGGTCACAGCTCTTATGTGATCTTCCAAGGATAGCTGTGAGTCTAGGAGGACACCCAGGTTGCGGGCCCTATCAACGGGGTAATAACTCATCCCCGATGTTAAGGGATGGAATGTTCTGAGTATCCTGGCTTGCCGGTATGTACAGCCATTCAGTCTTGTCCGGGTTGAGTTGATGGTCTGGTACTCCCATCTCTTTAAGAACTGGCCACAGTTTGTCATGATCCACACAATCAAAGGCTTTAGCATAGTCAATGGAGCAGAAGTAGATGTTTTGCTGGAACTCCCTGGCTTTCTCCACAATCCAGCGCATGTTGGCAATTTGATCTCTAGTTCCTCTGCCTCTTCAAAATCCTGCCTGTACGTCTGGTAGTTCTTGATCCACATACTGCTGGAGTCTAGCTTGTAGGATTTTAAGCATAACTTTACTAGCATGTGAAATGAGTGCAATGGTGCGATATTTGAACATTCTTTGGCACTGCCTTTCTTCGGAATTGGAATGTAAACTGATCTTTTCCAATCCTGTGGCCACTGTTGAGTTTTCCAAATTGAATGTAGCACTTTTACTGCATCGTCTTTTAAGATTTTGAATAGCTCAGCTGGAATACTGTCACCTCCACTAGTTTTGTTGTTGCTCAGCTTTCCTAAGGCCCACTTCACTTCACATTCTAGGATGTCTGGCTCGAGGTCAGTGACCACTTCATCGTGGTTATCTGGGATGTTAAGCTCATTCTTGTATAGTTCTTCTATGTAATTTTTGCCACCTCTTCTTAATCTCTTCTGCCTCTGTTAGGTCCCTGCCATTTTGGTCCTTTATCGTGCCCATTTTTGCATGAAACGTTCCCTTCATCTCTCCAATTTTCTTGAAAAGATCTCTGGTCCTCCCTATTCTGTTGTTATCTTCTATTTCTTTGCACTGTTCATTTAAGAAGGCATTCTTATCTCTTCTAGCTATTCTCTGGAATTCTGCATTCAATTGGGTGTATCTTTCTTTTTCTCCCTTGCCTTTCACTTCCCTCCTTTCCTCAGCTATTTGCAAAGCTTCCTCAGAATGTTTTCTTGCATTTCTTTTTCTTTGGGATGGTTTTAGTTGCTACTTCTTGTACAATGTTGGGAACCTCTGTCCATAGTTCTTCAGGCACTCTATCAGATCTAATTCCTTAAATCTATTTGCCACCTCTACTATATATTCGTCAGGGATATGATTTAGTTCAGACCTGAGTGGCCTAGTGCTTTTCCCTACTTTCTTCAGTTTAAGCCTAAATTTTGTAATGAGTAGCTCACGGTCTGAGCCACAGTCAGCTCCTGGTCTTGTTTATACTGACTGTATAGAGCTTCTCCATCTTTGGCTGCAGAGGACATAGTCAATCTGATTTCTTTTTTTTTTATTGAAAAGTTTTACAGTACATTTTTAAATACAAAACCCCTCCCCCTCCCCTCTCCCCAAACCTCCCCAACTCTCCCCTCCCCTCCCCGACTTCCCAGAGCTAAATACAGGGTATAAAAATACAAACAAACATAATCTAAAATATGCAAACAACAATAAAATATTAAATTCTATCGCACTTTAACTCTTAATAAAATAACTACAAGCTAGTTATACATCACATAAATACACTACTTATTCAAATGCTAAGTGAAACTTTTTAGTCCCATATTTATTCTGGATTTAATCCATCCATCTCCTCCACTCCACAATGTATCTCTGTTGCAATTGGTCTTTCAAATACGCTGAAATCTTTGCCATTTCCGCCAAATTGGAAACTTTTAAAGTCCATTCTTCTATAGTCTGCAGTTCTTCCTTCTTCCAATATTGCGCTACCAAAAGTCTCGCTGCCGTAATTAAATTCAACATCAATTTAATATCTACAACGGTGGTATCTGTGATAATACCCAATAAAAACAATTGCGGACAAAACTTTATCCTTTTCTTGAATATTTTTTGCATATTCCACCAAATTTTAATCCAAAATGCTTTAATCCTTTTACAAGTCCACCATATATGAAAATACGTTGCATCCTCACAGCCACAGTTGTTAAGTGAATCTGGCTTCCCCATTGACTTTGCTTGTTAGAAGGTCACAAAAGGGGGTCATGTGACCGCAGGACACTTCAGCCGTCATAAATATGAGTCAGTTGCCAAGTATTTTAATTTTGATCACTTGACCAATGGGGATGCTGCAATGGTCATAAGTATGCAAATGGTTATAAGTCACTTTTTTCGGTGCCGTTGTAATTTTGAACGGTCACTAAATGAACTGTTGTAAGTCAAGGACTACCTGTATTTTATGCCAAGCTGGGGCTCACTTTGCCATTCTGGTTGAAAACCCGTTTTTCAGCAGATGATGGTAATAACTCAGTTGTTCATTTGTGTATTTTATCTGTTCAACACACAGGAGGCAGAAAAAGGGGTCAAGTTCCTAACGTTGCCACCAGTACTACACCTACAGCTCATGCGCTTCATGTACGATCCCCAGACGGACCAGAACATCAAGATAAATGATAGGTAACATATTTATATGAGTGGCGGTCAGGATTCTAAAGTGGGGTTTCAGTTTCTGCTGAGTGGAGAAGAATAACTTTGCGTGTCCAGGGCATGCCCCTGGATGGACAGGGAGCGATTTGCTTTCAGCAGTTGGGAGACACTAGCTGGAATCCTGTGATCTTGTTTACGTTATAACAAGCCTCAAGAGTCTCCAGGGCTGTCGTAAGGGGTATCTTGAGCTCTTTGCACCAGTGGAAACTTTGGGAGGGAACTGCTGTCCCTCACCCCACCCCACCCCAGTTTTAAGAAGGGCCCTCACGCTTTCCATAAATGCATTCTGTAATAGACAGGCTCTGTCTTCGACAAGTAGAGTTGGGAAGCACTTCAGCCGGAAAGATGGGCAATTGATAAAAAAAAAAAACAGCTGGGCTGATGATGTGCATTGGCAGAAGGCCATTCCTCTGTTTTCTATCCTTTTGGTAAATGATGTAGAAATACTCAGCTTCATTTGTTAGAGTCTTTAGCTTTTGCAACAAAGCTAAAATTGATGAGACCCTGCAAACACATTTTTAACCTCAGTCTTCGTGGAACTAGGAAGATGGGGAAGAGATAATGCTGAAATTTTTCTGCATTTGGCAGGCTGATTTCAGGACCTGAAACAAGAAAACTACTCTAGTAATTCTCCCTCCCTCTCTTTCTCCTTCCTCCCTCTCTCCCTCCCTTAACCTTTTACAACTTAGCAAACAATCATACATAGCACAACAATTCTGTAGTAAAGAGAAATTTTTAAATGATATCTATAAGAGGCCTAGCAATGCAACTGATCTCTCGAAGGTGATGCATTTATGTGTTACACAGAACTTGATTACTGAATGCATTTCCAAACCCCATATAACTCTTTCTCTCCCCCCCCCCCCTATTTTTGTAAAAGGTTTGAATTTCCAGATCAGCTGCCTCTGGATGAATTCTTGCAAAAAACTGATCCTAAAGATGCTGCAAATTATATTCTTCACGCAGTGCTCGTACACAGCGGTGATAACCATGGGGGCCATTATGTTGTTTACTTGAACCCGAAAGGGGATGGAAAAGTAAGTAATAGAAAAACCATCAAGTATTTAACTGGAAATCCTTTAATTGAAACACTTGTTAACAATTTTAGCATCAGGAGTGATATTTTTCCCCCCCACAAATAATGTCTTGGAAATTGTGGAAAATTAACTCTGAAATTTTAGAAAAGTTATCAATCTGTTTTATCAGATGTCAGGGAAAAAACTGTTTGCATAACTTGAATAATCTATAGTTTCTATTTAAATGCCGCATCACCAAATATCTTAACATGCTAGATATTAAGGTTTTTTTTAAGAAATAGCCATGCAGTTTTCTTTCTGTATGCTACACTTAACATGCAAGAGGGATTTGAAAAAATTCCAGTACAAAGGAACAAACAAGGAGAAACTTGGATCTGTTCTGAGACTTCTTCTTGGCTTATACAATCTAGAATGAATGCCAGCTGATTGCTCCAGTGTCAAACTTAAGGCTTTCTATTACTCCTTGGCAGTTCTGAGTTACATATTTGGGTCTGCTTTGTACAAGGCAGTTTGCAGTGCTTTAGCATCCCAAATTAGAATACATTTATCTCTGTTAAGTTTCTAAAATTTAGAGCATAAATGTTTTACTGAATACTTTCTGCATGTTGCAGTTTTTACATTCATCGTTTTATTTTCACAGTGGTGTAAATTTGATGATGATGTTGTATCTAGATGTACAAAAGAAGAAGCAATTGAACATAACTATGGAGGCCACGACGATGACCTATCTGTGCGACACTGTACCAACGCATACATGTTGGTTTATATCAGGGAGTCAAAACTGAGTAGGTGTACCTCTCATCTGTTCTACAGACTAGTGGGATGTGGCTTTTGAAATGTAAAACAGACCTGAGTGTCGTCTTTCTCCACACTGTATTTAAGAACTGTCTCACATTTTGCACTTCTGAGACCACGCTTGCAAAACTGTGATGTTAAAATGAAGGGAAGGCAAATGAAGTTTACAGTAATAAGAAAAGTGTTACTTGTTTCTCTAATTACTTAAAGTATATATTTTAAGGTGGTATCAGAAACTGCCAGGTTTCTTGTTGTGAAAAAGAGGGTATTTTAAGAAACCTGATTCCTGGACTCCCTTTCAAGAAGGGATGGAAAAACAACTGCTAGATACAATTTCATACCGAAAGGGCTTGAGATTTAAAATTTGATTATTGCAATCCATCTTTGTTGTTGTTAGTTGCGAAGTCGTGTCCGACCCATCGCGACCCCATGGACAATGTTCCTCCAGGCCTTCCTGTCCTCTACCATCTTCTGGAGTCCATTTAAGCTCACGCCTACTGCTTCAGTGACTCCATCCAGCCACCTCATTCTCTGTCGTCCCCTTCTTCTCTTGCCCTCAGCCTTTCCCAGCATTAGGCTCTTCTCCAATGAGTCCTTCCTTCTCATTAGGTGGCCAAAGTATTTGAGTTTTAGCTTCAGGATCTGGCCTTCTAAAGAGCAGTCAGGGTTGATCTCCTCTAGGACTGACCGGTTTAAAAAGCTGCAAATCAAAAGAATCTGCTTCTAAACTATAAATCATTGCAATAAATACAAGGCTTAAGCTATTGGCTGCCTCCCTCTGGGATCCAGAATGAACTTCTTGTTCTGCTTGTTGTTTTAAATTTATCTCTCTCTCTTCAGATGAAGACATGCACAAATAACGTGTGTGCCATACTGAGTACAGAGACATTTCTAAAATCCTACTGAAGAAATTGTCCTTGAGAGACACAATAATTTGTATCATCTGTTTTTTAAAAAGTATGACATGCGTGGCAGTTTTCATGATGTCAGTTTGGGCAGTACTTCATGGAATCTGCATTCCAGACTGCTGAAAAGAAATCATGTTGCTAAGAGGCTTAACATTACAAAGGAATGTTATATCATGGTGTTTAAAAGATTGGTAACTATAAATAAATAGTCTAAGTGGAAGAGTGAAATTTCAAATACTAAAGTTCTTTCTAGCAGTTCACCAGTGCAAATGAGTTCATCATCTCTGAAGGATTGCAAACAATCCCTTTGTCGCAATACAGTTTGTATTTTGAACAAACTGGGGAGGGAGGTTAAAAGTGGTAAAAACAATTTAAAAGATGAAAAGGTAAGAACCAAGATGATGGGGAGGCTGGGGTAAGAATCTTCTCTATGCATCATCCACCCCCAATGTAGCAGGCCAAGCAATAGAGCCAAGATTTTAGGCTCTAGCAGAAGGCCAGCAGTTGCGGGGACAAGTCTCGCTTCTGATGAGAACATTTCAGAGGGTGGTTACTGGAGTATAAGATGTCTCCTCCTGAGTCCCATCAGATGACATTCTTTCTTGGACAATGCTTGCCACATTCAGAGTAACAGAGTTGGAAGGGACACTAGAAGACTTCCAGATCTACCCCCTGCTCAAGCAGGAGATCCTAGACCATTCCAGACAAATGGCTGTCCAGTCTCTTTTGAAAAACCTCTAGTGATGAAGCATCCACAACTTTTGAGGGCAAACTCTTCCAATAGTTGATTGTTCTCATTGTTAGGAAGTTACTTCCCTCCTTGGTCAGTTTCTATCCATTGTCTCTTGCTTTGCCTTTTGGTGCTTTGGCAAATAGGTTGACCTGCTCTTCCGGTCTTGCTGGACCTGATGGGGTGGGTATTTATGTTTAGAGAGTCCCTCAAATATCTGAGATTAGACAAGACAGACAGACAGAAACACAAATGACCATCCTCAAGTCATTGGCTGCTTTGTCCTGCATTTAAAACTCCCCTAGTGCCAATGTTGTGTTTCTTTCAGGTGAGGTTTTGCAAGCAGTCACAGATCATGATATTCCTCAGCAGCTGGTGGAACGATTGCAGGAAGAAAAAAGAATAGAGGCCCAAAAGAGAAAGGAGAGGCAAGAAGCCCATCTCTATATGCAAGTACAGGTGAGCTGCCGTGAATTTTTCTGCTCATTTCCCCTTCCCTGGACCTCATTCTCAGGCCCTCCGTCTGGATTTGGGCCATTCTAACTTGCCCTAAGAACAGAACTGTGAACCAGCCAAAGCTAAAAGCTCATCCCTAACTGATTCAGTTTATGGCTCTGGACTCTTTGGCATTCCCAGCCCAAATCTTTGTGACGTTGGGCATAAGCCATGGATGTGGATTTGATGTGGACTGGTGCCTTGGCGCTCATTGTAATTGGCCCTGGGAGGTGCGATGAGCTACCAAAAAGGATGAGTACCAAAACAAATTTTCCCATAAGAATAAAGTAGTGAATCACAAGGCAGCCGACACCGTCAAATTCTAGCCGGTGCGTTGAGTGCCAAACAAATGTTGAGCAAAATTTTTATGTCAAAATGTGTTGAGTACCAAATTCAATGAGTTTCAAAACAGTTGAGTATTAAGGTACCACTTTACAGGTAGGCCTCAACTTACAACAGTTCATTTAATAACAGTTCAAAGTTACAACAGCACTGAGAACTCGTTTTTCATACTGATGACCATTGCAACATACCCAGCATGCTAGGCAGAAGTTAGCAAAAGGTGCTACCTCTGTCACGGATCTGAATCTGAGTTAGATCTTAGTATTTGCTGTATGCACACGCGCGTGCGCACGCACACATACACACGTAGTTGACAGGAACTACAAGCCAGAACATGAATGTTTGACTTCTAAGCTACCCATCCTTGTGGAAATAGGGAAGACTCCCATTTGTGATCTAGGTGGCTTCAATAACCAAATGCTTGTGTAATTTCAGATAGTAACAGAGGACCAGTTCTGTGGCCATCAAGGCAATGACATGTATGATGAAGAGAAAGTGAAGTACACCGTGTTCAAAGTCTTGAAAAATTCCACACTGACGGAATTTGTTCAAAACCTTTCCCAAACAATGGTGAGCATCCTCAGCAGGAGGTTGTGGTTTAGTCCCTGACTTTTTTTTTTTTTACATAGAATAATTTTAACATTGGGCATTAAAAACCTGACACTGATCTGGTAATGACTTATCTTTTTCCAGTCAGCATGTTTGTTTGCTTTTTTAATTTCGTAGGGCTTCCCGCAAGATCAGATACGGTTATGGCCAATGCAAGCTCGAAGCAACGGGACAAAAAGACCAGCCATGTTAGACAATGAAGCTGATGGCAATAAAACTGTGAGTGCCCACCTGAGAGGAAATATTACTTCTGAAATCTTGTCCAGTTCCAAATTAGTTAATTTCACTTATTCTCCTTCATTTCTCCACAGTTGTCTAAGATAGACGCATAGAGTTTTGCACAAGTAAAATTCTGTTGTATTGAAAAGTACATGACCAATAGCGCTACCAGCACTATTTTTAAAAAATTTAATAAATTTTAAAATAGTGCTGGCAATACTGCTGGAACTGCTTGCCAACCGAAATCCGGATGGCCCCCGACCTGCGCACCTTCCGGCGCGATTTAAAAACTTACCTGTTCCAGCAGTCCGGCCTGGCCTGATAGCTCTTGGGGTCTCAGTTGTTTTTACTATTGTTTTTCACTATTGTTCAATCTGTATACCTACCTTACTCTGTACACCACCCCGAGTCCCTCGGGAGAAGGGCGGTTTATAAAACAAACAAACAAACAAACAAACAAATAAATAAATAAATACACCAAATGACTTCTGTTTAAGAAAGGGAAGCAGATAAAAATCCTCATTTTGTACATTTTTTTTCTTTTTTTCCAAGGAACCTAAATAATATTTTAAATTTGCATATGCCCTAGATTGAGAACCAATATAGGCTAAGACACTAGTCTGGAAATCAGGAGATTGTGAACTCTTAGGTGTAAAATTAGCTGGGCCTAGGAAGAATGCCAGGATTTGTCCCAACTTGAGCGTATTTAAAAACAAAATACAAAACCCAGAGCCCTGGATTACACTAGCTGATCAAGGCCATCCTCCCCCAGGTTATAACAAAATTTTAAATTATTAAAAATATTTTAAAGCTGCTCTTCTTCACTAATGCAGATGTAATATTACCTGATCGTTTTGCACTCCCTTGCTTATTGCTTATTTCCCTCCCCTTTATTAATTGCTCACAGATGATTGAGCTCAGCGACAATGAAAACCCATGGACAATATTCCTTGAAACAGTTGATCCAGAAATGGCTGCTACGGGGGCAACGTTACCCAAGTTCGACAAAGACCGTAAGTTTCAAGCCGAAGGGAATAATGAGGCCATCTTCCATTCCATAGAAAAGTCAGCATTTTGCATTGTAGGATTTTGAAGCTGCTTGTATTGATGAAATAATGATTTCCTTGCAGTGTTGTATGAATTGTTTCTTCCCCAACTAGGATGAATCAGATTGTCTGGAAGTCCTCTCATCTAGTAAAAAAAAAGTTGGTCAATCCATTAAATCCTTGGATATCTAAAGCAGTGTTTCTCAATCCTGGAACTTTTAAGATGCTTGGACTTCAGCTCCCAGAATCCCCAATCAGCCATGCTGATTGGGGAATTCTGGCAGTTGAAACCCACATGTTTTAAGGTTGCCAAGATTGAGAAATACTGGTCAAAAGGAGCCTTGTGGATAGCCCCCCTTTGATCCACAATGCCAGTTGGGCAGCCTCTGAAGCTCCCAGGTCCTCATTTTACTCACAGCTTTAAACTGCGTGATAATACCTAGAAACAGGAAACAGTTCAGGAAAATGTTGGATTTTGGTCAGAGTCAATAGACTAGTCCTGGCTCTTCTCAGTCTGCTGCAACATGATTTGTTTTAAAAAATTGTTTTAAGATTGAGTAAATTCACTGTTCTTAGATTGAAAGTACAATTAAAATTGGCTGAATGATTGATTTATCAATCACTTCAGAAGGATAAAACCATGATCCAAATCATTAAATATCAAATATTTCTCTTGTAATATTTTAACAATATACAAAATTTTATACATACACACACACACACACACACGTTGAGCACCAATGGAGATTTTGTTCTTGTCTGAAAATTGTCTTTGCTTGCTGAACTTATAGATGATGTAATGCTGTTCCTGAAAATGTATGATCCAAAGACACGAAGTTTGAATTATTGTGGACATATCTACACACCTATATCCTGTAAAATACGTAAGTTTTTGATGTTTTTGTCACTCATAAAGAGCCCCCTAAGAATTGTGTTCAGCCAAAAGATAATCCCATCTTGCCCTGCATTCCACCCCACATATTATGGTTTGCATAATAAAATTCTGTAGTTTAGATCATATATTTGTCTGAACTCATTAAATATAGGGCAGTAAACATTACCTCTATCTGCAGAATCTGTGAGAGAAGGTGAGAGAAGTTAATTTTGAGCTATAGTTTTGATTGCTGAGCTAAAACATAACATTAGATAATTAAAGTGATTTCTAGACACAGTATTTTTCCATAGAAGCAGAAGTTGCAATATGTATTTTTTTTCCTGTTCTTCCTTCAAAGGTGACTTGCTGCCAGTTATGTGTGAAAGAGCAGGATTTCCCCAAGAATCTAATCTTATCCTCTATGAGGTTTGGACCATTTATTTTTTCCTTAAAAGTAGAATTACTCTTTAAGACATTTATCTTAGAAAAAGACAGTCTGAATGTTATGAAATATTGTCATAGTGAATGAATGTCTTTACAGCAAAACAAACTTTAAGCAATCCAAATATGAACACATTTCTTTTAAATGAAAGTCTTTGTTTTTCCAAATATTTGGATTGAATTGCAAGTTTGGCAGTTTTTCCAAATTATGTTCCAATCAACGATTTAAATTTTTTTACGTGGAGAGTTTCTTTTTTAAAAAACATAATGAAATGCATCTTGTAACAATTCACTTGAAAAATCTGTCATTCTGCATTGTGAAACTTGCATGGAAATTAGCACGTTTGAACTTTTTGAACACAGCAAATTATTTGAGGTTGAAATGGGTTGCTGTGACCTCAGGAAGCATTTCACTAGCTCCACATCGCTGTGGACAAGAGACCGCTGAAACCACTGTTGACATCCTGCTGTACTGAATTTTCTGTAAGGACTCAATGTACTAAATTTATAACACTTCACTTTATAAAATACCTGGGAAATGCTGATCTCTTTTATCTAAAACTGCTGTTATCAGATCAGTACTAAGTAGCTTCTCTGAATGTGGCTAAATTTTGTTATACTGTCTGCAGAATTGGGCTGACTCCTAACTGCCCACTGATAGATAATCCACCACTGACAGTAATACACTATTTTATCTGTTTGTTTGTTTTCATTTGTAATGCTGGTCTGTGATTGTAATAAGACATTATTGATAGTTCCACATTCTGAAAATATTCACAGCCCTCTCTGCAGACCAGTAAGGTCAGGCAACCATTGTACTACTTCCTCTGAGATTGGAATAGCCACTTTGAACAACCATTCTGCATCCAAAGCATTTTACACTTCCCTAGAAAAATTGGGCCATTTATATTACTTGTGTTAGAACGAACATGCTAACAACACATAATGAGAACTCTTGTCAACATGTATACACTGTTCTCATGTTGTTATGAATGCTTCTTATGGACATCATTATTGCTTGTGGAATTTTATCTTCCAAGTTGGTATACAGGACTGGCCTGAGTAGCTCGCACACTGTTAATTTCAAGATCTGCAGTGTTGTGTTGTCTGTGGAGTGGGCCAGAAAGCTACATTTAGGTGCTAAAGAGTTGCTTTTAAGGGAACTGCAGTGTCAAGCAAAGTTCAAGCTCCTTATGTCGTTCCCTAAGGAATTAAGGCCTCCTTGAAGGTGCTCTGCCCAAATTTTGTAAGCATCTGGTGGGAACAACTGAGAGTCAGCTGTTCACCCAACCTTCAGTTAAATTTGGGCTACAAATATTGGCCATCTGGGTTGAGTCTTTCCCTTTTCTTTAGAGGTTGGAAAATTATAAAGAATTCTGTTGCAAATTGTTGCAACGTGCTGTTACTGTATATTGCTTGGGAATTGTCAAAGGACAACCGGTCAGACTAGAGATCTGCATCACACAGGAGCCAAAGCTAAAAAGCTGTTTCAGAGTGGTTGTGGTTGCCATGCAGTCCCCCCAAAAATAAACATTTCAGTTTAAGGTGGTAGCCACAACTTAAGTGTTTTCTTAATTTGAATACATGTTTTCCTGAAATCATACAATTATTATGCTAACATGCAGATTCTTTGACAAGGCACCAACCAGTAAAGCTCTGGAGCCCCCATTTTAGTCCCCTTTAAATCCCCGTCCAGCAACATCAGTAGCAGGGAACGTGTTGAAAAGGGGATAAGAAGGAGCCTGGTACAATTTTAGGTGCATCAGTGAATTACGAATTGCATTCAGTCCCATCTGGGTTGGTCACCAGGACCAGAAGTTTTGTCTTCTGAGCTTTCCTACTCGTGCTGGAGCCCATCCTCAGGGAATTTCTCTCTCACCAGAATGTGTGCACAGAGAGAGAAATTCCCCAAGGATGGGCTCCAGCACAAGTCCGGAAGTGTGGAACACAGAACCAGGATCCAGATTGGATCCTGCCACATTATCCTGGGACACATAGATTCATCTTCATTCGTGCATTCAGTGTCCCCATATAAATAAAGACAGTTTTGTGGCCCATGGAAAATTTTTTAATATTGCATACAGTACAGGTAGTCCTTGACTTTCAGCCACTATTGAGATCAGAATTTCTAGAAGAAGAATAAAATAGACCTGGAAGGGACCTTGGAGGTCTTCTAGTCCAGCCCCCTGCTCAGGCAGGAGGACGTATACCATCTCAGACAAGTGGCCGTCTAGCCTCTTCTTAAAATTTTTTACTTCTATTATAAGTTGAGCCACCATAATTGTTAAGTGAATTGTGTGGTTGTAATATGATTCCTTTACCTCAGTTAATCTATATAATTGAAGTTTTACGTTACATTTTTACATTTTCACCCAAGAATGGTCCCTTTGAAAACAGAGACAAAGAAAATATTTGATGATATCTCATCATAAAAAGTTATGCCAGAACAAATTTGTCAGTGGTATAAGAGCCTCAGTTGGTTCTAATGAAGCACAAAAATATAGGTAACCCTCTAAAAATGAATCACACCCTCAGCAAGCGACTTAGAACTCAAATAAAGATACTCAGCTTTCCTTAATCAAATTTATTGAAAGGGAAAGAGAAATTGGATTACAGAAATCTTGTAACTATCTTTGCTTTAGTTACCAATTTTAAGTTTATTACACCAGCGATACCTTGAACACAGAGATCTTCTGTGCTTGTAACACTGCACAAACTGCCATATATTTTTCTAGACTCTGGGAAGCCTCTCTCATAAAATATTACTAAAAGAAAATTGCAGAACCACGGAAACTAATCATTTTACATTTGTTCTTTCCAAAATAGAAATTGGATAGATCCCTCAGAGCTAATGCTGGAATACATTTGTTAGTGTTTGTAACTAAAGTTATCTTCAGGGCTTAGAGTACATTTTTATCCTTCAGGAATAGCTGTTAAATGTACTGTATGATGCAGAATACTGAGGTATGTGTACTATAACTACCTATACAAAAGTATATGCGATTTTTATTTAGGTTTGAAACTGAACTATTTCTCCTTAATTAGGATAACTAGTCCCTTAATTTCTTGTCTGTTTGTTTTATTTTCCAGGAAGTTAAACCGAATTTAACAGAGAGAATTCAAGACTATGATGTTTCCCTTGACAAAGCTCTTGACGAACTCATGGACGGTGACATCATTGTATTTCAAAAGTAGGCTTGCAACCATTTTTGTGCAAGAGCTCTGAAAATTTCAATCCCAGGTTCTCCCAATCGAATCTCCTTTTGGAGGTGTGCAATTTCAGCCTCCATAACTTCCAGCAGCCCAATCAATATGGGTTTGGAGGGCGTGGTCCAACCCACCTAAAACCACCACTAGCTTAAGAGAAAACTGGGATGAGCAAAACATTTTACCATTGAAACCTTCTGAGGACAAAACAACCATTTTTCCGGGGTGGGGGTGTGGGGTGGGAAAGTGGACAGGACACCTCATATCCCATGTCATTTAGGATATTCTATTGGAGGAAAGAAAGGGGGTATCAGAAAGAAGCCTTTATAACTTCATTTGTGTTTGTCGTAGGAACAAATGTAGGCTATGTGTGAGTGATGCCTACAATCCAATGTAATTTCTTATAGCAAACATTGGAAACTGGAAGGGACCTCGGAGGTCTTCTAGTCCAACCCCCTACTCAAGGAAGGAGACCTTACCAGGGTAGGCAACCTTGGCTCTTTTATGACTCATGGACTGAGTATAGCTGACTCAGGAATTCTGGGAGTTGAAGTCCATGAGTCACAAAAGAGCCGAGGTTGCCTACTCCTGCCTTATAATATGCCAGTCAAATGTTTGTCCAAACTTTTCTTGAAAACCTCCAGCAATAGAATGCCCAAAACTCAGGGAGGGAAGCTGTCGCATTGGTTAGTTGTTCTCTCTCTCTCAGGAGATTTCTCCTTAGATCCAGGCTGGACGTCTCTTTTAACGATTCAGGCATGCTTTTTTTGCCCCCTGTCTATTCAAAGTTTAATAACATTTTAAAATGATCTCCATTGTCAACTTTTTAATAATTAAGTGATGGAGGTAGTAAGAGTAAACTGCTCCTGCTTTTAATATTGTGGCCTCAGTACAACAACTGGAGGAGTAAAGTATTTGTTTCAACTACTTACCTATTGTGTAGTGAAACGCTCAACATTTCTCAAATTTCATTCTAGTGGGATGCAGTTTACTTGAAATACTCTGGCAGAGCATCATTCTAAGTGAGATATTTACTCAAAATAAAATGTTCATCCCATTTTGCTCATAATCTGTTGGAATTTTAGTTGAGTAATCTGCTATGTTGGCTGGCTACAATTTGTGATTACAATTATTTCTTTATGATTATTTCAAAAAACAGTTCACTCTCATTTTTGTTCTTTTTAGCATGTGTACATTATTTTAGTAGTTCACTGTTAGAAATTACTTTTTATATAGCACAGGTCTGTTCACATGGACAGAATAATTTCTAAAGGTTGACCAAGAGCTACAGATTTCGATCACCTTTTCAGTATTTCAGCATTTTTTGTGTAATTTAAAAAAATTTCTGCTTACAAGGGATGACCCTGAAAACGACAACAGTGAATTAGCAACAGCAAAAGAATACTTTCGAGATCTCTACCACCGAGTTGACGTCATCTTTTGTGATAAAACTATCCCCAATGATCCTGGTTTCGTTGTCACATTGTCCAACAGAATGAATTATTTTCAGGTATTTACTCCCTTCTCAGTACCCCTGTTGAATTCAAGTAATGTGGTATGGAGTAAAGTTAAAATTTCTAAATCCACAACTCTGTTCCATTGTTTACCAAAATTCAGCTCATTCTCTCTCTCTCTCTCTCTCTCTCTCTCTCTCTCTCTCTCTCTCTCTCTCTCTCTTCTCAGGTTGCAAAGACAGTGGCTCAAAGGCTTAATACTGATCCTATGCTGTTGCAGTTTTTCAAGTCCCAAGGGTAAGAGATGTTGATCAAATGTATCATCTGGTTCACATTGTAATGTAGATGCTGAAAACTACAAATGCGGGAGAATGATACCTCACATATATTCCTAATGCCCAAAATCTCCAGGGTAGAATCCTGGACTTGGGGAGAGAATGCCAATTGTGCACAGAAGGTAACTTGCAACATTTTGCATAGCTGGAAATTTGCTATAGATTAATTGGATTTTGGTTCTCACTGCACATAACTCTGTGTATTAGATCCTGGTGCAATTGACATTCTGGTTAAACATTCTTTACAAGTTGGTGATCATCATGGATCAATGCGCATACTTTTTAAGTAGCATGATTTTTAAAATATGTTTTCTACAAGGTGATAAAAGAGTCAGCCTATTGCCTACAACTACCTGGGTCCTCATTTTACTGACCTGAGAAGGATGAAAGGCTGAGTCAACCTTGAGCCGGCCAGGATCGAGCTGCTGGTGGTGGGCAGAATTAGTCTGCAATACTGCATTCTAACCATTGAGCCACCAGGGCTCTCCTTCTTTATTTGAAGGACAGGGAAAAATCATAATTGATATCAAACAGAATATATAACATATTAAAGATTGATTGCAAAAAAACCCCAATTAAAATGTTGTGCAGAAAATATTTTAAAGTAAGATTTCTTTCCTTTTTTCCCCTTCTATGTCTGTCTGATTTTTAGTTACAGGGATGGTCCGGGTAACCCTCTTAGGCATAATTATGATGGAACCTTAAGAGATCTCCTGCAGTTCTTCAAACCCAGACAACCCAAGAAACTTTATTATCAGCAGGTAGGGGCTTTCGTTACCTCTGCAAGCTTGTTTGTTTTGGCTTGTTTTTCAGTAGGATTAAAATAGTGTCTTTTCCCCCCCCAACTTTCCATAGCTTAAAATGAAAATCACAGACTTTGAAAACAGGAGAAGTTTTAAGTGTATATGGCTAAACAACCAATTTAGGGAAGAGGTAAGCCCTTTCATATGTTGTAGTGTTCAGAATGATCAAATAGCAACTTTTATTCATTTTTAAAATTCGTGTTACCTATTTGTCTTGTAAATTACAAAATGTTTACCAATTTCAGAATTCTGGTAATAGAGTATTTGAGGGGCAAATCAGAATTTTTATCTCTAACAGATCTAGGGATTTGTTGTTATTTAGCTTTTCACCTCCATACATGAACTAACTGAATAATTGCTCAGTAGTGTTCTAATTTCACAAGTCTCCTTTTGTTTGCACAAGGATGAAATTAATTAGCCTGTTGTTTGTTAAATTTTTATGCTGCCCATCTCACTATCCAAAGCTTTTTTATTCAATATTTTTTCTTCTGCAAATCCTATTATTTGTATGCAATGTAGCGTACCTCCATTTTAGTGGTTCTTTTGTAGTATCAAACAAACTTGGTAAGTTTTAATACTTGTATATAACTCAAGAACTTGTTCCTTCTAACTTTCCTTTCCTTTTGCATTTTATAGCAATTAATTATTGGCTTCTACTCTCCCCCCCTCCCTTCCCCCATCTTATTTTTTTTAGGAAATAACCCTATATCCAGATAAACATGGATGTGTGCGAGACTTACTAGATGAATGTAAAAAAGCCGTAGAACTTGCTGAAAGAGGTTCAGGGAAATTAAGGCAAGTGTTTTCTTTATTTAATTAAAAGATTTTTCACCTGCCCCAGAGATCAACAGAAAATGGAAAGCATACTTAAACAAATTAGGAAAGCTAAAACTTAATTTGATTACCAATTTAAAAATGTTTTTAATTCCTTATCTTTACTGGGCTACATTTATCAATTGTAAAAATGTATGTTAAGCCAGATTTGAATGCATGTTACTAAAAGCCATCTCGCCTCCTGCGCTAAGTTCTGTCCAAAGAAACAGAACTTCCTCAGGAGTTCAGTTGTGAGTTTGTGAGTATTCTTACACTGTCTTTCTCTTGTTAAGGCTGCTAGAAATTGTAAGTTACAAAATCATTGGTGTCCATCAGGAAGATGAATTATTAGAGTGCTTATCGCCAGCAACCAGTCGGACATTTCGAATAGAGGTCAGTGCTGAGACAATGTCACGCATGACTACCAGGTCCTTGGAAAGGCTGGGGCCGTGGGCCAAGCAGGTTTCATGGCTGGGTCCCCCGCTTTGAATTCAGCCACAATGTGCTTTGTTTGATGTTTGTTGTAATGCACAATCCAGGCTATTGTGACTTGTTGAATTAAACCATAGTTAGGTGAATTACCCATTTCCTCGTGATGCAGTTAAGAAAATCCATTAATTCCCAATGGATCCTACCACATTTATGGGGCTCTGAGGCCCATGTATGCAAAGAGGCAAGAGAGGAAATTACATTTATTTGGAAAAATTGGGACTTGGATGAGGTGTAGGAAAGACCTCGCAAAGAGCTTCTCCTGCAGGCCTCACTGAAATTATCAACTGTAATAAAGCTGCTTCAGGGGAATTGTTGTCAGATCTGTGTTTTTCAGCCTCAACTTCAAGATGTGTGAACTTCAATATCCAGAATTCCCCAGCCAGCCTAGCATGGTGGCTGGGGAATTCTGGGAGTTGTCATCCATACACCTGAAAAGGAGCAGGTGTTTGATTGGTTTAGGACCAAAATCCTTAGACTGGATCTGAACTGATGCTGTAGATCAGGGGTGTCAAACTGCCGGCCTGCGGACCGGAGCGTCACGGAGAAACCGCGCCCATCCCATTTTCGGCAATGGGAAAAAGTTCCAATACGTCGCGTGACGTCGCGAGTTTGACATGCCTGCTGTAGATCTAACATTGCAACACAGGAACCCTTTAAAGAAAAAAGGAGGTGGTTCCCTTCTTAAAATGGGGGGCGGGGGGGGTGGCGGAAGAGAAAACATGCTGGCAAGTTTTTTTTCCAGGAGGCAGTAGTTGCCAAACTGTATTATAATAGCTCTCTCCAGTTCATTTGATTGATTGGATGAGACAAGCTTTTGATACCATTATCTTTGTCAGGCTAGAGATTACCAGAATTAATAAATTTTGTAAAGGGCTGATGAAGTGCTTGAAGGAGCTTTGTCTGTGCTCACCTTGAGATCTTGCAGCTGCATCTTGGTTTGGTTTCAGAAGCTCCGATTCTATTACTCCCATGCTGACATTTCAACTCTCCTGCTAATGCTGCTGTTGGACAGTTCTTCCTAACCAGCATCTTGTATTGATCTTTGTTGCTGTAGGAAATTCCTTTGGACCAGGTGGAGCTTGATAAGGAGAATGAGATGCTAATCACAGTGGCTCATTTCCAGAAAGAGGTTTTTGGGACATTTGGCACCCCTTTCTTGCTAAGGATACACCAGGTGGGTTTGTGTTGCAGTATAGACTGTTGTATAGAGTCTGTGTTACTAGAAGAGAAATTCTGTTGCACTGGAGACCAAAAGTGATGGATGGTCTTCCCAAACCAGTATCTGATCAAGTCTCACAAAATTCTTATTATTGTTCACTCCAAGCCACTCACCATAATTTTTGATCAACATTCTTAGGTGGTAAACTTAGTGTGCAAGCATGGGTGTGCATGAATTTTTATAAATGTGTCCATGGAGTTGTTCCACTTTTATACAGTACAGGCACACAAAACAAACTTTCAGCATCAGTAAGCATCATTTCAGATGTATAAAACAAACAGAAAACTACAGTTTACTAGCACAATATATGCTTGATCTTCTTTAACGTGCTAGAATTAATGTGCATTTCTGGAATCCTGATGCTTCTAGGGTGAACATTTTCGAGAAGTGATGAAGAGGATTCAGACAGTCCTGGACATCCAAGAGAAGGAATTTGAAAAGGTATTGATCTGAGGTACAATGCCTGTTACTCTGCACAGTGTGATAGGTGTTAGAATTGGCATGAGAGTGAGCTAGAAGAAAGAGGTGTCCCTCCTTCACATTTACCGTTCTTCATTAAATCTGTAAGGTCCTCCTCTCCCCCCCTCCATAGAGTTCTTGCTTACATTCTTCTGAATAAAGCTGCCGAGAATTCCTTTGTAAATTTAAATACTTCAAATACCCTATGTTTCAAATGTTGGATTTTATATTTGAGAGGTAAAACACAATTGGGTTCAATACAGAGGAGAAAGCATGGATAGAGACGAGAATTATAAATGTAAGTCATCGTGGTTGTAACTTGAGATATCAAGACCCTGGGCTTGTTGGCTGGAAAGCTAGTAGCCCAGGTTCAAGTGCCACGTGATAGGTTGAGCGCCCACTCTTCACCTCAGCCCTTGCCAACCTAGCGGGTTGAAAGCATGCATCTATGCAAGTAGATCAATAGGCACCACTTTGGTGGTAATTAACAGCACTCCCTGGCCACATGATCGTGGAAATGTGTTTGGACAGTGGTGACTCAATGGCCTTGAAATATAGATGAGCACCTCCCCCTAAGTTGGCAACAACTAGTGGATTAAAATCCTCAGGGATTCCTCCCTTTTGTTAAATGAACACCGTGGTCATTGAGCTAATCGTTTTCCCCCAATGGACATTTGTTTGCTGCAAATGACGGGGAAAAAATTGCAAATTACGGTCACATAACTATGGGATGCGGCAAATGGGCATAAGGGTGAACCAAGTTGCCAAACACCCAAAATGTGATCATGTGGCTGCAGGAGGGGTCTCCAGCTGTCCTAACTTCAAAAATGGGTTATAAGCAGCTTTTGGGAGGGGTGGAGGAGAGGAACCTGTCATACCTCTGAATGGTTAAGTGACCAGTCTTAAGTTGAGGACCGTGTATTTCTCCTCCCCGCTTCCCAAGCAGATACTTCTCTGGGGCTTCCTTTGCCTCCACTTAATATCTCACAACCAGACTGTCAACTGTTGGATGCTTGAGAGTCACTCAAAGGCCTCTTGCCCCATGAAGGGCCCAAAGGTGAAAGGCTAAGACAGGGGTGGGCCACCTCGGCTCTTTTATGACTCGTGGACTTCAACTCCCAGAATTCCTGAGCCAGCATGGCTCAGCTTGGAAACCTCTCCCTTTGCCCTCAGCGTGGCTGGCTCAGGAATTCTGGGAGTTGAAGTCCACGAGTCATAAAAGGGCCAAGGTTCCCCACCCCTGGGCTAGGATGACAAAGGGGGGAACCGCCCCACGATAATTTCCCCAAAGATACAGGCAATCCTCGACATAACGACCACAGTTGAGCCCAATGTTTCTGTGACCGAGTGAGACATTTGTTAAGTGAGTTTTCCCCCCATTTTACGATCCTTCCTGCCTCCAGGGTTGTTAAGTAAATCGTTGCAGTTGTTAAATTAGTAACACATTCATTAAGTGAATGCAGCTTCCCCACTGACTGTGCTTGTCAGAAGGTCGCAAAAGGGGATCGCGTGACCCCGGCGACACTGCAACCGTCATAAGTATGAGTTGTCAAGCAGCTTAATTTTGATCACATGACCATGGGGATGCTGCGGCAGTCGTAAGTGTGAACGGTCACTTTTTTCGATGCTGTTGTAACTTTGAACAGTCACTAAATGAACTGCCATAAGTCGAGGACCACCTGTTCTTGTTCAATAAAGTCAACCCTGGAGACCCATGGTTTTTTGGGGGGTTTTGTTTTGGCTTTTTTTTTTTTCTCTTTCCCCCTGAGCTGACTTCTCCCCAGCCCTCGTCCCACAGAGTCCACGATTGTTGAAATATCTTTCCAAAGGTTTATCGTTTTCTCTTGTGGCCCAATTTTTGTTGCAGTCTAGTGACTGAAGTGCAGTAAAGAAATCTGTTGTTGTTGTTTTCTCTTTGAAGTTTAAGTTTGCTATTGTAATGATGGGCCGGCACCAGTATCTTAATGAAGACGAATATGAAGTGAACTTGAAAGATTTTGAGCCCCAACCCGGTGAGAGTCCATTTATCTTCAGTTGGAGGCTGGGCGGGGCTGTTGTGTGTGCGTGTGCGTGTATGCGTGTGCGCACGCACATACGTGCATGTGTGTGCGCTCTCTTGCACGCATGTGTGTGTTTCCAAGTAAGTGGGAGCTACTTGAGGTTTGAGACTCCTCCTTTGCCAGGAGATGGGTGGGGTCTGTGTCACAATTCCTCAGGACTTGTCGAGTGTCACAGCCCCCCTCCAGAAAGCTAACTCACCCTTTCTCTTTCTTTCTGCAGGCAACATGTCCCATCCCAGGCCATGGCTCGGCCTTGATCATTTCAACAAAGCCCCAAAGAGAAGCCGCTACACCTACCTTGAAAAAGCTATTAAAATCCATAACTGACTTACCCTCTCCAGTTTGTTCAAGGCAAAAGGGGCAACAATAAGTGTGTGTGTGCGTGCGTGTGTGTGTGCGCGTGCGTGTGCGTGTGTGTGTGTGTGTGTGCGTGCGCACACCTTTTTAACAACTGTAGGACTTTTGGTACACGTGCACTTGAGATCGGGAGTCTCCAGCAAGACAATTTGCTGCTGATTTATTAATTTTATTTTGAGGCTGTTCTGTTTGGCTTCTCTGTATCTATTATTGACTGCCCTCTTTTTTTTTTTTTTTTTTTGAGCAAAAAAAAATGAAGGTGTTTTATAAAAAAGCTCGGGTGCCAATGAGAGTTTTTATGGGAAATGTAAAGCAGGCAAGATGGTCAGCATAAAACAAGGGAAGGACAGTTGACATTGGCAAACTCTTTGTCTGTAGTACCTTTATGGGCACAGTCTGTGCAGGGCTGCCCTCCCCCTCCCTCCTTTCTCTCCCCCCCTCCCCAATCCTCTCCCCCGATGCGTGGTACCTGCCATCACTGCAGCTAGCTGGCACTGTGGTTAGGCTCACGTTTGATTTCTTTCCTTCAGTTATATACTTTAAATGAAATTTTTGTGCATTTGTAAATGCGAAGAGAAACTCACATCATCAATAAATAGCAATCTCTACTTCATTGTGTACACTGTTGGCACTTATTCGGGGGAGAAACGTCTTTTCAATCAGCCTAGGAGTTCTCTTTTTATTATTATGATATCATTATTATTATTATTATTATTATTGTTTTAAATAAAAGACTTTTGAGTCAGGGTTTCCCCCTTCACTCCCCACATCGCTTTTTGCCAAGAAAGACCTCAAAATCCGCAAAAGAGCCATGGCATCTTTATATTCCTTTT